>NC_132839.1:12730000-13330000 GCF_048164855.1 Canis lupus baileyi | reverse complement strand
TATAAACTTTAAAAAACAACTTAGAGAAAGGATTGTTTTTATAACTTATTTTTCAATCACAAACTGTAATGGAACTGTTTGAGGATTCAGGGTCCAGTGGATCAGGGAAATGACCAGGTGCAGTCACATAACTTAAAATTTTTCTAAACTATTTTAAAATTACAGGAAAAACTACTTTTCCATTTCCTACTGGAAATGGCCCCAGTAGGGTCTATGGTTCTAGATATATATCAATTTGCATTTTGAGAATACAAATGGTAGAATTTTTGTCAACTGCAATCTGTCTCCTCCCTTTCTTCTTTTTCAGTATGTCCTCCTTTACCCAAAACCCTCTTTCAACTGCATTTGAATCCATCTTTAAAATTCCGTCTTTCATCTCCCTCTCCCCTATTTTGTACATCCTCAACTCTCTTGACCCCAATGTCCTCACTTGAATTTAGCAACTGTATTTATCTTCTGTCTCTAACTTAGGCTGAGCATCTAGATTCTGATGTGCAATGTTTCTAGATCTTCCAAACTTTGCTTCCCTCATTGGTGTTCTGATAAGAACTGGTAAACTGCCTGTAGATTTTACCCTAGCTTGGCGTGACCCTGACAGCATGTCAGCAGAAGTTGCTAGTGTCCCATTCCTGATAGAGATTTCTTCCTTCACCACAGAGAACACCCAGTGGATAATGACTACAACCAAGAGTATATACACAATAGATAAACAACACAGACAGGCTTACTCTTTCCAAAAAGCCATGAAGTTTTAAATATGTCGAGGTAATATTCTGAAATAAAGACATTTTTTTCATAGTATTTCCTGCTACTTCCTAATAATTTCTGCATTTGTGTAGGTAGATTCTCAGAACCATTGTTCATGAAAGAGTGGTATTGCAGGAAGTTTTGGCTTCTGTGTTCCAAAATAGAAGTTTTATGCTTCATGGTAGAGATAAACATTTGAATTCGAAGGCGTAGGAAACAGTAACTAAGCTTTCTATTCTGAAGAATGAATAGAGAACCAGGGTTCTCTGCCTTCAGATTAAATAAAGGCTCCATGGATTGGGGGTGGGAGAAAAGAATAAAAGGAATTATTTAATACAAAAGGACTCCTGAGCCCGATATCCCATGTATGTCTCACCATTGCCTTCTTTGGGAATATTAAAACCCTAGAGAATTATGGACACTTGAGATCAGAAGGGATATGTGGCTTTGCCCACCTGGGGCATACGGAAGTGTAATAAATAAATAAATAAATAAATAAATAAATAAATAAATAAATAATCCTATATATATATATAATATCTATATCTATATCTATATCTATATCTATATCTATCTATATATATATGATATAAAAGGCTATCATTTAATCATCAAAACCAGGATATTTGTGGGGGTAAAAGTGGTCTAGGCAAATACTAAATCTGGTGAAATACCTGGATAATTGGTGTCGACCAGGACTTATGGTAACCTGCCACTATGAAAAGCAATAGCATAGAAATTATCTATAATGTAGACAGAAAGTGCAATAGCGGTGGGGTTCCTGGGTGGCTCAGTCATTTAGGTGTCCAGCTCTTGATTTCGGCTCAGGTCATGATCTCAGGGTTGTGAGATTGTGCCTTGCATTGGGCTGTGGGGTCAGCATGGAATTTGTTTGATATTGTTTCCATCTCCCTCTGCCTCTCCCTCTGCTCACATTCTATTCTCATTCTCTCTCTCTCTCTCAAATACATCATTTTTTTTTAAGTGCAATAGTAGTTTCCTCCTCCTGGAGGCAGGAGGAAATGGGAAATTACTACTTAATGGACACAGATTTTTCAGTTTGGAGTGATGAACAAACTCTGGAAATGGATGGTGTGGTGATGGTTGCACAACAATGTGAATCTCCTTAATGCCATTGAGTTATACATTTAGAACTGGCTTAAATGGTAAATTTTTATGTTACAGATATTTTTGCCATGATAAAATATATTAATGAAAAAATTGTCTAGTAATGATTATCTAGATTGATGTATCTGAGTAAGACATACAGTATTTTTGTGTAGTTGAGAGGGTGGAGAATGTTCTCACATAGCTGAGAAGAGCACAAAAAAAATGCCACCAAGAACTGGAGAACTCAAATACAGGTTGAAGAGCAACCTATGAGCAATATAGAATATGAGCAACATAGAAGACCTGATGGGAATGAGGATTTAAGTCCCAAGTTAGAAAAATATGTGAACTCTATCCCTACTGTTGTCAGTGGTATATATTTGTTGAGTAAGTACATATGCTAATTTTAGGCAGCATTTTGCAAATCGTGAGTATTCTATGGAACCCACATGCTAGATGTAACACATCTGTCCTGTCATCTCACTTTATGTTGGGATAGTAGCAACTTCCTAATAAAGTGCTGTTTCTTGCTGAGAAGTGTGCTAACCCTTCAAGCCAGCTGCATTATTCAAGAGGAGGAAAGATTCATCTGCGGGTTTTTGATTAATGATACATTCTGCACTCCTCTCCCCATCAATACATTCTTTCTTTAAAACCATAATGTTCTGAACTCACCCCACTACGAAGGGGGCATAGTTAAAAAGAGTGTGTTGTTCTGATTCCATTTAAGTGACCTAGCAAGCAGAGGATTTGCATTCAAACTAGATTTGGTCCTAGGGTGGTCATTAGAGATGTTGTGAATAAATTAGAGATTGCATATTAGCTCCATATTCTCAAGATGGTCGTGTGAAATGAAAATTATTTCCAGGTTTTTTTGAGTTTTTGTTTTTGTTTTGTTTGCAGCTCCTATTCAGTGACATATTTGGCAAAAAGCTATGCCTTTCATGAAGCTGGGAAATAGTTTACATCAAATTAGAGAAATAGCATAGCTACTGTTATCAATACAAAATTAAATTTCACATATACACAAAATTGATATTTATTTCTTCTGTCCTTTCTTTCTGGACAATGCATCTTTGGATTTTACAGTTCTTATTACATTCCTTACTGTTATGTATTTATTTTCATAGCAATTGCGGTCCTGTAGAAACTTAGATTTTTTTTTTATTCATTGTTTACTTGCAAACATTATGCAAACTATGCAAATACAAAAAGGTAAGCGTTTTATTTTTACCTTTGCTTTCTTACTTTAGAGAAATGTTTGCTTTTTTTTTTTTAATGTAATGGAAGACTGACAGTATGTTTGATTTAGAAAGTATCTTCAAAATCAGTTCTGTTTACTTCAGATATGAATCCTTGAAACAGACCCCAGACCATAAAAAAGATTTGTAACTGTGATACTTGGTGGCTATCTAACTTTGGGCCCTCTTGGCTTATGGAAATGCAGTTTTCTCACCTGTAAAATGTGGATGATTACATTGACCTCATAGAGTTGCTGTGATGGAGTTATTTGCTTTGCAATCATTTCCATTTATATATAACTAGCAAAAAATTTTAGAGGAGGATTGAAGTTTGGAAATTTTATCCAACTGGCAAATGTGATTGTATCTATTTAAAAGGTGTACACGTGATGATTTGACATACATTGTAGGACGATTATCAAGATCAAGATAATACAACCATCACTTCACACAGTTAATGTATGTGTGTGTGTATGTGTGTGTGTACTCTTTGCACATGGCTCAGGGAGAGGAAAATGAGAATATGTAAGTCAAACAATAAAAACTTACAGTTCTAAGAAGATTAAGTTCTGAGGATTTAATGAACAGCAAGGTGACTATAGTTAATAATAGAGTATTATATAATTAGCAAATTTGAGAAGTTTATTTTTATATATTTAGGTAAGCACTCTATCAAATTTAGAAAAGAAAAAGTTGGTGGAACACACAGCTAAAATATTTTCCCCAGTTTAATATTAACACATAGATCATTTTCTTAATTTTTTCTGTCTCTTCTTATGAAACAAACATTTAAGTAGAAAATATAGAAAACCTAGGAGAGGATAATAAAGAAAATTTGTTAGTATCTGTTGAAATCTAGGGCAGCTTATATAGATAGATGATTCTCTCACTCTCAGATAACAAAAAGTCCCCCAGTCATTTATAATCACAAGTAAGAGACTCCCCTCAGTAATAAATGTGTCCACTATAGTGTAATAAGAAATTACACATTTATTTGCAGCTGGCTTCTGACTAAGGTCAAGAAAAAGAGGCTGGTGGTTTCTCCTCTGTTCCGTCTCTGCCACACACTTCATCTGCCCTCTCCATTCTCAGCCATTCTTCTTATAAATATAATTTCGAATATTAGTATAAAACAGTCTGCCTTGCCTGTGCTCCCATGCCCAAGGTCTCCCAATGATTGTTTTGAGGCCCTTCCACTTGACTGATGACAAAGGGGGAATGTCTTAACCCTTCCTTTCACCATGGCAGCATGGAGGGAAAAGGCCATAACCCATTGACAACCTCCCTCTCTACTCTCAGCCTTCCTTAATCTATTTTGTAGGTAAGGGTCACAAAACCAATTCTCTCGTGCTCTCTTTGCCATACTCACTGGGGTACCCTCACTCCTCTATTTGTAAGATGGGGAGGGTTGATGCCTGTTGCCTTTGCGACTCAAAAACTGACACAGAAGGAGTCTGTTTTTACATCCGGTTATAATCATTCCCTTAGGATATCTTATATGAAGTGGGTTTCTGCATCTAAGAATATTACCACATTAAGACTCTTGACACATGCTAGTAAAGCTTTATCTCTCCAAATAAAAATATTATATCAATTCATGCTTTCTTCCTTACCACATAATACTAAAAAAAAGAAAAAGAAAAATAGAGCAAATGAGAACAGGGGCGAGGAAAAAGCAAGGGCCTTAGAAAATAGGTACAGTATAGCATCATAGGAAGAACTAAGTACAATTTGACAGAAGATGAAGTGGAGTTTTTTTTTTTTTTTAAATATTTATTTGAGGAGAGAAGAAAGGTGTATGAAGTAGGGAGTAGGGGGATGGGGTAGAGGCAGAGAGAGAGAGAATCCCAAGCAGACTCCACACTGAGCGTGGAGCCCAACTTGGGCCTTGATTTCATGACCCTGAGATCATGACCTGAGCTAATATCAAGAATCAGATGCTTAGAGACTGAGCCATCCAAGTGCTCCAAGGTAGAAGTTTTTATAAATCAGATAAATCCATGTTGAACCACCCTCCAGCATAAATAATTCATCCCAGCCCACTTCTCTCAATGAGCAGTACATTTGATTACTAATTGCTCTCAGATTCTAGCCCTGAAAGGATTATGGAGAGCTTGATTTATGTAATCATTTTACAACTCTTTCCATATAGCATAGCATAGTGTGGCCATCTTAATTCAGGTCAGCACAGTATTTGCAAAGATAGCATGAAATGTTAGAAGATGTTTCTGTTTTGAGTTTCTGCCACTTCCTAGTGGGTTGATGCTAACACTGTTACTCCATATCAATGGGATTTAGTTTCCTCATCTCTGTAATTGAAATAATAATGTCTTTTTTGCTAGCTCGTGGTAATTATGATATGAGATGGGATGGGAATTTGTAAACTGTAAAGATCTTAGAGAAATCAAATATGTTGCCTTGTCAATCACCTGTCATCCCTGAGGGAGAGTTGGAAGTTTCTAATTAATCTCCCTTGACCTATTTTCTCTTTTTGACCCTGTCCATGCTATTCTTTTTCTTCTCGCATGAGATTTCATATGTCAAATGTACTTTGCATTTTTCTGGGTGCATATTAGCTATCCAGAAAATACTAGTTCTTGCTTTTTTTTTTTCTCTTCTTCTAGTTTCCCAACTCCTTGGAAATAGCTGATAATGCAATATTGTCAAAGCTCTTTCTTTCCAAATAGGCAGCAGAGGGTATGTGTATTCAGGATACATCCTGCTTGTCCTTCTCGTACTTATTGGATTCAGCTTTGTTTGCATAGAAGGCATTTTCCTCCTAGTCTAATTCAGTGAAAATGATGTCAATTGTTCCCCTATTGCCTGAGATCAACTCCTAGATTAGGTAAATTATGTATCTTCACTTTATTTTTAATTTAGTTTTATTGATGTAAAAACAATGGGAATAGCAAAATGGTTCTAGTGTCAATGGTATTTAAAAAACAAGCAGAAAGGTAATAAAATGCATTATTACTTTAGATTCCCCTTTCCTTGTTATTCACTTGTGGGGAGAATCCAATCTTGAGAGAAAATGTAGAATGTGATTTTGTGCCAGTAGTAATTAGCAAGAACAGCTTGATGAGAAACAGTGATGGAAGAATCAATGACAAACATCAATACAGTAAAGCCCAAACAAGGCTTCTGTTTTTCATATTAGGTCTTTACACATTGACTTAACCAAATGATTGAGAAATGACATTCTTAATCCCAAATAGTGTGCCATAAATAGATTGTAAACCACTTTGACCTTCTTAGACTATGTCAAGCTTTTCCAATTTCCCTAGAGTATACTACAAGGTTTTGTTACCAGTAATGTCTTCTCATTAACTACTACTATTGTTTCATCAAATAGAGCTTTTAAATTAAGCCTAAAAATTGCAGTAAACTTAGGAATTCAAGAGAAACATAAAAATTTTTCCTTAAGATTGCATACTCAGGTCTTGGTGCAAACAGAGTCATGAGAAAGGTTATATATTTTTGTTGTTTGATTGTTTTAAATAATCAAAAACGTGTACTTGGCTTGATCCAAATTTCTTCTCTCTTTCACCAACATAAATGAAAAGACATAGGATTGCATCTTTCCGAGTTTGCTGATGTACCACTAAATACATACCCTTTTAGTGAAACGTTGGCACCTTATGCTCTATGCTTAGGCCAGGATTTCTCAATTTTGGCACTCTGTATTTCAGACTGGGTAGTTCTTTGTTATGGAGAACCCTGATATATTGTGGGGTGTTTAGCAGCATCCTTGGCCTGCCTTTCCTGGATTGCAGTAGCACTACTGAATTGTGATTATCAAAAATATCTCAAGACATTAGCAAAATATCCTTGAATGGGGACTCTTGCAAATCAGACCTTACTAGACTGCAGTGGTTCTTGATCATGAATGTGCATTCAAATCACCTGGGAGATATATTTTTTTGGTTGTAAAATAATTTACTAAAGGCACTATTTGTTAAACATTAAACTAATAATTTGTTACCAATAAGGTACGTCATTGTAAACATGACAAAATGATTTCAAGAGATACATGGCTAGTAGGTAAACAGTACAATTTTAAGTGACAGCTTTCCTATTTACAAGATCATATTCCTTCCAGCGACTCCAGGGGCTTGCAAGTGATGCTACTGCTTGTGACAGTTACCTGAGAGGGGAGCTTGGAGCTCATAACTGGTTTGAGATCACTACTGCTAAAGAGGTCTTACAAAGCTCCAAAAATCTTCACTCATAAGGTCATTTGAAAACTTTTGAGCTTAGAAATCAGGATATTTTCTATATCTCACCAAAAAACATCAAAAAGATATGGATTCAAAACCCCAAAAGAACTAGCTGGAGGGTACAAGCCCTGTAACATGTCCAAGCATGAATTGGTGAGCTCTGCCACTAAGCACATCACAGAAAATGGAGGAAATAATCCAAAAGTAGCTATTGAACATTAGCACCATAATAAACATGGCTCATATAGCTAAAGACTAGATTGTTTATCCCACCAGGTAACATTCATTTATAGCTCTAATGCTGAAAGAGCAGCTTTTTAATGTACAAGTGATCTAAGTACAGAAGTCTGGTTTTAATTCCTATGAGAAAAATGTTAAACAAAATACAAACTAAACAGCATCCCAGAGGCAGTGAATCTTACTGTACTAAAGCATATACAGATTAAGGCTTTACCTTGGTACATAAACAATTTTGAAATTAGGTTGGAACATTACCAACAAATCAGTTACAAAGAATTCAAGCAATTGGTTTAAGAATCTGTAGTGGGACTCAGTTCAAAAGTATTAGGCATCTTACATTCAACTTATGCCCTTAGCTGCCATAATAAGTGTTACTGTAACTTCACTCCCTGAAATGCCACCCATAGTTTTGAATTCAAGCCAGTCAAGTGTTAAAAGAATTTGGTTCATTAATGAAAAAGCCTAATAATTCAATTAAACTCTTCTAACTAGAGAATGATCCAAGTACAGGAAGTTTCCCTGTTTTAGTATTTGTAGTTTCAAATGCCCTTTTGGTTTACTGAGTAAACTGAACACATTTCCTGATAAATACCACCACTGGACAGTAGATCTAAATGTTAAGATTTTACTAAGTCAAGGTTTCAGGCTGGTACAATGTTCCTACTAGGTCATGTTTCAATTGATCTTTCCAATGTCAGGGGAAAAAATGAAAGACAAAGACTAACATGGTTTGAAAAAGAAAATAAAGGCAAACTATTCCTAAAGCTCTATATTATGAAGAGTCTCCAATTTTATGCATGTATAGATCTTGTTTTAGCCACAATGCCAGAAGAAAAGTTTCAGTGTAGAGGTTTACAATCTAGATAAAAGGCTCTACAATTTCCCTACATGTTTATCTATTTACTGTGCAGAATTATAACCACAGACATTTTAATATAGCTCTCAGATCTGAAAATGTCTTTATTTTTTAGAAAATGAATTCCAGCAAGGTTAAAAAGGTATAGGTGCAGAATTGGATGTAGTCATTCAAAGCATTCGATTAAGAATATGGCAATATAAATATTTGAAAAGCATCTCTTAGGTGTTCAAAACAAAAAATGTATAAGTCATTTCTAACTAATTTGAGCTTTATAGCATTTCCTAGATGGGGAAAAACAGTTAACATTAGAAAGTCCTGAAAGCTTTGTCCTTGACTAATTACATCAGATGGTTTGCCTTTGATCAAATTCCTTAACATGGATAAAAGCATTACATAGGTCCACTGTTAAACAGACAACATGTTGCAAATTACTTCTGGTTTAATGTATTCCTACAGGGCGTAGAAAATAAAAGATGTCGAGGTGGCTTTGGACTAAGTTTAATAGTCATCTCCTCTGCTGACAACTTCTTTACACGTTGGACACAACAGTATGGTATGTTCAAACTGTGCTGTATATGATCCTTTAATATCACATGATGGTGGATATGGATCTACAATGCCCAAGTCACACAGATTCTTCAAAGCCATGAAGTATTTACTTTCTCCCAAGTGATCCAGCCACCTGCAGCAGAAGGCTAGGGTGCCAAAGTTTTCATTGATGACGTTCAGCAAGTGTTTTGTTCTTGGAAGCCTGATTGGCACGTGTCCAACATCAAGATTTTTCATATAATGTGAACATTCCATGTCATCATGAACAACGCCTTTTCCTGTGCTTCCAAAGGTTTCAATGGCATACCCTTCTCCTTCCTCTATTCTTGTTGCCTCTTCTCCTTTCACAATTGGCACTGTTTTCCCAGCATGTATTCTATATCGCCCAATTGAATGTCCATTTAGGTTACAGATTGGTTTCACTTGATATGTCTTCCCATTATTTCAACCTCCTAGGATTCCATAACTTCTTGGATGGCCTCACCAACATCACATAGACGGACATCAATTCCAGCACACTTTATTCCAGTGTTAGTGGCATCCTTTACAGCTTTTAATAATGTATCATATTTGGGATTAAAAGTAATGGTAAAAGCACAGTCAATAATCCTACCACTTATATGTGTTCCAAAATCTATCTTACAGATGTCAACATACTGTGACACTGTTGTATTACCACCATTTGGAGTATAATGGGCAGCAGAGTTATTCAGAGAACACCCAGTAGGAAATGCCAAGCCTGCATTTAATCCATTCTCTTTAATTAGCTTTCGTGAACAGTCTTCCAATTTTTCACAGATTTCTATCATTGTCATCCCAGGCTTGATCCAGCTCACAACATATTTTCTAACTTGTCAATGTGCTTCCACAGCTTCTCGAAAATCATTCCAAATCTCTTCACTAGCTTGATCTAATGCTTTCTTTTCTTCACTTGTAGTTCTCCAAGAAGCTGTTCGCCCATCTTGTGTGGGTAGGTACTCTCATTCTTGTCCTTTGGGAAATACACCATTAGGATACAGGTCACACACTGGAACTGAGGGAGGGTCTGTTTGAACTTTTGGTCCTCTCTTCTTTTTCTTCTTTCCAGTTGCTCCATCTCCATCCCCATCTCCATCGTCATCATCTCTCTCTTTCTCTTCCAATGCTTGCTTTACAATTGTCTTGCTACCTCATCAACTGAGGCTCCTGATTCTTTATCAGGTTCTTGTTTTCCTGCTGTGGCAGCCCCTTTACTCTTGTTCTTCCATCTTTTTTTCTTGGCTGCTTCCTCAGTGGTAGAGGCAGCTCCATCTTCTCTGTCGTTTGGATCCAGGTCGCCATTCAGGTGGCTCCCAGAGGACGCTGCCTCCTCCACGCCTGCCACGTTGCCCAAGAGAGCATGCGAGAGAGTGAGCCGTGGGAAATATTTTAAAAAAATACCCAGACTCACCCCAGATCAGTTGAATAAAGATCCATAGATGATCGAGTACTAAAACTGACTGAAATAGGTTGCCCTTATAAATTTGATATGCTTGCTTTGGGAACAAACCTACAACGTCTCCTTTTTTCAGGGTTCCTTATCTTTTTAATTTAATACTTTTTAGAATCCAGAGTTGCTTCATGAGTCTCCTGTAGTACAGTGGGGCTAAAAGGATGACACAGATTAAGCTCTATTGAAAGTCTCTCATGGACAAGAATAAATTCAAATGAAGTCAAGACAATTCATTTTATTTGCAGCTACTTTCTGGCATGTAGACTATAACAGGAGTTCTTAAGTGACATTTCTGGGAATCTGCATCAGCATAACTTGGGAACTTGTTAGAAATACAAAATTTTGGAAACTCTACCCAGATCTTTTTACTTAAATACTCAGGGACAGGGTCCAGCAATTTGTGTTTTGAGCCTCCAGGTGATTCTGAAGCATACTCAAATTTGAAAACTATGTACAAGAGACCTTTTCCATATTTGCTCATATGTTTTCAATGTTCTTCCAATTGGCCCTGGTAGCCCCATCCTTCACAAGACTTAGATAAATGCTATACATTTTCATTTAACCTTTTGGATACTTTCCTTTATGATTCCATTTGTCATAAATGTTCATTATTGAACTATGCCATATATACATGGGTTACATAATTCTACAGTAGAGGAGTGTTAGAGATAGAAGACAGCTGAGAGGAAGCAGAGGGAGTTGAACACAGATCAAGCAGAGTGAGTGCTACAGATGCACTTCCCAGATATACTGGCTGCACCATGGTCTGTTCAGGTTCCTAACAAAAGTTTAGTATGACTTCCACAGGTAACATTTAGCATCTAGTGGGCCAGGGGAGGATGGCATGCAAGAGACATTCAGAAGAGTAGACCACGTGCAGAAAAAGAAGATGCTAGATGCAGACACTGATGATTGCTGAGGGAAGGAAACAAAGGTGCTTTGTGCTTTTCCATATTATATTAATTCTAAGTAAACTAAACCATTATTTTGTACACCCCTAACTTCAGCAGCTTAATTCTTTGTTTTAAGTCAATAATGGAGGTGAGTTCCTATACTACCACCAAGTGTTACTTGCTAGTTGATATAATTATTTTTCAGTGAACAAGATCATGGAACTTACCTTTCTGTGGAAAATATCATAATTTTTATATGAACACTGGACTGTGAGGAGCAGGGTGGAAATGTTTTTGTTTGTTTGTTTCCTTGTTTTGGAGAGAGAGAGAGTGAGTGGGGGTAGAGGAGGACAGGCAGAGAGAGAATCGTTAGCAGGCTCCACGCCCAGCATGGAGTGTGACATGGGGCTCAATCTTATGACCCTGAGATCATGACCTGAGCCAAAATCAAGGGTCTGATGCTTAATCAACTGAGCCACCTCAGCACCCAGAAAATGGATTTTAGTTAGAAGGACATTAAAGGAATCCAGAAGAAAGATGTTCTTTCAGCAGATGAGGGTAGTAGGCATAGATGAATTATTGGCTTTGAGATCTAGTTTGGAGTTCTTAGAATTTCCCATTGGAGTCCATGTAAAAGAGAAGAATAAAGCATGACTTCTGAGTTTTTTCCCTACTCATTTGGGTGGATGTAAAATAATTGAAATTGAGAAAGCTGGGGAGAAGCAGTATTAAAGGACTGATGAATTAAGTTGTCTGTTTGGAACATATTAAAACTCTAGGAATCCCATTATACATAAAAATGAAGATGCCAAGAAAGAGTGATAAAGAAGTCTGGAACTCAGGGGGAAGGGATTAGGCTTGAGATTTCAATTTGGGCACTATCTGCATAGAGAGGTATAAAGCCCTGGGAGCGAATAAAATCACCTAAATGAGAGAAAGAGAAAGAGAGAGAGAAAAAAAAGATGCCCGAAGTTCTGTTTTTTCAACTTGGTATTACTTTAAACTCAGTAGTAGTCTGTTATTTTTATCATGTTGAATTCCATTTTTCTTGAATTTAATGTTACTCTTAAGATCATACATAAGGCTTAAAAAATAATTTCACAATTTTTACTGAGCAAATGACATTGTAATGTGTAGCTCACTGAGAGTAGCTTCTCTGTTACTATTATGGTGTCAAAGCTTTCCATTGGGGCTGACAGGGACTGGTGCTTAGGTAATCAGTAGGCTTCTGAGCAGCTTAGCAACTCTGAGCCAGAAAGATTACTTTTTTATTCAAGTCATTAAAATTTTCCTGTTATGTTCTTTGTTTTGGCTGCCTTTTACTTAATTGTCTCATGAGGTGTTCTAAGCCAAACAGCCATATGAGGTCAACCAGAAGAAGAACTAAACTGTGAAAATAATCACATTTCTTTAATAAAATATTTTTGAAAATTGGAGATGAAGGATGAACATTCAGAGTATAAGATAGCTTCCATTTTTCAATTAAAAGAAATTTTATCCCCCAAATGATGGTAATTTATAAAATTATGAGTTTGTGTGTATGCATGAAGTCCTACATGTATATAACCATGTAGAGGGTACATTATTCTCCACGAAAAATTTTATGACTCGTATATCAAGTAAATATATTTTGGTAATATCCCTGCAGTTGATAACATAACCCTTTGTGGGCTAGACTAACCACATGGCTTCCCAACTGGGCTGTAAAAAAATCAACAGCCACTTTAGAGTTCCTGGGGGCAGTATTAGTAAGATTTAACTTGTCTAGTTTGGGCCAGTATGTTGCTTCTCTATCTTTTGCAATTCCATGGGGTCTTCTCCTTAGCCTTGGTGCTTGAGAAAGCTTTGGTGGAAGGCATTCTGCAAATAACTCACTTGGCTCTGACAGGCCAAGAAATCCAGTCTGGAGCCAAGATAAACTCAGTGATCATTTCTGCATTCATTTATTAACACGGTGAATTTGATTATTCTTTAGAGATTATTGGAAAAGCAGTTTCAGATAATAGATTTGAATTTGTACCCTGATGCCAGTTATGCGTCATTTGTATTTTTTTTTTCTTAAGACCTTGGAAAACAACTAGATAGAAATGTTCTTTTTGCATCTCTGAATTCACCCTTAATGAGAGAGCAGTTTTCATGCCAAAGGAGAAAAGTAGGGAAACAAAACCACATGATTCTGTAATACTGACTTTCTATTAAAACTAAAAGCAAATTGGCAAGTGGGAGATGCAGGAGGACATGTGTAGCTAAGCCTTCTGTTGAAGGCTCAATGTGAAATTTCCTTTGCCCTGAACATATCTAAATAGGTGCTACAAGAAAAAAAAATTGGAGAGATTGTTAGTATTTGAGTTCCTTTTGTATAGAATTTCGTATAGAATTTCATGTAGAAAAAGCTCCACTTAGTATAGATGCTGGGTTTTGGAGAGCCACAGAGGTAAGAGAAGATAAAATAGATAATTTTACCTTGTTAACATAAAACAATATAATCAAATGCTCACTTGAACTTCACACATCACAGAGACATTAATTCAACATTTACAGGGTACCTACTGTGTGCCAGGAACTAGGCTGTGTGTTATAAATATTAAGATTAGTGAGATGTGAACAACCTTCTCAAGAGATGCGCAGTTCTAGCCTTTGGCTCTGAGACTAAATTCTGAGTGGGTCAATGCTCCTCTAGCTCCTATATTTTTTTGTATTTCAGAGACAAGAACTACATAACTTGATGGTTACTTTTTTGCATCAATTTAACTGGGACACGGGGTGCTCAGAATTTACTCAAAGATTATCCTGGGTATGCCTGAGTTTGGGGATGAGATCAACATTTGAATGAATAGACTAAGTAAGACAGATTGGGGTAAGCATCACGCACTCCTTTAGAGGTCTAAATAGAACAGAAAGTGGGGTAAGGGGGAATTTTCTCTGCCTAAGTGTTTTCAAATTGTGGACGTCAGTCTTGCCCTGCATCTGGATTGGAACTTGCACCATCAGTTCACCTTGTTCTCAGGCTTCCAGACTTGGGCTAAGGCTATACTACTGGCTCTTCTGTGTTTTCAGCTTGTAGACAGCAATTGGTGGCATTTCTAAGCCTTCATTATCCTGTAGACAATTATAAGACTCTCTCTTATGTCTACCTCTTTGCATCTCTGTATCATCTCTATATATCTGTATGTATCCTGTTGGTGCTATTTCTTAAGAGAACCCCGACTAATATACCTGTGACTACAGGAGCAAGTATAGAGAAACAAAGCAGGACAATCAGCACAGTTTCCCAAAGGGGTACCCTGTAGCACCCAGGGGTTTCATTTTCTTTGTGAAATGAAAGAAAGTTCATTTCAGTGCCACTGATTCCGGAAACAACAGTTTAGGTTGATCTTAGGGAATGAATTCTTAAAAATTAAGAACTTTTTGAACTAAAGCTAAAGAGTGGGAATCAGATAAGCTAAGAATAGGCCTATCTATGCTTAGAAATGTGCATATATACCAGTCACAAGTGGATTTTAGATTTACAGGAAAGATACAAAAACTAATAATAATTTGGAAGGAGATTTACCCAATTTGTAGTAGGAAATGAACTGGGGCTTGATGTCCAAGTAGCAAAGAGAGTGGCTTGAATACTCATACCTACTTTCTTTAGCTTGAATAAAAATTTTGCCCTTTATATTTGCCTAACTGCAGTAAGCCACAGTTGGTCAAAGGTCACCAACAAAGCAGATGCATGAATTTTGATTTAATGACACTAAAGTATTTGCTTGATTAAATTTCATGTAACATGCAGCCATCCTACAATACCCACAAAAGGATCAAGTGGGGGGATAAAAACCACACAACAGAGGAATATTGTGGTCTTAAAAGCAATAGTCACCTAGAAAAACTCACCACAGTTGTGCTCAATTGCTCTACTTTGTGAAGGCTCACTTGAGTTTTGTGAAGTTTTGTTAAATTCTCAAATAAGGTGCTGAAAGGAAAAAATGTGGAACCATTTGAGCCTGCAGTCTCAGTGTGTACTTGTGATATGTTAGGGAATTACGGGCAGTAGAAGTTGACCAGTGTTTGTCCATGGTGGTTTCCTAGTCAGCACTAAAAATGCCACAGAAAGTTCTAGAAGATTTTGGAATGGAACATATTTATGGTCATTTTTTTTTTCCCACTAAGTGGTTAAAACTTACAGATTTTGTTATATGTGTGAACTAAACTTCTCCTTTAGCTTCACGTATGAATCTTTATATTATCACTAGAAATACAACATGGGACCACCATCCACATAGTCTCTTGCTATTTCAAAAAGAAACAGACCAAAAAAATCCAGTATTAAAGAACTAGAACTACTTCCTCATCCTTTCCTTGAATAACTTTCTACCTGAATGCTATTTTTGTCTACATTCATTTCTCTGCTTTACTTGCAGTGAATGTTTACCATCACTGGCCACCTGGTAGAGTTACTTATGAGCAACATACAGCTATGTAGCTACGCAGGACTGGTCTGATTCTCTTTCCAACAACATGCTAACTCTGTGACAGTTTATCCCTATGCATCTAGTTTCTTCAACTATAATATTGTGGTAATTTTTTTGTTGGTGGCATTATTCTATGGACTGAAATAATAAACATATAATATTGATTCTGGCCCTGAGCAAATACATAGTGCATATTTTTTGGTTTATTTTATAGATATTTGCAAGTATCTTCCGTATGTTTAGCACTTGTCTAATTTCTGGCAAAAAAGAGGTGAAAAAGATCTGATTTCTTGTAAGGTTAAATTATATCTGCAAAGCTTTATTAGTGTATTCTATAAAGTTTCACTGACTTTCAGTTGCATATGAGTTAATAGAGAAGAAACAAAGGCTGTACAAGCTGGGCTGATGTTCATTAGCTTACCATTGTTTGGAGGTACTGATTGCAGCTGGCATCTTATCAAGTTGGGTGGTGCCTGTGATGTAGCAGTTGTTCACTATCTGAATGTTATTTTTGGAGATAAAATACTTGATGAAATAATCCATGAAAAGGGATTATTTCAGGGTTTGTTATTTCAGGAAAAGGATATCTGGCCCAGAGTAAGTGTTTAGTAAGCATTAATTTTTTTTATTACCATTATGTAAAGATAAATTGTATTCATAGTAAGGAGTATATAGTGTAGGGTTAGAGGACAAAAATTTTCCAAAAGACCATAATATAAAGCAAATGATTAGCACCACTTAAAATTCTAGCACGTTTTGGGAGGGAGATCTTGTCCCTATGACAACAATTGGGAAATGTAAAATAATAAGAGGACTGAACTAGAGATGGAGAATTGACCTGGTTTAGACATCTGAAGATGGGGAGGAGAGGTTACAAGTCCAGTAAACAAAAACAGAACAGTCCAAGGCAGGGGAATCAGGAAAGGATAGAAAATATAAGAGGATGAATGGAAGAAACAAAAAGCCGTTCCGTATAACTGCAGCATAGGTTAGGCATATTCCAAGAAGTGAATGAGAGACATACTTTAAAGGGCTATTTATCTAAGAACCTTTTTAAATTTATTCATGAAAGACACACAGAGAGAGGCAGAGACACAGGCAGAGGGAGAAGGAGGCTCCCCACAGGGAGCCCAATGCAGGACTAGATCCCAGGACCCCAGGATCATGCTGAGCCGAAAGCAGAGGCCCAACTGCTGAGCCACCCATGTGTCCTTACTTTAAAGGGTTCTTAATGCCAGCCTGGAACTTGGATTTGGCTCAGCAAATAGATAAAGTGTAACAGTCACTCCAGTGGCAGCTGCAACCTCTCACCTTGTCATAGAACCATGTAAATCAGGGTAGGTTAGGCTTCTCAACCTCAGCATTATTAACCTTTGGTTGGCTAATGCTTTCTTGAGAAGGGACCATTCTGTGCCTTATAAGATGTTTATTAGCATCTTTGGCCTCTGTCCACTAGATAACAGGAGTATCCCTGTTGTGTGACAACCAAAAATATTTTTAGATATTGCCAGATGTCTATGAGGAAAATTTGCCCCTGGTTGAGAAATACTAACATAGATGATAGTATGGCAGGGCCAATTTTTAGCAATTTTGGAAATTATTTTCTTTTTTCCCCCTATTCTTCTCACACATTGGATCATTTTATGCACTCTCTTACCTCATGGGGAGGTTTTAGAAAGGTAGGAAACTACATGACAAGTTTCCTGTCTCAATTTTCTTTTCAAAATTGAGTCATTGAGGAGATTTTGTTGTATGTTCTTGAGAAAAAGAAGGGAAGGACTTGAGAGGAAAATCCTTAACAGACAAGGATTTTCTCTAGTTATGAAAATTTTTCTAAAGGCAGGAAGGACATGGGATTGTGGAGCAGTAACTTTGTGTCTTGCTACTCAGCAAACACTGGGTAAAAACCTTTTTAAAACACTTTGGGAACTTTTGATGGAGGATGACTACATGAATCTCAGCTTCTAAAAACATATGGCCCACTCAAAAGGAGTGATTAAAAAGAGGTGTATGAAGGGATCACTTAGACAGATATGGGCAAGGTTTAGAAATACTAAGAAGGAATACTAAAGCATTCTGGGGAAGGAAGCTTGATGTGAGAAGTGGAGGGAATGGTCATCAGGACCTGTCAGTAGCTGTAACCCTTGGTAAGGGTACCTAAGAAGAGCTGTGCCATTGTTAAAGAAATATATTTTCGGGATCCCTGGGTGGCGCAGCGGTTTAGTGCCTGCCTTTGGCCCGGGGCGTGATCCTGGAGACCCGGGATCGAATCCCACGTCGGGCTCCCGGTGCATGGAGCCTGCTTCTCCCTCTGCCTGTGTCTCTGCCTCTCTCTCTCTCTCTGTGACTATCATAAATAAATAAAAAATTAAAAAAAAAAAAGAAATATATTTCAACACAAAATACCACAGGAAGGTAGCCCGCGGCACAAATATTCCAATCTCTCTTTTCCCCTATCCTTGATTCTTTTATCCGTATCCCCCATTGGATAACCAGAAACCAGAGGGCAAGAGTGTTTTTGAAGAACTCTCTATTTAAATCCTTTGCCCACTTTAAAATTGGAGTTTTTAAATTAGTGAGTAATAAGGGTTCTTTATATTTTTTGGATACAAGTACCTACAGATACATAATTTGAAAATATTGTTTCCCAGTCTGTGGTTTGTCTGTTCATCCTCTTGATGATAACTTTGCACATAAATTTATAATTTTGTTGAAACCCAGCTTTTCAAGCTTTTATCCCACGTGCTTTCCATGTCATATCCAGGAACTCCTTCCCAAACCCAGGTGGCAATGATTTGCTCCTATGTTTTCTCTGAAGAGTTTTATGGTTTTAGCTCTTATTTTTAAATACATGATATGTTTTGAATTAATTTTGGGGTATAAGGTGAGTAGGGGTCCAAATTTATAGTTTTGAAAGCAGATACCCAGTTATTTTAGTATTAATTGTTGAAAAGGCTATTCTTTTGCTATTGGATTGCCTTGTCCTCTTTGGCAAAAATTAATTGGCTATAAATATTAGGATTTCCTTCTGGATTCTCACTTCTAATCCATTGATCTATATGGTTATCCTTATATTAGTTTCACATTGTCTTGATTTAGGGTAACTTTGTAGAAAGTTCTGAAATGAGGAAGTATGTATGCTCCAACTTTATTCTTTTTCTTTTTTTTTGAAATATATATATATATATATATATTTTTTTAAAGATTTTATCTATTCATTAGAGACATAGAGAGGCAGAGACATAGGCAGAGGGAGAAGCAGGCTCCCTGCAGGGAACCCAATGTGGGACTTGATCCCAGGACGCCGGGATCATGCCCTGAGCCAAAGGCAGATGCTCAGCTACTGAGCCACCCAGGCATGCTTATTTTTCAAGATTGTTTTAGTTATTCTGAATCTCTTATAGTAGTTTTCATGTAAATTATAGTATCAGCTTGTCAATTTGCATAAAATCCATTTTGTATTTTGATAAACTTGGATTTAATCTGTAAATTAGTTTGGGGAATATTGCCATTGTTTTTTTTACAAGAGTAATTCTTTCAATTCATGAGTATGGGATTTCTTTCCGTTCATTTAGGTCGTCTTTAAGTTTTTCAACATAATAGATTTTAGTATAAACATCTTAAACTTATTTTGTAAAAATATTCTTAAATTCTTTTTGATGCTGTTATGAAAGGGATTACATTTCATTTTGGAATTGTTTATAGCAAGTGTATAGAAATATAACTGATTTCTACATCTGATCTTATATCCTGTACTCTTGCTTGAGTTCATTTATTAATTTCAGCAGGTATTTTGGTGCATTCTTCAAAGTTTTCTTTTTTCTTTATTATTTTAGGAAGAGAGTGTATGAGTTGGAGGGAGAGGAAGGGAGAATCTTTTTTTTCAATTAGCTGACATACAATATTCATCATTAGTTTCATATGTCAAGTTTAGTTATTCATCAGTTGCATATAACACCCAGTGCTTATCACATCATGTGTCCTTCTTAATGCCCATCATCCAGTTACCCAAATCCCCCCCCCCAGCAACCCTCAGTTTATTTCCTATAGGTAAGAGTCTCTCATGGTTTGTCTTTCTCTCTGATTTCACAAAGGGCAAATCTTAAGCAGATGCCACACTGAGCACAGGAGCCTGTCATGGGGCTCAATCTCAGGATCCTGAGATCACGACCTGAGCTGAAACCAAGAGTGGGATGCTTAACCCCCTGAGCCACCCAGGTACCTCTCTTTGGGATTTTCAATGTGCCAGATCATGTCATCTACAGTTAGAGAGATTTTTACTTCTTCCTTTCTAATCCAGATGATTTTTGTCTTTATTGGCCAATTTCCCTGTAGAGATTCTCATGTACAATGTTGAATAGAAATGGCAAAGAGGAATTATCTTTTTTTATACCTTGGGAGGAAAGGATTTAGTGTCTCACTATTGATTTTTTTTTTTTAATGTGAGCTAAGATTTTTTTTTTTTATAGATGCCTTTTATTCAGGTTGAGGGAGTTTGATTCTAGTCCAAGTTTAAGTGTTTTTATCAAGAAAATATGATGGATTTTGTCAAATGTTCTTCTGCATCTATTGAAATCCTATAATTTGGGTTCTTTATTAAAATGGTGTATTGCAGCAAGTGACTTTCATATGGTGAAACTACATAGTATTTCTTGGATAAATACCACTGGGTCATGACATGTAATCTTTTCTATATGTTGTTGATTTGCTTTCTAGTTCTTTATTGATGATTTTTGCATCTGTATTCATAAAG
Organism: Canis lupus baileyi; assembly: GCF_048164855.1. Lineage (NCBI taxonomy): Eukaryota > Metazoa > Chordata > Mammalia > Carnivora > Canidae > Canis > Canis lupus. The sequence goes on along the minus strand of NC_132839.1, from coordinate 13,309,463 downwards.
GATTTGGTCTGTAGTTTTCTTTGTCTCATTTTGGTTTTAGGATCATATTGGTCCCATAGAATGAATTGGGAAATATTCTTTTCCTCTTAAATTTTCTGGAAGATTTTCTCAAGAGTGGATATCGTTTTTTTTCTTTAAATGTTCGGTAGGATTTACCAATGAAGCCATCTTGGCCTGTACCTTTTTTTGTGTGAGTTTTAAAATTACTAATTCAGTCTCTTTACTCCTAGATCCATTCAAGTTTTTATATTTGCTACTAAGTCAGTTTTGAAATTTTGACTTCAAGGAATATTTCCATTTGATATAAGTTACTCTAAGTTTCCCCTCTCTTATAAAAGCATAGTATGTATTTGCTATGTGCTTTATTTTTTATTTTTATTTTTTAAAGATTTTTATTTATTCATGAGAGACAGAGAGACAGAGGCAGAGACACAGGCAGAGGGAGAAGCAGGCTCCATGTAGGGAGCCCGATGTGGGACTCAATACCAGGTCTCCAGGATCACACCCTGGACTGAAGGGTGCTCTAAACCACTGAGCCACCAGGGCTGCCTGCTGTGTGCTTTAAATGACCCTTAATTCAAGAACTTACAGTCGAGGGAGGAAGGAGAAGATGAGCACAAGTAAGTATAATACGGCAAAAGTGTTTTACTTAAAAAGAACATAAGGAAAATATCATTAACATCCACTAGAGAAAGATAGTACAGGCTTGCATTTGAAGGATGGTAATATTATGTGAGACTGTGAAATATGTGATTTTTTTCTGGTTTGGAAGGATGTTCAAAACTAGCAATGTTGGGGAGACCATTCTCTCTGAGTCTCTTGTGTTCCTACATATATTTTCAGTAAAGACACTGGTTCTCCTTTTTTTTAGTACTATCTTTTCAAGAGTACTTAGTTAGCAAACAGCTTTGAAAGCTAGAAATACTGCCTCTGAAGCAAAGAGCTGACATACCTATTGTCCAGTATAAATGATCCAATTTTCCTAAACTCCAGGTTCTTTTATATTATGCAAACATTTATGTGTGTAGGTATTACTGCATCCTCTTCATGTTGACTTACGGGAAATTGTTCTTAGGGAACAGTCCAATGGTTGTGTTACAAATGGAGAAAAGAGCATTGGTGGAGATGTGTATGGGGAAAATATTAGAATTGTGCATAATGTTTTCATGGGTCCTTTGTGTTTATGAACATCAAGAAATAAGCTTTGGAAAGGTACATGGGGTGGTAGAGTTTGATATGCCATTCTAATGTTATCTAAACTAATTTTGTGGTTAAGGGGAATGCTTATTGGCCTTTAGATAAGTATATTTTCTGTTTTTTATAAGATTAATATTACGATCCTGTCCATGAGGAATTAAAGGAGAAAAAATTATTTAAGAAGATATTACCATAATAGGTAAAAAAAAATATGATTTCTCTGAGTTGGTTTAGTGGCCCTCGGGATTGAGAAGACAAATGTGAAAGGGTTTATGTAAGTAGAGAGGCAGTAAAATTGGCATTGTGTGTTGGGCAGAGATCCTGTCTGTTGTGGATAGCACTGTATTTGTAATGAATGGCAGGACAGTGCCTGCACATCATAGATGCACAACAAATATTGTAGAATGAGAAGCTGAATGAAGGAAGCAGAAAAAAAATTAACAGAGGAGAGAAGAGAGAAATGTTGCTTCTATTTGTTTTAAGTCAGATTAACAGGAAGAATGATAATATAATATAGAGAATGGGGAAAAGCTAGAGGAAGAACAGATTGAAGAGTACAATAATGAATTTATTCTTGAACACTGAATTTGATGCCTGTATGGATCAGGTCAGATGGTGTTGAACAGCATCTGTTCAACATGAGAATCATGAGTGTGGGAAGTTCTGAAGTTAACAACAACCAACATAAAAGGAGAGATGAGGTGGAAGGGGGGAGAAGAGAGGAGGGAAAAAAAAAGAGATCTGGATAATATCCAGGCTGGGGAAGAAATTCAAGAAGAGAGTAGTCAGAGAGAGAAAACAAGGCATATGTATCTCAGAGTTTCAGAAGCTAAGGTGAAATAATGGTTGCATCCATCATGTAGTTCTCATTAGGGCTGAGATGAAGAGGTCTAGAAAATGGTTGTGAGGAGGTTAATGGTATATTTTAGAAAGATAAAGAGTGAGGAAAGTAGATGATTGTAGAGTGTAGAGAAATAAGTGGCAGTGAGACTATGTGCAGAACATGAACACTTTTTTAGGAAAGGTACAATGGCAAAATGCACTTTAGATTAACTAGGTACTTGATTTTGGAAACAACTAGGACGTGAGTCCATTTTGTAGGCAGCAAACATGTATAAGCTTGCTGAGACCTGTATTCATAAAGTAGATTAAACGGATAACAAAGTGATATTCTATGAACAAGGCTATCCTTATAAAGTGATGGATCGCAGTAATACCAAGATGCCTGGAGAATGTCAGGCTACCCAAATACACATTATTATGCCCATTTAATCCTGAAACTACTGTTTGGCAGGGAAGTCTGAGAAAGGGAAACATACTTACACACTCCAACAAAATAAATACATTTTCTTTCTCTTTCTTTCTTTCTTTCTTTCTTTCTTTCTTTCTTTCTTTCTTTCTTTCTTTCTTTTTTTTTTCTTTCTTTCTTTCTTCTTTCTTTCTTTCTTCTTTTTCTTTTCTTTTTTTCTTATTTTTTTTTTTAGCTTTCTCTTTAGATTTGGAATGAGTTAACATTTTGCAGAGAGTCATCACTATGGCAAGACTCTGGTGTGAGTTTAGGAATCTTGAGGATAACAAAGAGATAAGACTGAGATGTGGTCTCCTACCCTAAGAGGATAAAGACCTCTTAGAGAATATAATATCCCAGTGTTTGCTATTTTTGCCGTAGACAAAAAAGCCAGTTTGCTATCACATCATCATTTACAGCACATGCTATAAATAAATAAGAACGTATCCTGAGATACAGAAAGAAGGACTGAGGCAGAGAGATGTTCATTTTAGGAAAAAATTTTCTTATCAGGATTTGGTGACATGTCACCTGATAAAGACCATGTATTTCTTTAATAAGAGATTTGATTAAAAACTTTTTAAAAAGCAAAGAAAGATAAATCCATTAGTTGAATGTTCCAGCTTAAAAATAAAATAGAATCCTTCTCATACAACTTAGTAACAAAAAAACAAGCAATTGGATTAAAAATGGGGAGAGGGTCTGAATAAACATTTCCCCCAAGACACACAGATGGCCAACAGACACATAAGAAGATGCTCAACGTCGCTAATCATCAGGGAAATGCAAATCAAAACGATGATAAGATAGCACCTCACATCTGTGGGAATGGCTAATATCAAAAAGATAAAAAACAAGTGTTAGCAAGGATGTGGAGAAAAGGGAACCCTTGTGCACTATTGGTGGGAATGTAGCTACCACTTACCATGGAAAACAGTATGGAGGTTCCTCAAAAAAATTCGAAATAGAAATACCAATTTGGGCACACCTGGGTGGCTCAGTCAGTTAAGGATCCAACTATTGATTTTGCTCTGGTCATGATCTCAGGGTCATGGAATCAAGCCCTGCATCAGGCTCCATGCTCAGCTTGGAGTCTGCTTGAGATTCTCTCTCCCGCTCTCCCTTTGCTCCTCCCCCATTTGCACTTGCCACTTGTTCTCTCTATCTTTCTCTCAAATAAATTTTTAAAAAATGTAAAAAAAAAAAACACCACATGATGCAGTAATCCCATCATCTATACAAAGAAAATAACATTTGGAGCACCTAGGTGGCTCTTTTGGTTAAGTGTCTGCCTTTGGCTCAGATCTTGATCCCAGGGTCCTGAAATCAAGCCCAATGTCAGGCTCCCAGCTAAGCAGGGAGCTTCTCTTTTCCCCTTATCCTGTTTGTGTTCTCTCTTGCTATCTCTCTATCAAATAAATAAAAAATTTAAAGAAAAGAACATAAATTTAAGAAGATATGTATAGCATTATTTCCATCAGCCAAGATGTGGAAGCAACATAAATGCCAATTGATGAATGAATGGATAAAGAGGATGTGATATATGTATATACATATACACACACACAAAGCAGTACTTCTCAGCCATAGAATGTAATGAAATCTTGCCATTGCCAAGACCTGGATCAACCTCGAGGTATTAGGCTAAGTGAAATGAATCAGTCAGAGAAAGACAAATACCATATGATTTCACTTAATATATGGTATCTACAAAAGAAAACAAATGAAAAAAACAAAACCAAATTCAAAGATACAGAGAACAGATTGGTGGTTTGCAGAGGGGATTGGGGTTCGGGTGTAGGCAGAATGGGTGAAGGGGAACAATAGGTGTAAACATCCAGTTATAAAATGATATGATAATCTGTGGGGATGTAATGTACAGCATGGTGACTATGGTCAGTAATATTATTTTGCATATTTGAAAGTTACTAACAGAGTAAATCTTAAAAGTTCTCATCCCAAGAAAATAATATAATTTTATATGGTGATAGATGCTAAGTAGACTTACTGTAGTGAAATAATCAACACAACAAGTGAAACAATATTTCGCAGTAAGTGAAGTAATATTTCACATTATTTCCTAATGAATACAAATAATCAATATGTTGTGTTCTTGAAACTAATATAATGCTATACGTCAATTTCATTTCAATTTAACATTTTAAAAATAAAAAGCAGCCTTTTGCCTCAGGGCAGAAGGAATTACAGTTGGATTTGTTTGTATGAAGGAAATTTTATATGTGGATTGGGAATTAGAAGCTTATTTTTGTTGTGTTATTTGCTTGTTTTACTTTGTTGTTTTTTTGTTTGTTTCTTTTTTCCTGAGTCTGAGCTCTATCAATCATTAGCTATATGAAACCCATGGGCCAAGAGATGATGGAATAGAAGATGAATCTCATCTTTTCTTACAGCCTGACAATGAGAATAATTGCAATCTCCGTTTGCTTCAGTGGCAAACTGGTGGTAACGTAACTCATGTGCAAAAATTGATATTTTTGGTCCAAATTAGCATCGTCTTATATAAATTCTTCATTACCTGTATGTGGTATTTAAACATTTGTGTCAATAATTTTTAAAAATTAAATAAAATCCTTAATCTGATTTTAGCATAGGTGGAATTATGATATCTTGCCGAAGCTGGCTGTTTTGGTAGGTGACTGTAACCATAAAGAAATACATTTTAAAAAAAAAGTAGCTGAGGGATTGCAACAAGTGACATTGGCTAAAAGCTAAGTGGCTGCTTTTCAGGGATTGTTGAGCACAATCAAGAGAAAAGTTAATAGATTTAAAAGCTGGTTAGAACCTTGTTTTATAAACTACTAAATGTCCACTCATATTAATCAGGTTGTGTTTCTGCACAGCTGAAAAGTTAAACGGTTTTTTATCTGCTTGCCAAGATTTTAATGAGACCCACCAATCCTACAGACAAATTTCAGCGTGTCAGGCATGTTTAGGGAGTGAGGAGCAACCTATGGGCTTGCAGACTATAGGAGGACCTTGTCTGTAGGTCTTAGTGGATTCTACCAAATGATCCATAAATGGTAAGCAGAAGCTGAACAGTAAAAAGCTATTACATGCTCTGTTTGGCAGATACAAAGAAAAAAAAATTAACATGGTGAGCTATCAGGTTTCTTTTCTAGCCTGAGCGAGGTTGGCCTTTTCAGCACATGACATTACAAAGAGTTGTATGGACATGTGTTGATGTGCCATTCATGTAGAAGTTTTATAGTTGCAGTTGAGTTACTCTTATGGGTTTGGTTAGAGGGACAGTGGCAACTTGGGTACTCAGAGGCATATCTCTGATGACGTATTTATCTGAATACCTGTCAGCAGGATGATAGTAAGCCCCTTTAAATACTCTGATGCTACGAGCTAAGCCTAAGAGTTAAGACCAGCAGAAGAGAGAAGTAGTATACTTTGTAATCACTTAAAATAATTTTTTGGGGGAAGCATATTTGGGTTAAGCAGATGCATTTTTTCAGGATTTGGGATTTTAAAAGTAAGTCTATGCTTCGTGATTTATTTGGATTGCTTCACGTCATCACCATGTTGGAGAAAAAAAAAAGTTATCCAATCATTGGCTTAATGATCATCTGAAAAATAATAGAACTGGGAGGTAGTTCTAGAGGTATTTGAGGTGCCTTTGTCTTCTCATTCATTCAGTCAGGAAATATTTATCAAGCACCAACTATGTGCCAAGCGCTGTAGTGGGATGAGGATACAATGAATTTCACAAGGGATCTGCCTCCTGGGTGCTGACTGGATGCTGAAGGTGACTGGAATAGAAGAGTAAATCACTTTATGACAATAGAGTATAATGTGGACTAGAACGTCCATCCTAGGAGATCTTTGATAAGTTTGGATCTAAACTGAATTCTAAGGGACAAGAATAACTGGACAGGTGTAAGGAAGGAGAAGAATTTGCCAAGTAGAATAGATTATACAGACTCTTGAAGGCAACAAAGAATCTGGTTTGGTAAAGGAACTATACATGGTTAGCCTGAGCTATTGGCAGTTCTGAGATGTAGAGGGGGTGGCAAGACCTGAGAGCTATGAGGACATAACAGCCAGTCAGATGAGGCTTTGTAGGCACATTAAGAATTTTGGACCTAGTCTTCCTCTGAAGACAAGCAGGAGCCATTTTTGGAGTTTTGAGCAGAGAATGACAGATAAATTCTCCTCTTTGTGTTGGGGAAGTATTTAGAAGAGAATCTGAATATAGTTAGGTCAGTTAAGAGGCAATATAGGTGAGTGGTAACAGTAGCTTCAGCCGAATTAAGATAGTGGCAATGGGGAGATGTGAATTAATTCCAGAAATATTAAGAACGTGTGTTTATCACTCTTGGGATGGGGTCTATTTATTATTTTTTAATCACAGATTTCTCCAGAGCCTGCCTCCACTATAGGAGGAGCACTGCTCATGCAACCCCACGTCCCTCAAGGGTCCCAGCCCTTTGGTGGAAAGTCAGAAAAGATTGACAAGGCCAGTGAGATTCTCCTTTCATTTTTCAGGATTATGGAGAGTGAGACACCAAAAAATAGAATCAGTCAGTATTGGGAATTTGACCAGAAAAGTCATAACTGTTGATTAGTAAGGAGAAAAAACAACAATTAAAGTGATCAGGAGGCAAATGAAACAGTATGGCAGAGACACAAGTTAATGCAGTATTTGAGAGACTGAGAGTGTTACTTGATTCTACTTCATGTCCTTAAAGGATCCAATACAGTAATACCTATATAACATACTTTTTTGTACTTGAGATAGAATGAACCTTTACTTGACTTATCTTTATTGTATCTCCTGCCCTGCCCCTCATCATTATTGTGGGATTCTATACATAATTTAGAATTCCCGTGATGCTAACTGTGGGTTGCACGATGATTGGTTTGAGGTCTCTTAGCCTTTAAGTATTCTATTATTTTGTTGACATTAGTCTCAACTTAGCTTTTGAAAATAAAGTAGTAGCTTTCTCTTTCCATGATCATAGATTCATTACTCATTCATAGATTTCCAGGTTTCTAGCTTTGGGCCAGTGGGTTTATTGGCTCCCGGGAAATCTTTATTTCCATTTGCAAAAAGGTTATGAGATGGACCAAAGCAGATTTTCCAGCTTTTCAAAAGCCTTGTGAAAGGACAAGATGATATCTTTTAAGTTGATGTGTTATTAAAAACGCATGATATTAATACTGATCATATTTTCCTAGGGCATGTTGCTTTGAGTGGAATGAATGATAGAGGAGATTGCCCCATGTTTGAGGAACATTGTTCTCTTATTCCACAGTAAAAGGAAAAGCTTGAGGTCTCCTTAGGTTTAATGTTCAAACTCCAGTCTTTTCAGAACAAATAGGCTCCTCCAATTTGAAGACTCTGAAGCTAGTAAATGGAACTGAAAGCATCTTAGAGCTCCTTGTTGACACCACATGGTCATAAACCCTTCAGACTCTGCAGAGAGGTCGTAAAGCAAATTGCTCCTTCACAAGTAAACCGATTAAAGGGAGACAGGGCTTAGACATCTTGGAGCCTAATGAGGGTATTTCAGGGAAATGATGCTCCTTTTCTAGAACAAATGATAAATTTTTGTTATGTGTGAGAAACAGAATTGCTCATAGGAATAAAGTCAAGGGACAGGATAGGCAGTCTTTTCCATTTTCAGTAACACTGAGCTTGGGAATCAGAAGACCTGGAATTCAGAATCTTACATTAACTGGGTGACCTTAGGGAAGCAAACTAATCACTGTGCTTGTCTTATTTGTGAATGAAAACATCTATTCATTCAACTGACATTTACTGAATAAATATTATTGGCCAGTTGATTTCACATTTGTAATCTCACTTCATCTTCACAAGAAACCTATGAAGAAGCTATTATTATTCATTCATCCTAATAAGGAAACTGTTGCTCAGAGGGTTTAAGTGATTTGTCTAAGTCATAGTTGTTGAGTTGTTAAGTTATAGTTGGTAAATGGTAGAGGCAAATTCAACCCCAGCTTCCAAGTCCAGTGTTATTCCTGCTATAGGAAGCTGCTTTCTTTATGGTTCAATGGCATTTATTAACACATATAATTAGATTTATTAATATTTGTTATCTCATAGGGTTTTTCATCTAATTTCCTGTGTGTATTTTTATTGTCCCAACTAAACCATAAGCTCTTCAAAGGCAAAGATCCCAACATTTATATCTTCACTACCTGCCTCCTCTATCCCTGCAATATAGACTATTGATCTTCACTCCTTTATTCATTCATTGATTCATCATTTAAAAAATATTAATCAAGTGCCTATCATGTGGCAGGCACTATTCTAGGTTCTTGGAATATATGAGTGCATGAAATAGATGATATCCCTGACATTATTTAATTATATTCTATTGGAAGGAGAAGGAAATAAATAACAAATGGCATAACCTATGAAATATGTCAGGAGGTATTAAGGGCAATAAAAAATAAAGTAGATCAGGTTAAGGAGCACTAAGAAAGTGACTGAAAGGGTCAGTGTGCAATTTTTAACAAGGCTATTAGGGTAGGCTTCATTGACAATTGCGTATTTGTTGCTTAAATTCACATGGGAGTGTCCTCTGACAACTTTAAGCTTCGGCTCTGCTTACGTGCAAGGGAGAGATAGCACCAGGCTTTGGCCTTAACCCAAAATTCCCTGACACACATTTATTTCCCAGCAGAGATCTTTAGATCAATATCTTCCATATTCATCTACAGAAGCACTGTGGGTATAAGGTGGAAGAGGCCAAGGCATGGCTTGAATTTATATAATGCTCTCTAAAACAGAGCTCGGCGTCAGGAGGCAACACTTAAGGTAATGCTGACCTTAGCTAGAAAAAACATGCGTCTAGGAGCCTCACAGATGTGTAATCAATAGCAAGGTAACTGGTTACAAGGGATTTTACACATCTGTCAGCTAAATCAGAACCCTAAAGGGCAAATGCTGCTCTGAAGAACATTAGCCAGATTTGTGGTGCTGACTCAAGGAGTTTGGGTCCATAAACCAGTGCGTGTATTACAAGGAGACCTCAGTTTGACAATTTTTCATTGGTGACAGTCATAATCTTGTTTCAGTCTGGTTTTCTAGTTGATATTCATGAAAAAAATATTGGATTGGCTGGATTGTGTCTCAGAGATCATTCTAGTTTTATTTCACGTTTTCTTTTTCTTTTTGTTCCCAACAGCTTTACTATACTTTGTTCTTTGTCCCTACCTTTTTCTGCTTATTCTTCTCTTTGCCATCTTTTTAAAAGTTAGCTCCTTTCTTTCCGACTTTCCTTTTCTTCAGTTTTTACCATTGTTCTTCTCTTTCTTCTCCCCTTCCTTAAATATTTATTGTGCATCTACCATGTACTGGGCCAGATATTGTGCTGTGCGCTTCACAACAGTGGTCAAACAAACAAACAAAACGAAACAAAAACCCTCCAGAATAGTGATCCTCCCTTATGGGTCATGTTGTCTATTGAAAAAATGATGATATACATGTAAACCCACAAAGAAATCTATACTGAATAGCTGAATAGCTTTGGTAAACTGATAATGAAAAAAGAGAATGCTGTCAAGGCAAATAATGATGTACCTGTCATACACCAGGTGGTTGGGAAGGTGTCCTTCACAAGAAGTTGTTAGACTGAGACTTGAAGGAAGAGAGGAGCTTTGCAGATGTGAGAATAGGCAGGAATCCCCTAGAGAGAGAGGAAAGAAGATGAAGACAAACCTTGGGTATAGCCAGAGCTTGGCACGTGAGTAGTTGTTCAAGGGCCACTGTGGCTGGACCACAGTGTGGGAACAGAGTGTGGCAAAGAGAGAGAGGAGAGACCAGCCCTTCTCCTTTTTCTTCCTCCTTTCACCTGGCCCATTTAGCTTGACACGAATAAGTTATTTATTTAAACATGTCCTTTGATATTTTTTTATGTCATTATATGGACAAAAGGAGTATAAAACCAAACATGATAAAAATGAGGGGAAAAAGTGGAACAAAATCTTCTGATGAAGAAACTGAAAAGGGCAAGTGGGCAGTGAGTTCAAAGGGCTTCCATCGTTTTCTGTGGCATATGAGTTAGCCTGCTTGCTGAGATACACAATGTGCCTCTGATACAGTTACAAGAGTTGAAAATTTGAGCAGGATTTGGATGTCTGTGTAGTGTGTGTTTATATGCATATCAGTGCAGGGATGTCATTAATGCTGAAACATAGGATTTATGCTTAATTCATGAGTAAATTTTTTCCTATGCATCAAAATAATCTTATTTCAGTACTCTCTAAGTTCTTATGTGAATAAAGTCCTCTTTCAAGGCCTTTTCTCATGGCCTTCTCTTCATAATTTTAAGAACCATAAGATTTTATATACATACATACACATACCTATATGTTAATTTATAGATGAGACAACTAGGTTATATTTTAGTGGTTCCATTTCGACTAGCTCATTGTAGATGAGTAATAGAGCAGCAAAATGCAATCGAGTGACTCGTAGAAGTAAAAACGCCATATATCATAATGTGGTTCATAACAGAATACTCTGTAGGTACCAGAACAAAATAAGTACATAAACTCAGAAATAAATATGCGTTGTTTCTGGATGTAGCACTTGAGTTAAATGATTTTGCCCAATTTATGTAGACTTATTTTATATGTATTTTAAGGAGAATATTTTATGAAATGACTTTATCCTACAGTCTTTGCTAGAGACTGAAGTTAATTTACTGAAAGTTAATGAGAAAAGAAATAATTATTCAAAGTATTCAAAAACAGTACCAACAAAAATCTTTTGTTAACAAATATAACATTAAGATATGATACAAAAAATAAATAAAATATGATACAAAGTAGTTATCGGATGCCAAAGAGATTATCAAAAGGTTTACATAGTCAAAGGACTATATAGGATGAGTTTGAGGGATCCTCGTGCTTATCATAATAGATTATTGTCTCAATACTAATAGATAATGCAAATCAGAACCAAGATATTGGCACTAGAAATGGGGGAGACTATTAAGGAATGAGGGTTCAGTGACTGATGACATATGATGGATTAAGGAGAGAGGAAAGTTCAGTGTATATGGTTCTGTTTCACGTGATTCATTATAAAAGAAATAGGAGAAGATCAGGTTTAGGAAGACCGTGAGTTATTGGGTGAACTTGGGGGAGCTTCACCTATCTCTTTGGCATCTAGAGGCGTGCCTTCAGCCAGGAGTTAAATGTATAAGACAGGTAATTGGAGAAAAGGTCTGGGTTTCATTAAGAGATTTGGAAATCACTAGAATATATGTGGACTTGTCGCTACAGAATCATGGAGGTACAGTTTGATGTAATGGGAAAAGAAATAGACAAAAAATTACAGACTTGATCCTGTCACTTTAGAACTATCATTTAGACATGTCACCTGGCCCAGTTCCTTTTAAAAGAGTCTTAGTAACTTTCTTACCTAACTTAAAAAGTTCTTATGTGTGTGTGTGTGTGTGTGTGTGTGTGTGTGTGTGAGAGAGAGAGAGAGAGAGAGAGAGAGAGAGGTTTCCTTCCTTCCTTTTTTTTTTTCTCCTTCTTCCTTCTTTCCACCTATACATACCCATCTTTCCAGTATTCATCACAAGCAAGGGATCTTTGGGAATAAGAGCAGGGGACTGAGATTTCCCTGAAGATGGCCTTGGAAATTTACATGGGCTGGATGCCTAGGTTTATCTTGAGAGCCCAGGAGTTCCTGTTTCATACAACATAGGGCTGTGGAAAATGAATTTTGGAGGATATTGAGGGTGCAGCTGAGAAGCTTTGTTTCTTAAATATGTCCCATATACCCAAACAATATACAACTAATTATGTTACTCCCCTCCTGTGAAATTTTAGAATCTTTCAAACTATGACAACTTCTCCAACTGGTGTTTAATGATCTCTCTTTTCAAGTCTATATTCCTAGATCTATACTTTTCCTAAACAGAAATCATTACTGGTTTTGATCTTTTTTTCCCCTTTTTTCCTATAACATCTGTTTAAACAGTCTTGTTTTTAGAGACCATCTCAGATATTGTCTTTCCTATGGGCTTTTAATGATCCACTCAACCATTCTATTCCTATGAATATCACTTCATATCTCTTTAGGACACATTAAAGTCTATCTTATTTGCATATTCATCTTATTCTTCTTCTAGCTTTTGAGTTCCTTAAGGGTATGGACTCCTTCTTTTAGCTATTCATAGCTCTTGACCTCGTGGACTGTACATGATACATCAGGGGATATTTGCTTACTTGGTTAACCAAAACAAATCCCACAAAAATGATAAATTATCACATCTAATCAGAAAAAAAACATCCCACATCTGTGGGTTTATAGCCTAATCAAGTCTGTTTTACCAAAACAAACGAACAAAGTACCATTTAAGAATTTAATAAAAAAAGAAATAAAACCTTTCAAAATAATTTGAAGCACTGTTGGCTATACTGAATACTAAAAAAGTGCAGGTAATACTGTGAGAGCTACTAAAATTTTTGATTTTTTTCCCCCAAAGCTGTTTGACAAGTATGAAATGAAAAAACAGTAAGAATCTTGGTAGCCCAGGAGGATTTCACTTGTAAGGATTTCTTTTTTTCTAAATTGGGTTCTGAATCACATTTGCCTGTAGTCCTAGATATTTTGTTCAATACATAGTGATTTCAAGTGACTTGAAATACTAAGATTGTATTTGGGCTTGGAGTATCTATGTCCCTTTGGTTTTTTTTTTTTTTTTTTTTTTTTTTCTCTTAAAGGCTTTTCATTGCTTGTTCTTAGGATTTCATGGGCATGATCTGGCAAGAGACTGGTTGCTGCTGAGAAAGGTAGAATTTTCAGTTTAGATTGATAATATTCTTTACTAGGACGGTCATGTAAGCCAGCAGACTTAGTTATGACCTGTTAAATCAGTGGATTCACTTAAGTAGGCACTTATAGCCAACATTTTCCTGCCATGTGCCCTGTCATCTTTTTCTTGGAATTTCCCAAGTCTATGAGTCAGTCTGTATATATATATATATATTGAGTGACTTCTGGGTACAGAATATGAGGCACTGTATCAGGAGCTATAAAAACTTCAAAAAATAAGGGACTATGCACACATCATGTATCATGGGTTACATATGGAAGAAAAATTATCAACCTCTGTGGTTAGAATAGTCAATCCAGGTACTTGCCGGTTCAAAAGTCCTCTCCTGGGAAGCCTCATAATGTCTTTTTCATACCTAGGTGCTTTATGAGGCATTCCTAATGAAGAAGATTGGCATAATCCATACCTCATATCTCCATCACCTTAGACTCAGGGTAGACCCGATCTAAATCCAATCATTTGTTGTCTGGGTAATGACGTTTTATTGCTCAAAATGACCTAAGGATAAGCAGCAGTGTCCTACACTTTATGTCATATAAGTTGAATCAGACTCAAACTCCTAGACTTTAAACAGGCAATTAGACAGGAAGAATAGGAAAAATAACATAAAAATGAGGACTAGCTAAGTCACCAAGGTATGACTTGAATAAGGAGTGATCAGTGTCTTGTTGAAGTCAATCAGTTATTTAGACATCAGAACTGTTACTAGACTCCAGGAAATTTCTTTTCCTTTTTCCTTTCCCTTTCCTTTCCTTTCCTTTCCTTTCCTTTCCTTTCCTTTCCTTTCCTTTCCTTTCCTTTCCTTTCCTTTCCTTTCCTTTCCTTTCCTTTCCTTTCCTTTCCTTTCCTTTCCTTCTCTCTCTTTCTCTCTATTCCTTCCTTCTTTTCTTTATTTTGAGATAGAGAGCAAGTGTCAAAGTGTGAACAGAGTGGGGAAGGGCAGAGGGGGAGAGAGAGGGAGAGAATCTTAAGCCAGCTCCATGCCCAGTGCAGAGCCTGACATGGGTCTTGATCTCTCTATCCTGAGATCATGACCTGAGCTAAAATCAAGAGTTGGATGCTTAACTGACTCAGCCACCCAGGTGCCCCAAGGAAACATTTCCTTGTGCAGAATTCTGAGGCATGTCTCCCTAGTATCAGGATTCCTGAGATTGAGTTAGGACAGGGTCAAACTCATTAATCCATGTTTATTGTTTCCTCCTTAGTTCACTTCCGCACTCCACCCTAGTGCTTGCTGAGATCCTTCCCCAAATTTATTGCTGTTCTTACTGCCTGCTTTGTGAAGAATTCAAACCAATATACTCTTAGAATTGTCCTATACCTCTGTGGGGAAGTAGGAGTTCAGGGACTAGTGTAGGATGTGGTTGTTCAAATGGATGTTAGTTCTATCACCTTATAGCACGGCTGTTCTTAAAAGAAACTTCCTAGGCAGGAAACTGAATACTTTGTTTTTTGAGATGGGGGAGGAAATAGGTGAGGGAGAGGGAGAAAGGGAATCTTAAGCAGGATCCACACCCCTGTAGAGCCCCTCGCCTGGCTAGATCTTAGAAGCCTACAACCATGACCTGAGCCAAAATCAAGAGTCAGACTTTTACCTGACTGAGCCACCCAGGTGCCCCAGGAAATTGAATACTTGAAAATACTTCTAGAGGTGACTTTCTTGGCTAACACTCAGATCAGGCCTCTTGAATTGACCAAGAGAATTATGTGTTAAAATATTCATTAGTCCTTTGAAATTAGCAATCCAATACTGACACTAATTATCAAAGGTATTTTTGTTGAAATAGTGATTCTGTGCATGCTATCTTCTCTTTACTGTTGACTTGCTGATTCACTTGTAATCTATTTGCTTTAGAAAAACCTTCATTTCTAGGGTATAACAAAGCATTTCAAGTCAGTTATATTATTCTTTTCCCAAAATAATAAAACCAATAGAATATGAAGCCAATTGGTAAGAATCGTGTTCTTATTGATCATCTAACCTATGGAAAAAATGACAATTGAATTTGAATCTCCATATTTGTATATTTGATCTTTGATCATATTCAACATTTCATAATTAAGAAATAGGTGCGATAAAAATTTTATATACTTTTTTTTGTGAAGTTAAAATCAGATTGGCATTTTCATGCAGATTCCAGAGCTGCTTGTATGCCAAAAAGTGTGTTCTTCTACACTTTTCAGTCTTTATTATTCTGTCTTCTGTCTGTCCTTGCTCATGCTGCTTTTCATTGTCCTCATCACAGTGAGGTGTCAGCACTTCCACTTTCAAAGAGAATATATGGTACATTTCCCTGAGCCCTTTCCTTAACATAGCCAGCTCCTAGCAGCAAGCGACTTTAATAGGGGATATGTGTCTTTATTCATTTGTAGAGTCACAGGATCTGTATGATGAAAGCCCTGGCATCATGGTGAAGGTACGTCTCATTGTTCTTGCACAATTCTGTTACCAGCTTAATTGATCCTGCTCATGTTAGAAGGCAATTTGTGTCAGCCCAGCACAAAGGGAGACAACCAATAAAAGGCTATACTCTTTAGAGCCAAGTTGTACACTCTTACAGAGCTGCTGCCAGGCAGATTTCTGTGCTTTAGCATTACGCAGGGAGTGGGGAAAAAAGATAAAGGTTAAGAGAATCATTTTCTCAAGGGGCCAATTAAACGAGGGGATTGCATGTAAAGAGTGAACACATTGGACCTCTCAGGTACAGACTACCTAAAATGCAATTTAACATCTATGGCACATAGAATTATCAATTCATGAGTAATGATCAGTGGAAAATTCTTTTAATGCTTAGGAAGAATAATACAGTGTTAGAGATTTTGAATAAAAATGTTTCAGATGTGCATAGCAAGCGTAATATATCATTCTCTTTGATAGAGGAAAAAAAGTTGTGATTAATTTTTGCCTTACATACAATTTAAGGATTTAAAGGCTGTTTTTTATTTTCTTAAAAAAGTTCCATACTAAATACTAAAATTTCTTTTCTTTAGTGGGTAAACTACTATAAAAGAATCTTAATGTTTGATGTTTTAGTTGATTAACTTTTGGCACTGAAACAAAGCAAAACAAACAAACAAACCTGAAAACCCCCAAAATGTTGAATGATTTGGTGGCCCAGAGTTGAGTAGGAGGGAAGCGGGGGGAACATTCCTAGAGCCACAGCAACTTGATACGTACTTTCATGCAAAACTCATGTTTAAAGGATTAACACTTTGATGGAAAAATCATTGCATCATAGTTTTGTAGTATTAATTTCTCAAAAAAAGAAATCAGTCCTGTGTGAGGACAATTTTCCAGAATATAGGTTTTGTTCATTTGTTTTGGCATATCTCTGAGTAGCTCTTCATCAGAGGAAATTGTTCAGGTCCTTCCCATGAGTTTTCATCACTACGCATCTCTCTTTATTCTGATTTGATTCCTTTTCATGCTTCGAGATAGGACTAAGAGGTTACCCTAGTTTATTGCTAAACAGAATTAGAGACAATTTTTATAGGCTACAGTAGGATATTATATCCATCCAAAAAGCTTTCTTAATAACTTCTTTTCAGGCTGCTGATTAATTTCAAGCAACACAGTGATCCTCATTTTTCATTTTTTAAAAATTATCTCTCTGTATATTTTGATTCTTCTGTTTAATATAGGTTGAACACTCCTTGTGGATATCCTTTGTGGGTATGAACAAAACATAAACCAAAGCTCCTGACCATAAATAACCTAAAATCACTTACTTTTGTGTATTTCTTCATGGAAAGAGTGTGCATGCTAGACAGAATTGGAAATGAAATTAGAGGGGAAGGAATTTCTTCTCATTTTTTAATAAAGAAAAATGGTTTTCTGAGACTAAGATTTAAACTAAAAGTATGTATTGGGACACCTGGGTGGCTCAGTGATTGAGCATCTGCCTTTGGCTTTGGTTGTGGTCCCAAGATCCTGGGACTGAGTCCCACATCAGGCTCTCTGCAGGGACCCTGCTTCTCCCTCTACCTATGTCTCTGCCTCTCTATGTCTCTCATGAATAAATCAACCTTTTTTAAAAATTAAAAAAAAATAAAAGTATGTATTAATGAAATGGTGCACATGTTTCCTGATATGTGATTCTGAACCATTCTGAGACTTTTTTTTTAGTGTACGTCAATCCAGAAGTGTTCTCTCCTATCTATCAAGATAATATTGACTGATATGCAAAATACACGTAGGCTAGCATTTTAATTTCATTTTTTATGTATTTTTTATTGCTGAGGATGCAGTTGATTCACCCTTACCCAGCGTGAGCATATTTGTGTTGAATAAGTAAGCTGTCCTGAATGGAAAAATAATCTGCACCAGAAATAGATGCAATTTGTGAAAATTTTCTACTGTGATAATATTTCCTTTCAATTTTATAACCTTTCCAGGAATATCAGTTATGCTTTCAGTAAGAACCTAAAGTATAAAAGTAGGAAAGATTTACTTCCTATGATATATACACACATATATTTGGCAGAATGATATTTGCAACCGTAACTTAAGCTTTCTACCTCTTCCTCTAATGTTTCCAATTTGCCTCTATTACCTGCCCTCATTCCAGCAGCCAGACCATGAGACATCCGGTGTGTCAAGGCAGTTTTGTTTTGGCAGAAAGCAGAGAATGAGAGTCAATTTTTTAAATTTTTGAATGAAAACATCGAATATAATACGAACATTTTGGAAAGATGTAAGATAAATGAGAGCCACATTTTACCTGTGTCCCATGGACTATATAAAGAATATCCAGACTGGGTGGACAGAAGGGAAAGAGGGCAGGGGAAGAGCTCTTAGTCTCTGGTAGATTCCTGGAAATGGGCCAGAAAGAATTTTCCCCCCATTTTCCACCCTTCATTACCAAATCCAAGAAAAGGGAAACATCCCCCACCCCCGGTGGACTTGGACTTTGAGTGTGGAATGATCCTGCACTTTTTTTCTGAGGCAGATCTTGGGAAATAAAAGGCTCCATGTTTTCTCTTTACCTTAGAATAGTTCAGAAACCTCTGTGTGGATGCCTAGGCAAATGGGCCTGAAACAACCCTCTAAAATATTCATGTGCTCCCGCAGTCAGAAAGCAACAGCAATTTTTTTCTAAATGGCAGAAAGCAGGATGGCGGTGGCACAGAGAGCCAGTGAAACTGCAAACACCTTGTTTACAAGACAAGGAGGCTGTGACAGTGATGGGCATGAATGAAAAACAGAAGACTCCATGCAACACAAATCTCACATGATTGCAAGGTGATATGTACACAGATAATGATGGAAAATGCCCAGATTGGTACCCATATTCTTCATAACCTGTCATGGTATAAACCCTAAAGAATTTACCAGGAAACCCAGGGAAAAGATCAGAAGAGACACTTAAGTGACTGTTAGAGCCACTCAATTATACAGGTGTTTAGAATACAAATTACGTTTAGTTATAGCAAAGACAGTTAAATTTCTTGAGTATCTTATTTGGTAGAATGAGATAGATATTCACCATGTGTATTTTCAATATGCTTATTATCTTGAACACATCATTAGAGATTCTAGCTCTGGTAACATAATGTTCCAAATACTTAAAATATCTAAGCAGTTCTAAAGCTACAGTTTTCACTTAAACACATATAACTTATGTTGCCCTTTCCCCTTAGGAATAGTGGTGATAGAAGTCATCTTAAGGAAAGATCTCCCACCATAATTTCTGGTGGCCATAGTAGCTTGAACCTTTTGCCTACTTCCTACCAGAATTGCAGATATCAAAAGTTTAAGTGTTGCAAGGTTGCAATTAAAATGCTAATGAGTGAGGTAATTTTCTCACATTTTATGCTTTTATTAAAGTTTATCAGATGGTAAAATTCTGTTTTCATTCCTATACAAAGAGAAATATTTCCAGAAAACAAGGAAGGCACAATAGAATATTTTTTTTCTCTTGATACAGTATCAGTTTCAAAGGAAAGAGCAATAAACAAAAACACTACTTATGTCCCATTTCTCCAAATAAAATGACACCAGAAAAAGTCATAACAGTCCTATGTAATGTCTACTTTGCAAAATCACGTCACGTTTCTTAGGAATCATTCTATGCAGCTTGATGGTGGTAGAAATTCTAAGAATGACCATGAAGGAAGTAGAACGGAAAGGGCCTGCTCTCTGTTAATTAACTCTGTCAACCATTCTAGTAGGATTTCTTTCCCTTGATCCATTCCATCATAATGAAATCTTACTTGTTCTAAAATTTTATTTATTAATAATAAAACTTTTCACAAAAGAAACAATTACTTGCTGAGGGCAAATTAATTTTACTCTTAAAATTTTGATGAAGCAGTACTTTGCTCACATTATAAATTTCAAATTGAATCAAAATTAGGTGAAATTAATTCTCCTTCCTTAGGAATTTACAGGCTAAATGAGATGAAGGGTGATTGCCTGCTTTGTAATGAAAAACTTCCTGCTCTTCTAAGTTACAAAATGAATTGCTTATCTCCTAGGTTAGTGCTGAAAGAAATATATTTTGGCAATCTCTGAGCCATGTTGTTGAAAATTATCATGATTAATCAGATCACAAATCATTATATAAACCCTAAATTATTTATTCAAGTTCTTCAAAAAGACTTGTTTGTTTGACCTGCTGCTGCTTTGTTATTTGGTCAGATTACTTTTGTTACTTTTACTGAAGAAAGTAAAGGTGCAAAAGGAATTTTTTGCCAACTAATATAGCATGTTTTATTAGCCAAATGTATTCAGATTTGTTCAAATGATGATTTCTAGGCTCTCCTTTCCCCAGTTTTTCTTGCAGTAGCAACTGGTGAGGGGTGCATCAGGAAACTTGGATTATTGGGCTCCTTCACCAGATTCTCGTGCAGCTGTGCCTAGGACATTTTGAGAAATATTGATACAGGCTCGCCTCAATAGTTATTTGCCTTCTTCTGTTTGTCATCTTAGAGCTCAACCAAAAAATGTAATATGTTCAGTTATTTTAAAGTAAGTCTTATTTTTATAACAGTTTTAGATTTACATAAAAATTGAACAAATAGTACAAAGTTTCTAAAACCCTGTACCTAATTTCCATTGTTATTAACATTGTATATTAATGTGGCAACTGTATCATAACTAATGGGTGAAATGGATGTATTAGTTATTAAATCTATACTTTTTTTCAGGTTTTCTTACTCTTTATCTAATGTCTTTTTTCTGTTTTAGGATCTCAGCCAGGATGCTATATTTAGTCATCGTGTCTCCCTAGACTCTACTTGGCTGTCTCATTTTCTCAGACTTACTTTGTTTCCTTCATTTACTTGTTTTTTTTTTTTTTTAGTGTCTTTACAGGTTTTTCCACTGTACAGTTACTCTTTGCCTTTCCCTTTGCCATATTCTTTGGAAAGAAGTATACACTTAAGGTGTGGGTTGTTACTTTCTACCTCTTTAAGAAAGGATTATCTACCTAAATTATTTTAATTCTTCCTGACAGGGTATTTATATCTTTTGCCCAATTTATTTATTTAGTTTCAATATTTACTAGTGTGGACTTATGGGCCATACACTTCATATTTTGAATTATAACCCAATACTACTTTATTTTTTTTGGTAAAAATGTTCCAGCTTTGGCTGGACCTTTGGCCTTTTGGAACTCTTTCAGTTGGTTCCAATATCCCTTTTAAGGTATCCCCATTATTATCACTTCTCAGCTTATTGGCTAAGATCAAGTGTAGGTACTCCCATTATTATTTTGTTAGTTTTACTGTTTATTTTATTTAGTATTTCCTCCCTTTCTAGCATCACAAGATGGTCCTGGCTCATCTTGCATATTTCCTATGTAAGTTCTAGAAGTAGCCATTTTTCCCAACAAATCTTGGTTCCTTTAATTGGGTAGTGGTATTAAAAGCCGAGGGCTCAATGCTCACAATTACCTTTTTTGAGAAAAAAAAATCTTAAATGATGCAGGAGATTAGTAAGATTATAAAATAAGAATTGTTTAAAACAACAAATCTCAAACTTTTTTCTCAGGATACATTAAAAATTATTGAGGACCTCAAAAAACTCTTGTTTTGGTTATATGTATTTATATTTACTGAATTAAAAAGTAAAACTGAAAGTTAAAAATATTTAATAATCCTTGTAAATGAAATAATCAACTCACCACTTGTGTATGTAATGAAGAAGGTTTTATGAGAGAACTTTTTGGAGACAAATTATCAAGTGTCATTGCTCTACATTTTTCCTTTTAACTATCTGTCTTAAAAGGAAAAAGCCGGATTATCAAATATGCTTCTATATTCAATCTTCTGCAATTTATTGTTTTGTTTAAAATTTATGAAGAAAATCCAGGCTCCCACAGATGAATAATTAGAAACAGAACTGTTTTAATGGCCTTGTCAAATAATTTTGAATATATCACATAGGCTCTGGAAAAACCTACCGTATCTTTGAGAGAATGAGAATGAGCTAAATAATATCTTGGTATTACTGTGAAGGGAGTTTTGTTCTAGTGTACTCTGAAAAGTCACAAGAGCTCACACTTTGGGAACTGTTGGTCTTAAATACACTGTTTCAAGAGGGAAAATTAGGGTCTACAAGTTGAGCCTTGTTACTTATTCACTGTCAATTTGTTAGTGCGTGATCATTTTCACAGGATAATTTTTAATTTACTTCATCGACAGAGGAGGAATTGGCCTAAACCCTGCACAGTTAGTGGTAAATGTTAAAGTAAATGCTGAAGTTGAGCAAAGCAAGTAGAATGAAATAATGTATGTTCTGACAATTCATCTTCACTCAGTAAAATTTTCTCTCTTATGCCTTTCCCATTTACTTTCTTTCTATTTGCACATTGTAACTTGTCTTACTGTCACATTCTCAGTTTGGTGTAGGGCAGCTGTGTGACATGTCTGACGAGGGGTCACTTGGAGGCATTTTTTATGCTTTGCATTGACCATCAATCAGCCATGATGAATGCTCATGTGAGCAATTTCCACCACGAAAACACCTTGTGGGCACTTGAGACTGAGAGGAAAGACGGGTTTGGCAAGAATGAGGAGACGAGAGCAAGCCCAACACCAATTTTCTAAATTTGTTGCTCTGCTGGAATGATCGTGAGAGATGATGGATGACTGATATCACTCTCAAGTGTCTTTTATCCCTTAGGATAATTTTGCCAATTTTCCGGTGAACTTAAATGTCCACAGATGTTTGAGATGAAACCTGCTGATTTGTAACTCAAAGGCTTTTAACTGCCAAATGTTGGAGAATGTCAGTGGAAACTGGCAGCTTGACTACAGTTTCAGCAAAAGACCATCGAGTGTCCTGAAGATACTCTTATAATTTGTTACTGGCACAAATGTCAAGTGTAATGATTTTTTTTTTTTTTTTTTAGTAGGTTAAGAGTAAGAATGGAATCTTAAGTCTCGCTTGTCTCAGCTCACAGTTGGTGAATAAATACTATATCCTTATTCTTTGCTATTAATATTCTTTAATGCAAGGAAAAAAATGTTAACTAAGATGTTAGCTCAACATCTTGCTGTGTTTATAGTTAGGAAAATGTGAATGCTAAAGAAGAGTTTTAAAGAATATGAGACAATATTTTTTTAGAAAAATAATCACTATATGAAATGGGTGAAAGCAATATGAGCTAAAATGTAAAGGATGTCTTAGCAGTTAAAATATTGCTCTGAAGTTTGTTAAAGAAATTGGCCTCTCATGTCCCTCTGGTGTGCACACCTCATCATTATTCTTTGCTCTTCTTACTCTTCTATCAGTGCTTAAGGAAGACTGCTAAGTGGTGAAAAGGAAGACTTGTCTTTATTTCCCCTTTATATCATTAAGTGCATTAAATATTTTAGTTGTAAGTTAACCCTTTTATTAAGAATAAAAATAGGGAAGCTTTTATATTTAAATATAAAAATAATTATAGCTTGAATTTCATAGTGAATTATTCTTTAATTATACTTGTTTCTGAAAGATCCATGCCAATTCATTCTTTGTTATCCTTTTGACATACTAACAACCGTATTTACCAAAAACTTTCATTAGTATTTCTTAATTTGTTACATATTAAAATACCTGGGAACTTTAAAAAATCGTAAAGATACCTAGATTCTAGTCAGACCAAATGAATCGGAATCCCTTAGGGCAGAGTACTGATATTTTTTGGAAAATCTCCAAGTCATTCTAATGCACAGTTGAGGATCACTGGTCTAGGCTATGGATGACAAATAAGTTTTCACCAACCAATTGTTAATAGCTATTTATAGAATTATGTTAATAATGATCCCAAGATCGTGTTTAAGCTCAAAGCAAGAGTATTGTGATGTACTTATGATGTCACAAAGGGCTCTAGAAAGGATAGGAGTAGTTCACATGTCATGTTCTTGTCATCCCTTACCATACATGGTCTTCTTTCAATTTCTTTCCTCATAAGTGTTGAATCCATTCATATTTCTCTAGTCTCTAATTATTGGGCTCACCATGCATATTTCATAATACTGATAGGAGAAAATTTATGTAAATTTTGCTAGTAATTTACTAAAGAGGGATTCTAAGACTAAGGACACTTCATATATTACCGAAGGGAGCATTTATTATGACGATAGTAAAAAAAATCATTTTTTTCATGACAATTTCTAATATATATTAATAGTCAAACATTATGAACTCAGAAGTGAAGGGGGAATTATTTATGTTGCCAGTTGCCTTATCACTTCCTATTGTGACTTATGCTTTTTTACTTAATAGACCTGAGTATTAGTTTTATTATATAGATTACATAGAGCTAACATTATGTATTTTATAGTGAGAATGTTGTAAGGATCCTATGACTTAGGTTGTATATTTGCAAAATGCTTTGTACAGAACAGCTCCTCAGAAAACAGCAACCACTTTTAGTCATTATTATTTGCATACAGATCATCTTATTATCCATAGAAGTTCATCAACTCAGTTCAAGCAGATGCTATTATACTTCATATTCCTTAGCTACCTTTAAGCAATAATCTTACTCAAAAAATATAAAATACTTAGGGGGGGAATCATAATAGGACATAGAAACACCTCACCACTACCACAACTAGAATTACTGGGTAACTTATTTAAAGTCCTACAACATGTTAGTGGCAAAATCAAGAATCAGTAGGAGGTTGATAGAGATCCACTTTAAGCTAGTTGTTACATTACAATTTACAAAAGCCTATCGATAAACATTATCTCATTTAATACTTTGAACAGTCTATAAGGTGGATGTTATTGAGCTCACTTTATAGATGAATAAACAGAAAATTAAAATAATTTAAATTTGACTCAGCTAATTTTAGTTGAAATTATAGTTATTAAACCTATAGCAGTAATAATGTCAGTTTTTTTCCACAATGAAGTATTTTCCTTATAGTATTGTTTCAGATTAAATGAATAAAAAAAATTACATATGAATTCAAGATAATAGATACTTTTAAATTATCATAAACTTAGTGCAAAAAAGCCTTGAAAATTGATAGAATTTATTTTTGTTACACAGATTCTATATTGAGATATGTTTTTTATAGTTGTGAAAGTTGCAGAATGATGGACTTTTTATTTCTGATGGTGATTTAACTATCTTGTCAACTTTGGGGGAAAAAAAAAAAAAAGGAAACATTGAAAAGGACAAATAATCCCATTCCAAATTCAGCTAGTTGAAATTACCTCCTATGTGGAAGGAATGAAATTTCTTTACCTTTTCACAGGATGACAATTTCCACTTCTATTTACAATGAAGATTTGTAGTTTTGGGAGATGTTATCATATCCTGAATACTACAGGTGTTAAACATTTAAAGGTCAACATTTCAAAGAAATGTCTAAATTTCTATGCCCAATAGTGTTTGCATATGTTTTCTCATGCCCTTGAATTAGCCATGCGGCAGAAAATGCATGTGCAAACCATATGGCACGAGATCTATGTGTCATTTCCAAAAATCTCTTTCTGTAAAGGTCTGGGTTGCACACAGCACAATCACTGTTGAAGAATATGAGGACTTAGACCCCAAATGCCTGGTCAAACCCAATCATTGAAATTATTTTTAGAATATAAGAGTAGACTCTGAAGGCCTGAGTGATTCTTTCAGTTAGAACATTAGTCACAAAAGTAGTGTTAATTCTTTTGAGAACTATGTATTAAATGGTACTTGAATATACTCCCTATCCCCTATCACCCAAATATCTTAGGCAATAATAATAAATAATAAAACTACAATAGAAACTCAGAAACAGGAAGTCATTTGGCTTACTATTTTTTAATGGACTTACTATTTTTTAATGTAAGGAATCTACGCCTTGAGGAAGTATAGCTCAGGGGTGTAGTATATTTGGTTTTCCTTACTCATCATGTACTTTGCCATTGGCCTTACCACTTCCCACTGTGTCAAACTGTTCAGTACATACATTTAGGTTGTTAGTTTAGCTCCTCCCAACATTTGAGTTTGTAATTCCTGTGAGTGACCAGGCTTGGAGCCCTCTATAACTCTCACCCAACCTTATACCTCATGTATTCTGAAACTATTTTAGATTGGCTCAAGTTTCTTTACCCAGAGTAAGTTATCATACCTTTTATAGCCTCCTGGTCTTCCACAAACCATGTAATGTGGTATGAAATGTATCCTAAATAACTCAGAGTTGACTGACCTAAATATTGTCATGCCACAATTATTTGTCAATCTATTTTATTAATTTTTGTATAAAATATAGTAATTTCTAGTATTTTGTTATGTGTTTAATCTAGTTAGCCATTATACTTGGCACGAGTGAACTTTAAATAGCAGAGTCAAGGAGGTCTCATTGAAAAGATGACATTGCAACAGTTACTCGGATTAAGTGAGGGAAATAACCATGTGGCTATTTGGAAGCAATATTCTAGAAAGGAGTACCAGCTTGAGAGAAGGTCCTAAGGACGTAGCATCCCTGAAATAGCAAAATTTCCTCAAGTTTGGAGCAGAGTGACTGATGGAGAAGGCAAAGGGGGAAAGTACGTGAAATTAGGGAGGTGGTAGTGTGTATTGAAATACCTAATTATGTAGACCCTTGACAGTCATTATTAGAATTTTAGTTTTTACTCTGAGAGAAATAAAATTATCATGTTTTGACTATAGGAGTGACATATATTAATTGTGCTCTAAAGAGAGCAACTTTAGCCTCTGTTGAGAATACTGTCAGGCAGCATTGGTACTGCAGGAAGACCAGATAGGAGACTTTTTAGTAGATCATCATCTCAGACGAGGGATGCTGGTGGCACACCAAGGATATATTAGTGGAGATAGTGAGAGATGCTTAAATATTGGACATGTTTTGAAACTAGAACAAATGAGTTGATGATCCACTGAATTTAAGAAAATAAGTAGATGTCAAGGATACACCAAGGTAATTGAGCCAAGTAACTGAAAAGATATAATTGTATCAGCTGAAATGGGAAAAGTGGTGAAGAGTACAGTTTTTGGTAGAAGAACCAGGACTACAAGTTTAGACCCATTAAAAACATTCAAGTATAAATGTTGAATAGGCAGTTGAATATGCAAATTTAGAGTTTGGGAGAGAAGTCGTAGATGGCAATGTGTATTATTCAAGATTTTTTCCATTTCATCTATGTCTTGGTAATTTCCTCAAATCTGTTTCAATTTACTATCATTCCTACAACAATATCTCATCCACAATTGATCCATGTAGAGCAATTTTTTATTTCTATTACTATATATCAAAGATTTTGGGGGTACTTTGAAATCTGGCTTTTCTTGTTCCATAATTTTCTGTCCTTGTTTTATGGAGTTAATAACTTATGTCTCTTTTAGACATTGAATCTACATTTTTTCCAATACCCTTTCAGATTATTCTATTTGGTCTAATATTCGGATTCAAATTTTTCATTTTATATCATACAGATGTATTATCGGCATTGGGCCTTTCCCATATGTTTTATAATTATCTGTGCACTCATTTTCCCTGGATATTTACTCCCTGTATGAAAGGTATATAACACCTTCCTTTTGAGTTAATACTGTATATACTTAAACGAGCTTTAGCATTTGTACTTATCATAGTCCAATTTTTATGTCAGTTTCTTAATCTAGGCTTAAGCATGAGTTTAGACTTGCTCCCATAAGGTGGTGTACTTGAGATCCTGGTTTATTAAAGTGAATTCTATTTTTACACAACAGTTAATTGACTTCCTAAGATAACCCTGGGTCACTAAGCAGAAATTTTCTGGTCACTTTTCAGGTTTGATGCAACATTTTCCTTGCTCATAGGACTTATATCCTCTATGACGATCACTCATAGAAATTAAAGTTCTCTTGTGAATAATTTACCCATGTGTAACACTTTTTCTTATAACTAAGGCTGTGGATATAGAACGACATATCATTCATACATACTATCTGAGGAATATACTTGAGAAAGAACTATGTAAACAATGTAAATGAACAAGAACAGTGTCTTAAAGATAGAAGAAATGAAACAAAATAGTGGTGAGTAATGTATACTGTAATATGAATATATCTGTAAAAATGAATGATAAAATGAAAATAGGAGATAATACCTAAAACTACTTTGAAATACAGTAAATACTCTTAAAACAGAAGAAATGGGAGGGGGCACCTGGGTAGCTCAGTCACCCCCCCCCACCTGCTCATTTTCTTTCTCTCTCTCTCTCTCACACACACACACACACACAAATAAAAGTAGAAGAAGAAATGGGGGAGAAGGACTTCCAGAATGTCTGAGAAAGCAGCAATTCCTCTCCATAGAAAGCAATGATAAAACTGGACAAAATGTGAAAATTTCAAGACTCTGGAAATTGAAGGAATACAACAAACTCAGAAGCATTTATTTAAGAAGAACTGCCAAAACCTGGCAGTGATACTTAGGAGTCTGTGGTATTTTAAAGTGGGACTGCTTTTATCATATTCTCCTTGTCCTCATAGCTTGAGTGAGGAATTATTCAGGACAAATCCAGACTTGTAATCTAAATCTCAACCCTCTAACATTAATATGCATTATTCAATGGCTTTAGAGTTGACTTACGCTGTAGAATTCTTAACAAATTTCTTTTTTTTCTGCATCATACCGTGTTGGAAAAAAAGGAAGGTAAAAACAATAGTCAAAATTAAATGTCTTTTTTGGTGGTACAACATTCTGATTCTTTAAATAGCTTGTTGACATGGACTATGTTTGTGGATATATAAAGTATTACAAACTAAATCATTTCTGGAGT
Organism: Canis lupus baileyi; assembly: GCF_048164855.1. Classification (NCBI taxonomy): domain Eukaryota; kingdom Metazoa; phylum Chordata; class Mammalia; order Carnivora; family Canidae; genus Canis; species Canis lupus. The sequence continues at coordinate 13,280,917 of NC_132839.1, read as the reverse complement.
AAAAGCAATTATAATGGAAGGGTCAATCAATTAGCCAGTATTAATTCAATGTTTATTTCTCAGCAGAAGTTAGAAATGATAAGGGAATTTTTATTCATTCCCTTATCATTAAGGGGAAAAAAACATTCTAACCTGTGGCTCGGGGGTATTTTTTTGGCAGCCTTTACCTGGGCTCATTCATGCAGCTGCAGCGAGCTAGATTATTAACTGGGGGCTGGCTCAGTTAAGATAACTCAAATGGCTTGAAGTCTTTCCACATGTGGTGTTTAGTTATTCCACAAGGCTAGCCTGGGGTTCCTCACATAGTGGGAGCAATGTTTCAGGAACTCAAGCCCAGTATGCAAATGTTTATCAAGCCTCTGCTTACCTTAAATGTGCTGATGTCACATTGGCAAAAGTGAATCCCATGGAGGGCGGGGGGATCTCACAAGAGTATTGTTACAGAAAGGTGTCATTCTTTGGGTTCCCTTTTAATAACAGTCTACCACCAGTCTCACAGATGTGTTTCCCAAATACAAAATACACTCATCACTTCCTAAATGCCCGTGGCTTCATCCAGTCACAGCATCAGCTAAGAGGCCCATTATTTCATAATCAGAATCAGGTCTGGATACGGATTGAGGCATTTTGGGTGGTACCTCTCTTGATCCGAACACTTATGGACATAAAAAAAAAAAGTTATTTACCCTTACATACTCTTAACATAGAACATTGTGAATCAGAAAGAGGTAACAGCAGTAGACACCCTCATTCAAAAAGAAGACAAAAGAGAACTTAGGTATTGGAACATTGCAATTCTGAAAGCCAGGCAGCCAGTAGTTATCATGCTCCCCACACTGGGGGTGGGGAATGTTCCTTGCTTAGGGTCCAGTTCTCCCTGGGGGTCATTCTTTCACTGTTGCTCTTGGCTCTCGTCTCTGATAAATCGGTTCTGACCTATGAGACTTCAGACCTCATTTTTATTGGTAATCTTGTATTTGAGGCTGAGTAGCAGCCTGTTCTTAGTAAATTGGGGAGCCACAGGCTCATTTTTCTTTAATTTTTTTAAGATTTATTTTTTTATTTGAGAGAGAAAAAGAAGAGGGACAGAAGGAAAGAATCTCAAGCAGACTCCCTGCTGAGTGTGGAGCCCAATGTAGGACTTGATTTCAAGATCCATGAGCTCATGACCTGAGCCAAAACCAGGAGTCAAATGCTTCACTGAGCCACCTAGGTGCCCCTTCTTTTCCTTTTAAATTGTCTCTACCACTTGTAGTTAGAACTCAAAAATTGACTTAAAAATGTTGGATCATTCTATAAGCTAGATTGGAGTTTTTTCAATGCCCTTGAAGCAACGTCTACAATTTAAAAGTAGACCTCCTTTTTACTTTGGGCCCCACAGTGGCAATGCTTATAGATGTTTGGATGACTTTTTGTCTAGATGATAATTTCTACTCGGCATCTCCTCAACTCCTTTTGAGTTAACATTGGGTCTTCCAGTCACACTTCTGATTTGATAATTACCTTAAAAGCCTGCATTTTTTTGAGAATCCTTTGCTGAGAGAATGAACATGTGAAGTAGTTCTATTTTCCAGTCAAGCAACTTCTTTATACATTCTCTAAATTCACCCTGCAAAGTGAAATTCCTCTCTTAGTTCCCCTTTCTCTTCTCTTACTCTATCATAAACAGCTAAAAGAACAAGTGACCCTTTTAACATTCTTCTTTGAATTCTTAGCCAGATCTACGAGTTTATTAATGAAACTTCACCATATTCTCTATCTTCCAAATACTGTAGAAAACATATTTACCATTCCTTCAATGCTGTAAGACCTCTTTCTAGCCTTTTTCACCAGTGCTTCAGCTTGTACCCATTACTGAGTCTCAAAGCTAGTACCACAGTTTTGGGGTTTGCATTAGCGCAGTTATCCAATTCTGGTACAAATTTCTAAATCAATTCTCTCTTGTGGACTTAAAGCAATAAAAAACATTGCATAACAAATAAAAAAATAGGATTTATTAAAATTCCATGTGTTGCTCAATGAGTTTCCTGTAGCTTTGCCTTGTTCTCAGTCACACAGATTCATTCAGTTAAGAGTGTCTGTTCGGAGCTCAGCTTGGCTGAGCTTGGCTTATGTCCATAAGCAATGGCTATCTTCTCCATGTGGTCATTGATCACTTATAGAGAATGGGCTTCTTTACCTGGCAACAGCAGTACTCATGAAGGCAAGCCTCAGTGTGGATGTGCTTTCCCCATTGGCTTAAGGAAATCAGTGACCAGTACATATGGGAGGAACACGCAAGGATATGGGTACTGGGAAATGTGATTCATTGTTCTCCATTAGCAAAACAATGTGCTATGTGATCTTTTTATTCCTTACTAATATAAAAATACTGGGATATGTAATTATATAGAGATCTTATAACAAGTGATTAAATTTTCTTAAAAGCCAGGTACTATATTTTTGAAAAATATTTTATTTACTTATTCATGAGGGACACAGAGAAAGAGGCAGAGACACAGCAGAGGGAGAAGCAGACTCCCTGCAGGGAACTTGATACGGGATTTGATCCAGGTACCCCGGGATCCCGCCCTGAGCCGAAGGCAGACGCCCAACCACTGAGCAACCCAGGTGCCCAAAAGCCAGGTGTACTATATTTTAATATTACTTATTCTATAAGGAAGTAATTTCTGGTGTCAAAATCATATTTCGTGTCAGAAAGTTTGATAGGGGCATCTGTCTTTGGCTCAATTCATGATCCAGGGTCCTGGGATTGAGACCTGGTAGGGTTTCCTGTTCAGCAGGGAGTCGTCTTCTCCTTTTTTCTGCCCTTCCCCCCTGCTCTTGTACTCTCTCTTTCTCATGCTTGCTTTCTCTCAAATAAAAAAATCTTCTTTTAAAACAAAACAAAAAAGCCCCCAAAAAACAACAAAAATAAAACAAACCCAAACACTCAAAGTTTGGTAAATTCTGTTTTAAGGTACTACTTCTAGTTTAAGACAGATTATTTTCCATAGAGTACCTTACAATAGGAGACAAATTTCAATTTGCTGTTAGGTCATTGTTTATAAATTTTCTCTTTTAATATTGGTACTTAGCTCTGTTGAGAATGTCTAACAGTACTTGAGTGTACATCGCACTTTGGTTTTGTGTCCTAGATTAGGTAAGAGGAAAGACAGTTTTATGATTTTTATTAGTATATTTAGATCTCACTTTTCTTTTTTCACAGAATGGGGATGATAACAGGACCTGTCTCACGGGATCATCATAAAAATTAAAGTAGTGCGTGTGAGTGCTTTGAAGTGCATAGTTCATAGTAGGTGCTCACTAAACTGAAATTATGTAAAGGGTTGGCACAAAGAAACCAAGACACTGATGTGGATATAGGATAGTTAAAAGGGCTTTAGTTTGCTTCTTACCTGAAGTAGAATTTGATCGAGGTTAAAATAACATCTACAGTATAAAGTGGAGAAAACATGGTTAGAAGATGCTGCAAGAAAAATGTTGAGACAAAATTTCAGGTTTTGATTGAATGGAGATATATCATCCCAAACTATACAGTTTTCTGGACTTGGAAACCTTTTACAATATAGAAACATTTTCTGTAGTGGCACCAATGGAAAATGTACGGATATAGTAGACATCTGTGAGTGTGCGTGACCAGCATTGATTCAACTTTCTGTTGGTATTAGCATCTTTGCATAGGTTTAGGTATTCTTTGTCTTGAGTCTGTCTAGTGTCTATTGGAACTGCCATTCAAAGGCGAGGATGTCCCACAAACTAGATCAAACTGAATAAGGCGGTTTTCTTCTCTCCTCTCTTCATTTCTTCTCCATGCCCCACCTTCTGTTTCTCTTCCTCCCCCCTCCCTTTATCTAGTTCTCTCCCTTTCTCTCTCTCTCCTCACTCACAACTTCCTAAAATTTGAATGAGTATAATAAGAAAGAATAGACAATGGACATTAGTTGGAGTTTTTTGCATTCTGATGTTCTAATTTATGAGATTTATATTTATTCCTCATATAGAATAAAAACACGGGTAGTCCCGATGCACTAATGTTGTAAAAGCCCTTTACCTGTGTTGGAAGTCATTATGTCAATATTAAGCACCCAGAGGTTGCATTGCATAACAAAGTACTAGGATCTAGGACTCTCTTAAGCATTCTATTCCTAGCCAAATAAAATTTTCTTTACCTATGTCAATGTCGTTGTTTTCAAATATCCTAATTGCAACTAATCTGTAGCCTTATGGTTTCTAAGGAAATCTGCTTTTGTAAGATTACTTGAAAAATTGTAAGGGTTTTGAGTAGATTACAAACTAAACTTTTCAGTCCTTTTATTACTTTAATCGTCTTTGGTTGCCTAGTCAACTTTGATGACTTTGAAAGCAGAAAAAAGTTTCAGAGGATCCCTTATGTTTTGCAGGTAGAAGTCAATGTTTGATCATGCTTGTTACTTACTTTTATTAACACAGCTAGAATATTAAATTAATGAGGTTAAACTCATGGGTTTAATTGAGAAATATGCTGGACTAAGCTCCAAATCCAGAAAAATCAGTGCTTTAAGATGACTAATAAAACCACTTGAGAAAGATAACACTTAGGTTTGAATTTTATTTCTTCCACTAGCTTAATATGTAAATCTTAGGAAAGTTAATTAATCCTCTTAGGTTAAAGAGTGAAAAAAATAGTATCAAATGTACCTGAAACATTTCTTAGATGTTAGAAAGATCTAATGTAATAATATATGTGAAATCAATTTTAAAACTACAAAACATAATGAACACATTTAATATGAACTTTATTATCATAATCAGGACATGGGTAATTTGGATAGTTTATCATAAAATATGTCACTTTTATTATAAAAGCAATTAATCACAAAATCTTTGCCTGGTATCATCTATTTATCATGTATCATTTATCTACGAATGATAATACATTCCTAATATTTTAGGAATATTGGCAACTTCTTGAATTTTGAATGAAAATATTTCTATATATGCTACTCCTTGTATATTATTTTATTGTTTATAATTGTATATGACATAGCTGCCAAAGAAACTCAGAGACTATTTTTGATGATAGGTGATAGGCTCAGGAAAATAAATGATGAATGGGTTTTTTGGCTTATAGCTTGTGGCCTTAAGATAAACATATATGTCAGCTTCTTGATCTACAACCACATTTTATCTCATTGTTTAGAGGAATGTTAATGTAACAGAAAATGTAGAAAAGTGCAAAAAAGAGTAGGACAGTACCTACATTCCAACTATTTGTACATAGCAGCAATTAACACTGTGGAATTATTATTTTTTTTCTGTGGAATTATTTTATTTTATTTTTTTATTATTTTTTTTTTTTTGGAATTATTTTAAATACACCTAGGTCAAGAAATAGAACTTTGCCTCCTGCCTGAGAAACCTCTTCAGATCACAATGCCCCACCTTCCCCCACTGAAAGGAATCACTCTCCTAGCATTTAGAGTAATCACATTCTTGTGATTTTCTTTTTATAGTTTTATCACCCAAATATGCCACTAGACAGTATCATTTGGTCTTGCTCATGATCATAATACCATGGAGATCATTGGAATTCAATGGTTTATCCACACATTCTAGTATTTGGAGGGTTTACGGAGATACCTTGTCATTTAATTTTGTTGTAAATGGTTTCTATTGGTTTTTGGTTTTATTATTTAGTTTTTTTTTGTCTGTTATGTAAGGATTAAAAAGATTGAAATATTTGAGGTTGCTGCTACCGGCATCTTTCTAGACAGTGTTGTTATGTTGTCAACTTTCCTGCAAGTCATTTCTTTCTTTCTGCTCAAAATGAAGTATTGCATATGTAGCTAGTCTCAGTTTTATCCAGTATTATCATTTTGCACATAGGTCTATTCAAAGCTTTATATTTGGTTACATTGATTTACTCTTTTCTGTTCTTATACCTGTACCATATTGTTTTCATGCTATTTCAAAGCCTGTTTAATGTCTGGTTAATTTTTGTTATGCTTTTTTCCTAGAATGTATACTTAGATATTAATGGATTTTTTTCATAGAAATTTTAGAATGCATCTATTAAATTATTTTAAAAGCAAATCTTAATTATTATTGGAATAAATTAATTTATTGAGATAAAATTCTATTTTCATTATTAAATATTCCTATCCAACAGCAGACTCTCCCTACTTATCTTCCTTGATATCTTTTAGAACAGTTGTAGAATTTTTGATGAGATGATTGTTATATACTTTTTGCTTAATATTTAACTCAGTTTTTGTTACTACTAACAAAACTACTTGCATTTTTATAATAATATTTTATATTTGATTATTTTTGTAGGAAGGTTCAGTTATTTTTAACATTTATCTTGGTTTCAGCAAGTATGCTAAATTTCTGTTGGTTTGCATGTTTTTTTAATTCATTCTGTTGATTTTTGATGTAGAGGAGCTCCCCCTCAATATTCCTTATACCTTTTATTATTGTGCTTATCGTATTGGTCAGACACTGATAAATAATATTAATGACAGTTTCTGATCTTAAAGGGCTTTGTATATCCTCTCCATATTAGAATTACAGTCTTTTCCAAATGAAATTCCCTTTCATTCCAAGTTTAATAAAAGTTTTGGACCTAAATAAGTGTCATCTTTGATAGTTGCTTTTTTTTTTTGCCTATTGAGTTATATAATTTTTATATTAGAGTCTATTAATATGGTGGATATGATTGGTAAATTTTCCAATGTCGACTTACACTCTAAGCATGATACATTATTTATGAATACAATTATTTTAGTTCTTCTGTGTTCATATGTGATTGGACATCTGGTTTCTTTTGTAATGTTGTTATCTGGTTTTGGATAATTACACTAACCTCATTAAATAAAATGGGCGTTTATCTTTTTCTGTACTCTGGACCAACTTTTATTAGATAAGAATTGTCCATTGAAAGATCTGTAATATCAATAATAACAGTAGCAAATATTTATTTACATCTATTAATTTGTTCTTTGAATAATATAGCATGGTAGTAATGCTACTATTCCTATCTTATAGGTAAGGAAATTGAGGTACAAAGGATTAAGTAATTTGCCTTTGAGGTTCTTAACTTAGGGTTTATGAACTAAAGAGTCCATGGATAAAATTCAGGGTATTCAAAAATGTAGATAGGGAAGAAAGGATATATTTTCACTAACCTGAAACTGAATTTTAGCACTTATGTCAGATATAAGTATAGGCAAAAACAAAAGAAAACCATAATAATATTAACAGTACCTGTTACTTCTCCAACAGTAGAATCTGGATATAGTTGTATATCAATTTTTAGTTGTAGATATCTCAAAATAATATTGAGGCTCATTAACTTTTTGAAATTATTATAGATAGCAGAATCACTTCTAGATTTTATTTCCTGATTTACTACATTAGTAAATATAACAGCTATTTCAATGTAACTTTTTCTTTGTAATTTTGTATACGGAGGGTCCTAGTTTTGCATAGTTTTATGGCAACTAACTTAAAATCTTTGTTGTTATTAGTACTGTGCAAACCAAAGGCTGCTTATATTTATTTGATGCATATAAAAACTCTTCTGAGGTGGAGTACATCCACTCCACTCTTAAAACATGTTGAAATTATCTGCATGAGATCAAATTAATTAGTGGCTATGTTTGCGATAGTATAGAATTCACTAGTATCAGGGTCAAGAACTAGATTTATTTTGAGTGTTAATATTTCGATGTTTAAAAATTATTAGTATATTTAAAATTCTGTCTCTTATTGAACTGATTTTGCATTGTTGTATTGTGATAAAATTAATCCACTTAATCTACACCTTCTAATTTACTAGCAAATAGCTATTCATAATTTTATTTTGCTACATGTTACGTCTCTCTTGTATGTAGGGTAATTTATCCATTTCTCTGATTTTGTTTGATTTTTTTTTTTCCTTTTTGCTAGTCTGGTTTTGTCAGATACCTGACTTGTTAATCTTTTAAAAAAATCTCACTTTTGTTACTTCTGTATAATTTCTACCTGCTTTTATTTTTGACCCTATTTTATTTCTTAAATTACTTAATTTGAATGATTATCATTTTTTATTTTCAACTTTCCTATCTAAATATATTTCACCTTAGTTTTAACTCTCTTATAATATTGGATTAAGTAATTTGCTTATATACTTGCGATCTTAATTAGACCATTCATTTCCCTGTGAATGCCGCCAAGGATAATTCTCACTGCTTGGATTTAATTTTGATAATTATTTGAAATAAATTTTTGTTTCAATCTGCTTGGGTATCTGTATGTTTTGACTAAACCTTTAAAAATGGTTTTTGAAATTGAGGGATATAGTAAGTCACACAAATAAAGACAAAGAGAATAATAAAAAATGAATAGATTTTTACTAAAATTGATTGAGGAGAGGTCTCTGGCTACAGATCTTTTGGCTAAACCATCTGGGCCTAATGTCTGAGTTCAGAGAATTACATCATTGACAGGAAGAAACAGGAAATAAATTTGAGCAACATCTGTTTTCCTCCTTAGACAAATTTGTGTATTTGGATCTCATCTTTTACAGCTGCTTTCCCTTTTGTTTTATAAACTTTAAAATTTCCTGGTTCTCATCATTCCTTTAACCTCTGCAATATTGGATGGTGCTATACAGAGCTCCCTGGATTCCTTGGTCAGTTTTTCTGACTGTGAGTACCAAATCCCAGAAATGATTATGACATATGCACAAACAATATTAGATTCACCCTAAGGCCAGCACATGGTCAGAGGAGTACAGCACATGTCTTTGTTCAACCAAAGTTTATTCTGTTGTTCACAGTGCCAAAACAAAACAATTCTCAGTAATGCTCAAGAAACAATATTTTACTATGCTTTTAATTGACTCTTTTAGTGTGTTTCTTTATTATCTCAAAGATATTCTCATGTAGTTTATAAGCATCAGTAGGGATCCCTGGGTGGCACAGCGGTTTGGCGCCTGTCTTTGGCCCAGGGCGTGATCCTGGAGACCCGGGATCGAATTCCACGTCGGGCTCCCGGTGCATGGAGCCTGCTTCTCCCTCTGCCTGTGTCTCTGCCTCTCACTCTCTCTCTCTCCCTGTGTGACTATCATAAATAAATAAAAATTAAAAAAATAAATAAAATAAAATAAAGTTTGAAAAAAAAGCATCAGTATTTTTTGGATGTATTATCAGGAGTAGAAGATAAAATTTGGGGTTTGGAAGATGATGTTGAGGAAATCACTTAACTGCGTTTCCATTGGTTGCCGTGTTCTGAGCCACCCAGGTGCCCCTTTGCTACCCATGTTTTAAAGTGCATGTAATTTCTCTTATCTTTTCCTCATTCTCTGTTTCTTTAAAGATTATATAGCTTTTCTTAGTCCTTACTGGTGTTTTCTTGTATTTTCTCCAAACCATTTTTGTGCATTTGTTTTACTTGACACCTAGATCACAATCTTGAAATCCTTAAAATGACCAGGACAGTGCTAGCAAACAGTGGGTGATAATAAATAGGGAGGAGAGATGATGAGTGCAAGCAAAATAGCCTTATTTGGCAAGGCAGACATACCAGAATTTAGTTAAATAAATTTAGTTTAGTTTAGTTAATTTAATTTAGTTATATCTGGGGATTTCATCCACTGTAGCTTCAGGAGCTGAGAATATAAGAATGCTAGAGATGAGGTGAATAGCTGGCTGGCGTCTCCGTCAGAGGGCAACTGCAGTACTTTGACCCTTACAGACCCAGAGGAGCCACTGGATTAAACTGACTGGAATAAATGTCTTTTATTTTTCGATTTTAATAAAAGTCCTTTTGAGTTTCAGTTAGCTATGGCATTGCTTTGAGACACTAGTGCCAGGATTTTGTCTTGTAGTAGTATTCAACATTCTGATACTCTGTATTTCATGAAATGGGAAATAACCCATTTCTCTGGGTAGAAAATAAAAGGGAGCAGGTAAGATGTACCATAGTTCAGGAGGTGTGCACATTTACCATGACCTGTGTTTTTTTATTCAGCAACTTCTTAATGTAGCCATCTATTTAGGGAGTTATGTCAGGCACTAAGTCAGACAATAGTTTATTGGACTTGACTGTTTAAAGAAAATCAGAACTTAGAAGGCAGACAGAACAGCCTAGACATGGGAAAGAGGGACAAAAATACATGTATTGGTAACAACTGGCTATGATTTTCTTTTCTTTTTAACTCATCTGCAAATTCCACAAGATGAAGATTGAGGACAATTGGAGAAGTTAATTGAATCCTTCCTAGAGTGATCTGTCTTAAGAACTTCCAAAAAGAGAAGCCATTACAAGTAATATGTTTCCTTTTTTGGTATTGCTTGCGTTCAAGGAGTAGAAAAGCAAACGTGCAAGTGTGTGGTAGGGGTCTCATAGATGCTAAAAGAAGGAGTATGTGCTTCACTGTCACTAGTGCCAGCCCCCAAATTAGGGCCTGCATTAGGGAAGGATCTTGTATTTAATCTAACAGGTTGAGTAGTCAGAGAACTAGATAAGCCTTCATCTCACATTAGTGGATGAAAAGTAAAATCAAAAGTAAATCAAAAGACCTCAAAAGTAAAATCCAAGCTGGGGAGCTAGTTTCAAACTGGGCCATAGAAGCTAGAGTGCCTCCCACTGCAACTGCTATCCTTTTTTTTTTTTTTTTTTTTTTTTTTTTGCAACTGCTATTCTTGTAAGGGACTTTGATTACTGGCTGGTCTTAAGAAGCCCGGATTGTGTTTCCAGACAGAGTGTCATAGCCTGGGGCATACATGTGGACTAGAGATAGAATGAATATAGGGAGCAGGATCCTACTTGTGGTTAGAAGTCGGGTTTGGGGGAAGAAATGTGTGGGAAATATCAGAAAGGGAGACAGAACGTAAAGACTGCTAACTCTGGGAAACGAACTAGGGGTGGTGGAAGGGGAGGAGGGCGGGGGGTGGGAGTGAATGGGTGACGGGCACTGGGGGTTATTCTGTATGTTAGTAAATTGAACACCAATAAAAAAAAAAAAAAAAAAAAAAAGAAGTCGGGTTTGTTTGTTTTACACAGGAGATGTGAGTATTGGGAGTCCTAGAAAAAGGCTCATGGATAAGGAATCCTCAGACCTCAGGGTATAGGATCAAGATCCAGAAAATGAGTGTAATGAGATTTCTAATTCTATAAAAGCTTTTACTTTGAGTCTCTGGGGGAGTAAAAATTAAGAACTTTATATCTTTTCTAGCCATTTATACTAGCCATTGATATTATCCTATATATTCAATATGCCTATACACCAGTCCTAACGCACTTAATTGTGTTAGGAAAACTGAAGAGACATGGTGGCAAAGCAAAAGTGAATCCGGCTCCATCCGACATCCTTCAGTAGAGAGATTGCATCATTCTTTCTAGTGGATTTGAGATTTCTTTTGGTGACTGAGCAGTCTCCCCTGACAATGGGAAGAAAAGAGCTGATGAGGCTGAAGAGTGATCTTTTCCTTCAACTGTTTCTTTAGTCCTTGTATTGAAATGTGGCCAGTCTTTAAAAATGAGAGAGGGTAGTTATCCAGGCAGTAATTTTGGAAAATTAAAAATAATTAAATCACATAATGGATAATTCAGAGCCATTCATTAAAAATTATTATCATTAACACTATAAGCTGAAATAATAGGGAGACCAAATCATCTTCTAATGGGCATGATTTTAATATGAAAACATCTCCAAAACATAGATGGCTAAGTATTAGCATAAGCAATTTTTTTTCTCTGTATATCTTTAAAAATATTATATATTTTACCTATGTGGAATGGTTTATGATTCAACATAAAATCTGGAAATCAAGAAGAGGACTTTATCAAGAAGAAGATTTTATCCTGCTGTGTGATCAGATTTTTGTTTTAGAAAGCTTGTTCTGATGATAATGGCATCAGCGACAATGATAGCCTGGTAGCAAAATTATTTATGGCACTATGTAAATTATATATGGCACTACATAAATTATATATAGCACCATATAAATTAAAATTGTATATCTAAGGCAAAAGCAGTGGGAATGGAGAAAATGAATATTAGCAGGGAAATGTGACATGATTTAGTAACAAATGGTATTGCAAGAGGCTGGAATGTTTCTCAAGTCTCTGGGTTGGATAGATATATGGATGATAGTTACATTCACTGATAAAACAAAAAAGAGTAGATTTTAAGGAGAAGAAAATGTCTATTTAGGACATATAAAAACTAAGATACCTAATGAAGCATTCAAAGGGAAATGTCCAGTAGGTTATTGGTTATATGAGTCCAGTTGCCCCAGTATGTACCAAAGTTCCTTAGAACTACTTTTACTTGCTACCATGACTTAAGGCAACTCATTTGGTCAGGGATTGTCCTGAATAAATAAATTCCATGACTTTTAAAACACTGACTCTCCACTGGGAAAGGCAGTAGTGGAGTAACTACCTGAAGCTCAAGCTGACAGCCTGCACCTGTTTCATTTACTCCTCACCCCATGGGCTTTCAGGCTGCTTGATGCTTCTCTGCCCACTTAACTGTTAGCGTTCGTATCCATGAGTGATACAGGCCATGATTGTCTTAAGGGATTTTGAGCATAGTTTGAGAATATAATGTAAATAGTTCATCCCAGCCACTTCTAAAAGAGTGCAGGGCCCCTTTGCACAGGCTTTATCATGACTGTAACCACTCCTGAGACGCCCCCCCACCCTCTAATACTCCATATGCACTAGCTCAAGATAGTCTTTGTTTCTTTCTTTCAGTGTTAGGTTCCCAGGGGCTTTCCAATCTTGAAATGTTCGTTCCTTAGATCCATGTTTCTATCCTTACTTGCATAGCTTCTCCCAAGCTGATTTTAGAGGAGTGAGCCAAAAACCCATGCTAGTTGGCCATCTTGTCAGCATTTCGGGGCATTATAAATCAGTAATGTCCATCTCATTTGTAATTCTTCTGAAATAACAGTCACAAAAAAAAATGAAATAACAGTCACTATGGTCTTTACTGAAGTTCACGCTTCACATTATCTTTAACCTTATGCAGTATTTACCCCTCAGTGACAGTTTTCCAGCTCTAATTCTGTATGGTCTTGGCATCCAGAAAAAAAAATACATGTATATTTGTGTATGTGTGTGTGTGTACATATATATATGTGTGTGTGTAAATATATGTATATATGTACACTAGGAGTGTTTAATGCCAGCATCCTTATTATCATTTATTGAAAAATCAATGACATTTAAATCAAAAGTACCATATAGACCCAAATATTTTCATTTAAATAAAGAGAAAGGTCAACTTCTTTCCCTAGTGATCCTTAGAAATTGGCATTTAAAGTGTGACATTGTGGGTACATGTTTTTTAAGAAATAGCTTTCAAGAAATATCTTTTTACTAGATCTATTATGATTTCAGAAGGTTTTCAACATTGGGACATGAAGTGAAAAGATGTTTTCTAGAAGTGGTTTCTACCTATTTTTATCTGTAGCATCAATAAAAAAATAATATGCAGACTATTGCAAATTTATTTCTCCATTTTAGTATTAAATTATATACAAAAAAAATCTTTATCTCCACCCCCCAGCCCATTCCTTTGTATTCAAACAGCTACCTTTTTGTCAACCTCAGCACTGTAGAAATGTGAAGGAATAAAATGTATTTCTGAAGCATTCCGGACACTCCTGTAAAACTTGAGACATACAGTATATTCTTTATTCTTATCTGCTAACAAAAACTCTAGTTTCTGCTTCTTTTCTTAAATTAGCAAGGCCAGTTGTAGTCATCATTTGTTACACAACAATCACCTCTCCATTTTTTTAAAATGTGACTTAAAACAACAACTATTTATTCTATTTCACAAGTGTGTGGTCAGCTGGATACCTCTGCTCATCTGGCCAGGATTAATGTTGGCTGAGCTTCTTTGTTAACTTACTCAGCTGGCAATTTGACTAGGGCAACAGGGTGACTTGCCTATGTGCCGTCATCAGCTAGCAGGCCATCCTAGGCTTGCTTGCGTGGTGGCAGCAATTTTCAAAAAAGGAACTTGGAAGTGTGTGTGCCTCTCAAGGTCAAGGCTCAGAAGTAACACATTTCTACCTTTGGTCAAGGCAAAACACAAGGCCTGCCTAATACAAAGGGAAGTGAAAGAGCCTCCCAATTAATGGTAGGAGCCTCAAAGTTAAATTGAAAAGGGGCCTGGTTACCAGGAGGGGGATAATTGCACCAGTATTGCACACCAAACCAGCCTGCATGTTATAGAGAAGAGAACTGGTTGGTTGTGATGTTCCACTTTCTGTTTTTTTCCTCTGTTTCCTCCTCGGTTTTTCTACCCTGGGATGTACCCTAATGAGCCAGTGAATTAATTTTTTTTTTATGTTTATTTATTTATTTATTTTGTTTTTTTATCTTATGTTTATATAAACTGAAGTTTTCTTTTTTTAATTTATTTTTTATTGTTCAATTTACTAACATACAGAATAACCCCCAGTGCCGTCACCCATTCACTCCCACCCCCCGCCCTCCTCCCCTTCTACCACCCCTAGTTCGTTTCCCAGAGTTAGCAGTCTTTACGTTCTGTCTCCCTTTCTGATATTTCCCACACATTTCTTCCCCCTTCCCTTATATTCCCTTTCACTATTATTTATATTCCCCAAATGAATGAGAACATATAATGTTTGTCCTTCTCCGACTGACTTACTTCACTCAGCATAATACCCTCCAGTTCCATCCACGTTGAAGCAAATGGCGGGTATTTGTCATTTCTAATAGCTGAGGAATATTCCATTGTATACATAAACCACATCTTCTTTATCCATTCATCTTTCCTTGGACACCGAGGCTCCTTCCACAGTTTGGCTATCGTGGCCATTGCTGCTATAAACATCGGGGTGCAGGTGTCCCGGCGTTTCATTGCATTTGTATCTTTGGGGTAAATCCCCAACAGTGCAATTGCTGGGTCGTAGGGCAGGTCTATTTTTAACTGTTTGAGGAACCTCCACCCAGTTTTCCAGAGTGGCTGCACCAGTTCACATTCCCACCAACAGTGTAAGAGGGTTCCCTTTTCTCCGCATCCTCTCCAACATTTGTGGTTTCCTGCCTTGCTAATTTGCCCCATTCTCACTGGGGTGAGGTGGTATCTCATTGTGGTTTTGATTTGTATTTCCCTGATGGCAAGTGATGCAGAGCATTTTCTCATGTGCATGTTGGCCATGTCTATGTCTTCCTCTGTGAGATTTCTCTTCATGTCTTTTGCCCATTTCATGATTGGATTGTTTGTTTCTTTGGCAACACCCTTTTTGAACTCGGCCACAGTAACTTCTTGCAAGATACATC
The DNA here is from genome assembly GCF_048164855.1 of Canis lupus baileyi. Taxonomy (NCBI): domain Eukaryota; kingdom Metazoa; phylum Chordata; class Mammalia; order Carnivora; family Canidae; genus Canis; species Canis lupus. The sequence goes on along the minus strand of NC_132839.1, from coordinate 13,265,623 downwards.
CACGAAGGCAAAAGAAACAAAAGCAAAAATGAACTATTGGGACTTCATCAAGATAAGAAGCTTTTGCACAGCAAAGGATACAGTCAACAAAACTCAAAGACAACCTACAGAATGGGAGAAGATATTTGCAAATGACATATCAGATAAAGGGCTAGTTTCCAAGATCTATAAAGAACTTATTAAACTCAACACCAATGAGCCAGTGAATTAAATGATAATCAGAGAGGTTGCCTTCTAATATAAACATCAGTTATATTAGTATACAGTTTGAAGGTAAAATCTGGTCCTAATTTTTTTTTCCCATTCTTTTATAGCATCTTTCTCTGGTCTGTGTACAGTGCTAATATATTCGTACAGGAGTATATTAAAAAAATCGTAGCAAATATCTATTCTAATCGCTTTGGTGTCCATTCCGATTGATCAGTGCTATGTCAGGATGTTAAAGATTTTGAATGTCATTTCTAATTGAATTATGTTTATTAGTTAATTAAACAACTCACTAAGAAATCTGTAATTCAGCCCCAAACTGAAGGCTTATACCCCAGGCTAAGATAACAAGTATACATTGTCACTCCTATTCCAGCAATTGTTAAGAATTGAATATACATGCTGAACATAAAATTCTGGAAATTACTTCTAGGCAACTCTGCATCTAGAATTATTTTGCAGGAGCAAAGCTGTTTGACTCATAATACCGCATATGCCAGGCAATTTATACGAATGCATCAAGGCTTGGCACCAAGTAAATAAAAGCTCTTTCACCTATCCTCTCAATTCAATTTAGCAGCAGCAAAATGTTCAGCTACCTATATTCATCATTTTTAATGGTATTCCTTGCAAAGTGCCTCAAGGTAATTCTCTAAATGTCTCCTTCCCACAACTGATTGGAAAGCCATTATTTTATTTTAATTAGGACTTTGGGACTTGCACATCATCAGAGGAAATCATTCTTACCTAGTAGAGATACAGAAAATTTTTCAATTAAAATTATCTCAATTTTTGTACTGAAGAAACATAAACATGCTCAATTAACAAATAGAGGTTTAAAGTGAAAAAATGTTAACTCAAGTAACTTTTTTTTTTTTTTTGGAAGCTCTTCCTTGTGAAATTTAAATACAGGAAAAATTTGTGTATTCCTTGGGATTAGCTTAAAATGGTAGATCTGACTATGGTTCTTGAAACCTATTTGAATTTCAAGGGCATTCTCTGACTTTTGAAAGTCAAGGGCTGGTTCTGTCCAAGTCAAACAGGAATGTAGGTGTGGTATCCAGAGACTTTTCTAAATCTGTTCTTCTTTTTCCCAACTTCCTCTGAAAGTGTTGTGGCCACATGGTTTTTCTCTGTCTGCCCCCTGTCTACGTTAGCTCTCAGAAAATCACTGACAAGAAGACATGATTAATATGCATTAGAACTGTTCCTTCCAATGGTAGATATGTTTTATTCTATTCTGGATCATAATCTAATATCAGAGTTCCAGATGATGGCTTGCTGCTATCATCTGGCCTCCAGATGTGTTTTTAAAACATTTTGAACTAGTTTCTAAAATTGAGAAATAAAGAGACTTCACAAGAAACCAGATTTCTGGTAGCTCTTGAGAGCTTTGAAGCAATCCAACCCCTACCCTCCTGGACAGTGACTACAGGGTGAGGCTAGAATTGTCAGATAAAATACAAGGTTGCCCAAAATAAGTAGAATTTTCAGTAATCAATAAACAATGTCTTAATATATTACATCCATTTAATATGTAAGACACACTAAAGAAATAGAGGTGTAGTCCTTGTTTATCTGAAATTCAAATTTCTCTGGGCTTCCTGTGTTTTTGCTACTAAATCTGACAAGCCTATTTGAGGATGAGCAGTGATTCTTATCTTATATGGGCACATTTTGCTGCAGACTCACTACAAACCCACTAAGCCCCCTCCTGCCTTCATGTGGCCCACATCACCTATAAGCCTTTTAGGATTTCATTACTTCCTTACACTAAAGAACTTTGTCTCTAATAGTATTTCAGTCTTCAGGTCTACAAACTAAGTGTGATTATTTTAGTGAAAATCATCTCACAAAAGTACCTGTCATATGTGATGATCCCAGTGCCTTGGGCTTTTATCTATCCTTTTAAAGGTCTCAGAAGTGCCACTAGACTGGGGCCTCTGCCTTTCTCTATTCTGAACCTTTTTTAGCCTTTTCAATGGTTATCTTGCCAGGATAAAACAACAGTGAGAGTTCCTGGAATTAGACCAATGAGAAGGCTTTAAATCTTGAAGAGTTTCCTTTTAAAAAAGTAATTATGCCTCTGTGAATAGGTTATGAAGCTTGAATCTAGGGGAAAAAATGCCAGGGGAAAAAGGTATTTATGATATTAACATTCATAATTGTTAAAATTGGGAGCCAACCGTAATGTTTAACAATAGAAGAAGAGAAAAATAAATCGTGCTACATATTCTCAGTGGGCAAGTGTATCCCTATTAGGTCTTGTTTGTGAAGTGTTTAGAATACTATGGAAAATGCCAGAGTTAAGTAAACAAAAAAAAATAGGAAGTACTATATGGAATGTTACCATAATATGCAGAGAACCATAGTACAGAATAAGAAATAACTACATAGAAATAAATCAAAATGATATTGTTTGTTGTCTGTGGTTGCTAGAATTATAGGCAATGTTTTCCTGTATTTTTCCTGTACTTCTTTTCTTTCTGTAATCTATGATGAGATGTATTCTTTTTATTTTTGTAACCATAACTTGAATTTTTAGAAATTGTTTGATTTTTATTATAGTAGGGTGCTTAAAATTGGATATTGCTTGCTGTCTCAGTTTTGTCTGGGGTCTGATGATGTAGCTCTCAGAAGCCACAATGAATTATATGGTAGACCACCATGAAGGTTTTGCAAAAAGTAGGTAACCGACCCTTTGTTAGGTAATTCTTATATCCCTTCCCTACCTTGTGGGTATATGGAGTTGATAAAAGAATTTAGGAGAGAGTTTGTGGAGAGGGTATTTTGGAAAAATCCCTCCTCCTACCCTGGGAATATCTTAGCAGTTATCCCAGTCCTTCTGCAAGGGGACCCATTTTGCAGAGTAAATTGGCTCTGGGGAAAAGGCAACATCATTTGGTGATTGTTGAAGACAGAGTATAAGCTGACTTTTATTCAAGGGAACCCAAATATCGTCTCTCCTACTGTAAAACGAGGGCATATAGAGGCCCAGTAACAATGAAGTCGTGATGCCACCTTATTTCACAGAGATCTAATGGGTCTGTGGACCAATCTCCAGGTCATTTCCTTGAACCCTGAGCGTATAATCAGACTGGTTATAGTTAGCAGCCCGCATAATATTCATACTGGTTCTATTAACTGTGGAAAGGAGTTAACATGGTAGCAAAGTAAAAGAGGAAGCCCCTGAAACTAATTCTAGTCTGATTCTGACCATAATAGTAAATCAGAGACTTAAAGAATACAGGAATTTTGGTATTCACCATATCCCCATTTATTTCAACAGCCTAGTTCCTTCAAAAACCAAATGTATCATGGTGGATGATGGTGGAATATGGTAAAGTTAACCAAAAGATTACCTGATTCACAGTTGCTGTGTATATATGAAATTTCTAGTGAAATAGATCAATATGGCCTCTGGAAATTGAAATGTGGCTATAGGTCTGGCAAATGTGGGTTACCCCCTCCCCAGTTTTATCAGGAGAAATAATCAAAAGAAGCTTGCATTCTTCTGGGATAGAGAGCTGCATTCATTCATGATCTTGCCCCAGGGCTGTGTTAACCATCCTGCTCTACCATAATATAGTCCAGGAGGATGGTAATAATCCATTTGTGACATTGTGTAATCAGACTTCATAGTAGTTCTTAAATTTGTTTTCTCTTATCCAATGCTGTTACACTCTCCTAGTTCTTTCCTTTGTTGTAGATATTGTGATATTCTGTTACCTAATCCCTCAAACTTTAGTCTTTGCCCTACTCCAGTGGTTTTCAACAGTGTCCCCTTGAGGACTTTTGGAAATGTTTGGAGACATTTTTAGTTGTTACACTGGAGGGGAACTAATGGCATCTAGTTAGTGGAGTAAAAAGGTGCTGTTAAACATCCTACAGTGCACAGGACAATACCCTCACAATAAAGAATGTCCAGCCCAAAATGTCAGTAGTTCTTAGGTCAGGAAACAAAGTTTGCTCAATTTACTCTTCATACTATAGTCAAGTGTCAAAAACTGTGAAAAGTATGAGATTTTACCACTACTTTTAAGCTAATAGTTGAACTACCACAATTGTTTGGATGGTGTCAGAAGGCTCCAGAGCCAAAGAAGAAAATAATTTATTCCCCATGGCCCAGCAAACAATGAGCACCAACGTATCTGCATCAATTTTACTACCCTTATGTCCACCAGGTGGATACATTGGGCCTACATGAATGCTGCCCGTGCAGTCCTTGGCCTTTCATCTGAGAAACCCAGGAATGCAGCAATTTTGGAGCAAGAAACACACATTATAGAAGCAAACCAGCCAGTCCCATTTTTAACTCTAGAATATGAGCAGTTATATGGTAGCGGTTGTAAACGACTTATTTTGCCTATGTGAGTACCTAAAAGTGCTCACTATCTGGAGATGATGGTAGATACTGAATCTGAAGCAATCTGGTATAATTAGCAAGGATATGCAAGGTTGCTTAAAGACCACCAATAGTGGATTGTCTTTACTGCATTGCTTTTACAATATAAAGGCCATTCTACTATGTGGTCATCTACTTTATGACTTGTCTTCTAATTCATTCTTCATTTCTTAATTCACACTTCAAACAAGAGTAATAATAACTTAAAGTTGGGTCATTTTACTACCTTATGCTCCCCCTCCCCTCAGTCCTTTTTTCTTATCTTTATCCACTCAGATAAAGGATCCTTATTTTCCACGACTCAGTTCAGGAACCCCCTACTCCAGGAAAACTTTCCTAAATTTCTTGATTGGGTTAATATTTCTTCTCTGTGATAGGATTCAGAATCTACTCCAATCATTTGTCTTGGATTTAAAATCTTGGAAGGGCTAGGTCCTGTTACCTGCATATTCCTGGTATTCAAATAGTACCTAACATGCAATAGACATATAAACATTTTCTGTTTATATTTAAATTTGTTGTTATTGTTACTATCAGTAGTACTACTATCTCAAGTGAATTCATGGTATCCTCTTACTTCAAGAAGTCACCTTCCCATGCATTTTTTCTTTCCATGTACTAGTTTTCCACCAATACACACAGTATAGTATACATTTGGATAATCTCTAGCTGGAAATAATTTGCCCCAGATCCTGAGTTATCTTCCTATTGGCACCATACATTTGCAAAGAAGGTAAGCAGAGAATAAGGCAAGCCCCTGCACATACTTGGATACCACCCGGACCTCTGCCTTCCAAATTCTGACTTAGATTAAAGCATTAGGAAGCATTGCCTAACCTTGTTCCAAACATAGATCCTTGTGTTCTGGAGCATGGAATGCCCATGGTAGCTGCATTGAACGGGATTAGGCGTTCTAGGTCCTTGCTTGACTCCTTCTCTCTCACACTGTTTCTGCCCATTGCTCTTTTGGTACAGTAGATTCAGAATTATATTTAATGTAAAAAATGATAACAGAACAAATGATTATTAGAGAGTTTTTTATCAAGACTTACTGATTGGTTGATTTTTCTTTCAAGTTGATGTGTTCATTGCCTACCATTGTTTAAGAATTGCAAAATGGCACATCAATTCCTTCTCCTAACTGCCCCATTAATTCAATGTGCCATGCAAGCATTGTGAAAGTTATAAATTGCTTTTAGTTTTTAATCTTGAGTTTACCTTAGCAAATACTAAGAATAAAATGGAAGTTGATAGGCTCTTAAATTAATATGTCCCCTGTGGGTGTGCAATAAATTAAAACGCACAAAAACAATTATAGAATTTATGCAGATTGTATTCTTTATGATTTTGGTAGTGCTATAATTGATATAACGAGAGTTGCACTTTACTCTTTCTCAGCATTTTACTTTTCTTAAAAGTTGACCTAAACTGATGCTGGTGAGTGATACCATATGGGGGGAGTTTATTCACATTTTATTTCAACCATGGAACAGCTTCAGCCAGCTGTGCATTGTGTACCTTTTAAATTTATGTCCTCTGCCCTTCAACCAGTGAGAATGACATTGTTCAATGAAATGTGAGCTAACATGTATTCTGGGTTCAGATTTTGTCTCTATTTAAAGGTTCCATATTGGTCATGACTCTGAGGAATTGGACCAAATTCAAAGGGGAAAAAAAGGAGAATTACAATAAAATTGTGTGCAGGTATACTTTTTTTTTTTTTACCCCAAGGAACAGAACTTTTGTTCTGCTCTCAATAAAAAAAAAGCCACAAAGGATAGGACAAAATTTAATTGCACTGCCATTTGATACGATGTTTAGTTTCCTCTTGAGAAGACTCCACACAATATGATATGGAAAATAAATTGGATTAAGAGAGACAACATAATTGCCAAAAATTAAAAGACAACTTTTATTTCCATTGTCAAAGCTAAACATCTCTGGAAACTTGGATCAAACATTTGAGCTTTCTTAGTTCAAAACTGAATTAAAATGATACCACTATGCTTTTGAAAATAACCGAATAAAACTCTATAAATTCTCATCCCATCATCCACTTGTGCAAGTACCTTCATATAATATGTATTTGTCAATTCTCCTTAAGGCAATAGCAGAAACGATACACTTATTTAGGTATTCTGAGAAATCAAAAAAATTCCATACTAATAGAACTTGTCAGATTCTGGTTTTTCTGCTTAATCCTTGTGAGATCAGAAATGAATCCAAAAATAGGTTAAGAAGTTTAAGGCTGTGTCCAAAGTCTAGAACTTATATGTAGTAGATTCAGCTCAAATCAGTTGAGTTGCATTTTTTTATTATTTTTCTGAAAACTTCTTTGTGTTAAAATATTCATAACATAAATGAACTCTTTTAACCATTTTTAAGTGCACAGTTCTGTGGCATTAAGCATGCTCCTATTGTTCTGCAACCATTACCGCCATCCATTTTCAGAACTTTTTCAAGGTAGGAGGTGCCTCTCCTCCTCTGTCTTTCCTATCTTGATCATTCAATCATTCATTCTTGATGCTATAACACTGAGTCAGACTAGACATTGTCTCTGGCCTCATGGTGCTGTATTTTTCTGGAGTTGATTCAGAACATCCAGTAATTACACAAGTGATAGCTGGCTGCTTATTTGTAAGACAGTGTAAGATATTTTGCAAGATCCTAGATATGCAGTTTGGTAGATAGATATAATCACAGTAACCACATAAATAATAATGATTTTTAGGCTGCAATAAGTGCTAGGAAGGAAGAACAGGTATACACCCTGAGACTATGAAATAAGGGGATTCATTCAGAATGGAGCTAGGCATCGCTTCTCTGCTGAAACAACTTTTGAGCTGAGAGCTAAAGGAGAGTATGTGAGCAGAAAGATCCTTAGAAGTTGCTTGTGCAAAAGTACAAAGGAAGGAGACTAGAACATTCCAAAGACCTGAGAGAAAGTCCCTGGGGTAATAGTCCAGAGGGGGAACTTTCTGTGTAATGAGAAGTTGGTGGTCACAGGATACCGTGAGAATAATGTTAAAGACTTAGTCCTTTAAGGCAAAGGGAAGCCACTGAAGTGTTTCAAGCAACAGAAAAATATAATAATATTTGTATTTCAAAAAATGACATCAGCGGCTTGTGGAGAACAATTACAAGGAAGGCAGTCCAGGTGGGTGTTGGAAGAACAGTTGGCCTCTTGAAGAAACTCAAGTGAGGGTAATGGTGGCTTGGAAATTGGTAGATGGAGAGGAAATGTAAGGTAGTAGAATGCAAAGAATTAATTACTGAGAAGTAATGATATGTCCAGTGAATGTGTTAGTGTTTATACTGTCTATTCAAGGTCCTTCATGGACAAGAATTAGGGCTTCCAACTTTATGATATTCTGAATAATTACATTTAGAAGTTTAGTAGCTGTGCCCGACTATTACATCATGGGCTTGTAAAGATGCTGAAAAGTTGTTCTACTTTGTTGCCTTTCATTAGGATTGGAAAATATAGTTTCTACTAACAGTATTTTATTCCTCTGGTCATCTAGAGAAGGGGGTTTTGTATTACTTTTGGACTCCCTCTCATTAAAACATCCTATAATCTAATCAGTCATAGGAAAACCCACTGGTATTTTCATATCTTCCCCTATGATTTGATTTTGGAGTTTTGGATGCTGTTCATGGCCCACCTGGATTATTTCAAATAGCTTCTGCATCAGCTTGTTTGCAACATTAGAGTGGTTTAATAAAATAAAAGTTAATTTTTGAAATTACATGAACAAATCTCGAGGTCATATGATTGCTGATTTGTTAATTTTGTGTGTCTATATAAATACCCCAGTCAGATCAGTTTTAAGGGTTGTTCAACTTAAGGTTTCCTGTATTCTCTTGACTTTTTTTTTTCATAAAAGGCCACAGTAGAGCTGTCATTATGTCTCACTCCTGGCAAAAAGGTAAAAGAAGTATCAGCAAGAAACGACAGTGGCACCTGTGTGTCAGGAGAGCTAAGGATTTTCCAGATATTTTAAGAGAACTCTTCTTTGGTCTCATTGGCCAGAATTTACCACATGATTTCTTCTATATAAAAAGGAGTTTTGCAAGATGTGTATTTTAGTTCACCATCCTTTGTAGTTAAAGAAGGCTAAGGAAAAGGAGATGGGAATGGATGCTAATAACGTTCACACTACAGTATCTACCACAATTTCCTAAGTAGTACTTTTTTCTGATTTTTTTGTCCTCTTAACTTTCCTGTCCACTTACACTTCTCAATACAATGCCAAGTTTTATCAAATTAATCTCCATAAAGCATCACTTTGGTCATAGTTTCCCATTTGCCACAGGAAAAAAAAATTGTGCTTCTCAACTTGGCGTTCAAGGAATTTTACAGCTTGGTCCAAACTTCTTATTAAATTTTATCTCCAACTATTCTTATATACAAATGCTCCATTCCAAGCAATATCTGATTTATTACTATAACATGCCTGGTGTTGTCCTAATTTAATTCTCTTTTACATGACCTTTACACAAAATTCCCTGTTGTGTCTATACATTTTCCTTATATACGAGTTCCATTTTAAACTCTGTAACCTTCTCCTTCTCTGTCATCAGTAATTATCCCTTCCTTTTAACTCTTCTATGTTAAGAGTTAACTTATTTGCATTGTGTTTACATCTGGGTTTTATTAATTATTTTAAGCATTCTACAATTTTGACTGCAGTTCTGTGAGGGCAGAGTCTGTGCTTTTTCTAGGAATCATATTTTATTTTATTTTATTTATTTTATTTTATTTTATTTTATTTTATTTTATTTTATTTTATTATTTTAGCAGAACAAATATCTGTAGGTTGATTGACCATGTTGAAACAATTTCAGACAAGAAAATCATTTTCATTTTAAAATCTTTCCAGTTTAGCTCTACTGTCAAGACCTCTTTCTTTAGGTTTGACCAATTTTCTTATGTGCCCTTGAATCAAGATTAACAGCTATACTATACTAGGTTAATTAATATTAATTTACGACTACAAATATTTTCCAAGATCTGATTGACTGCACATGAGATCCGCATTTCATAATTATATTGAATTTTCTTCCTCATATGGTCTTATTTCCTTAATCATTTGCACATTTGATAACAGTATTGACTTATTACATATAAAAGCTTCACAAAACAGAATTCACCTTATGACCTTTTCTTATTGTGATTTAATGGCTTGTATGGTATAAATTGATATAATTATGTTGGAAAATAGCAGAGGCAAATCATATGATTTCATAATGTATACAGTGACCTGGGAGCTGAAAATACACTTTAAAATTTATATAAATTTTTAGGAATACCTTCTAAAGACTCCATTATGATGAATTAAAAATATTTCAGTGTGAATGTTTATACTGTTGCAGAATAATAAGAGCATTTACAATTGGAAATTTTCAGACTAGACAAATTTAATTAGCCTAGGCAAGAGGCAGGCAGATGAAGAAAGGAGTTCCTTGCATATTCATTTTCCACTTGCCAGCTTCATTTCAAATACAGCAACTGATTTCTGGATCAATTATAGGTGTCTGGAAATAAAAGAGAGTATTTTTGAATTGCATTGTAGACCAGCACAGTAGGAGTGGTAGCAAACATACCTAATTTGTGAGAGGAGTTATCTTGAAATAGGTATTTTCTGAAATAATTTGTTTAACACTGTTATGTTAACCTCTGTTCAGCAAACAAACCATTTTTGATCTTATATTGAAAATAGGACATTTTCAATCTAAATACTTGAAACAAACTCAGTACAAATTATCTTTTTGTTTTTTACATTTTATTGACCCATATGGCCCAGTTTTAGCATCATTTTAAAAAGTACATAAGAAAGGCAATCACAACGTGATAACAACTTGTACCTCAAATAATCTGAATTTGAATCAAATTAATGTTTTACAAGAGTACTTCTAAAGATCATTCTTTTTTTACTCTCGTTATTTGTTTACAGCATGATGGTTCTGATAAGCTGCTTTTTTTCAGAATCTTTCTGAATTTTTAGAACCTTTCTCTCCAAAAAGTTGCCTGAAATCTTGATTTTCCTTGACCCTCTTTTTAAATTTTAATATTTTGAGAATGGTTGACACAGATGTTATGTTAGTTTCAGGTGTACAACCTAGTAATTCAACAAATTTATACATTTAGGCTCACCACAAGTGTAGGTACCTTCTGTCATCGTATACTGTCAAATATTGTTGACTATATTCTTTATGCTGTGCCCTTTATTCTCATGATTTATTAATTCCATAATGGGAAACTTGTATTTCCTACTCCCTTTTACTCATTTTTCCCATGCCCCCAGTCTCCCCTCTGGCAACAGTTTATTTTCTGTATTTATAGGTCTGATTCTGCTTTTTGTTTGTTTGTTCATTTGTTTTTTTGTTTTGTTTTGTTTTTCTTTCAGACTCCACATATGAATGAAATCATATGGTATTTGCCTTTCTCAGTTTATTTTAAAGGGCTTAGCACCCTCTAGATCATTCCATGTCGTGGCAAATGGCAGGATCTCATCTTTTTTTAAGGCTGCATGATATTCCATTTCATGTACATATCTATTTATATATATCCAATCATCTATCAGTGGACACTTGGATTGCATTTATATCTTGGCTATTGTAAGTAATTAATACCTTCCTGCCTCTTGAGTCTCATTTTTCTATACCCATTCATTCAAGTCCTTACATGAAATTTGGGAAAATTACCTGGTGAAAGTGTATTTTCTTAAGTAATAGAGGAAGGTTAAGAGAGGAAAGAATAAAAAGAGAAATAGAACATTCACATTTCAATGTATCCTTTTTCAGCCCTTGTAACAAGTGAATGGACTACATACTGTGAAATTATTTTAGACAACAAAATTTGATCTTGAGTTATCAACTTTGTCTTTTACCTCTAAAGAGATTTTTCTTAGTGATTTAGAGTATAATACTATTAAAAATATTATTTTCCAAAAATTAAAAATTTGTTTTTAAGAATTTTCATCTCTACTTCATTGAGAAATCAAGGATACTCTTCTACATACATTTTATTTTTCCTGTTCTTTCTAAGGTTGTGCAGAAGTATGTTCTCTCCAGATTTATTCTATTCATAAAAATTATAGAAAAATTTCCTCTTATTTTATGTTTGGCATTTTGAAGTAGTGATTCAGCAGTCAACAATCACTTACCGAGCTCCTGATACATGTTAGGCACTGAGTCATTTCCTGGAGATATAAAGTCAAAACAAGACAGAAGCTCTATCCTCAGGGTAAGTGATAAGTGAACTTCATGCTGCTCTATGCACTGTGTAAGAGGGTGCTCTTTATGAGAAATTACAATTCCTAGATAACTCATGATGATAAATATCCAGCAATATTGAGTTTTGCCACTCTCTGATAGTAATGCGTGCTTCCTATGGGAAATACAGAAATAAAGGAATTTTTTAAAAACTGCCTTCCCAGTCAACAAAGAAAGTCAACTACATTTTGTCAAATTTTCATTGAGAGTTACAATGTTGGGAAAGTACAAAGCTGTCAAGGAGAAAATAAAGAATTGAGAAGGGTGTTCTAAAGGGGAAGAATAATTTAACTGTGATTAGGGGGAAAAAACCCAGTAACTTATTTAATGGGTTTTAGGAGGTAGGAGCCAAACTATTTTCTATTATCTTGAGGGAGAAAGATAATTAAATTCGCTGAAACACAGCTACATGATTTAAAAATTACCTAAGAAAGAAAGGGAATAAGAGAAGAGAGTATAGTTGATAGAAGATTTAATGATGGAAATATTAGTAGCTAATTTTAAGTGCTCACCATTCATTCAATAATCCAACAATTTTTTATTGAGTATTTACTGTGTGCCAGATATGGTTTCAGATGCTAAGAATATAGTAATGAAAATATTCTGATCTTTTGGTGCTTTCAATCTAAGAATAAGAAAAATTATGTACTTCTATGATTTCTCTAAGTGTTAAATGTGTCCAAAAAGTTCTATGATAAGCAGTCACTTGTGAAACATTCAATGAATAAGACCTGAATGCCACTCAGTAATTATTTGCAAAACAAAAGACACAGTTCCTTATCTTAAGAAAAAAACAAAACCTAAAACTCAAATTTGCTGTGTGCTAAGCCATGCTAAGTGCTTTATATTGATTTCTAAAGATTGAATCCTTTCTATATGAAGTAAATACTGTTGTTATAGATGAGGAAAGTAGTTTAGAGAAGTTATGTAACTTGGCCTTAAGATTTCATAAGAGGCAGAACTAAAATTTGAAAGGAGCACTCCAGGTTTCTTTCTTAAGCACTATATTACATTGGCTTCTACTGTCTTCATGATATGGTCAGTAGGTTCCCTGGATCTGAAAGTCTTGTATGCATTTAATCTCTTGTTGGTATTGAAACTTGAACAATTTGCAAAGCCTTGAATACAGATACTGGTTTAATTTTTGCATCAATACTAAGAAAGTTCTCTTACAATGGTTTATGCCAGACTAGGTCATCATTCATCAAATGGAATAAAGAAAATTCTGAATTGGCATTTTATCTCAATCAAAAATCGTAAACCTACTATACCTTGCCTGCTAAAGTTCCTGTTAAAAGTTACACTTCTGAGATATGACCTTAAAATTTTAGTGAAAACAATGGTTTGTTTAGAGTTGTCTAAATCACTTGTCATCAACTATTTTCCAATTATTTGTTGAACAGGTTCTACTCAGTATCTTACTCATTAAATTGATAGAATGTTTGGATCATCTTTTATTTGTCAGGTACAGCTTTAGGGACTGGAGATACCAGATGAAATACAGTTTTTATAGATAATAGCACGTCGCTCTCCAGTCATTCTACAAATTTGCATTTCTACCAGCAAGTACAAGGATGTCCCTTCCCCTCCCACACCTTTTGCAACATAATCCAAAAAATGTACTCTTTTATGACCTAATTGGTTTTTTAAAATGTTATTTTATTGTAGCTTTATTCTATGGTCCCTTTTTTATGAGTGAGTTTGAGTATCTTTTCACATTTTCAGGCCAGTCATTTTTCTATTTCTGTGAACTCTCTATACTTCTCCCACATTTTTATTAGGCTCTTGGTCGTTTTCTTCTTGATTTGATGAAAATAACATGTACTGAAGTAATGTACTGGGTGTTGTCTCAATTCCATTTGTAGAATAATTAATTTTAAATATAAACTTGAAATATCAACTTTATCATATTCTAAGTTCTCAGATGCATTGGTTTTCTGTTTTATTCCTTTGAAATTTTAGTCCTGTGAACCAACATCACATTTATTTTGGCTGAATTATATTTAATATCTGGTAAAACTAGACCCCTTAATGCCTTTTCAGATTTCCTTGGCTCTTCTTATATGTATATATTTTTTACAGAAGAACTTTTGATTCACTCATCTAATTAAAAAAAACTACATAGATAGCTTTAGACATTAATACGGATAAAAAAGATACTGATATTTGGGGGCATAGATTTATTCTTATTAAGTTGGGAAGCATGGACAATTTTCTGAATTTGTTTCTATCCAAGAATAAGCTGTGCCTTTCATTTTTTAAATCTGCATTATGATCAAAAGAAGTGTTTTTAAGTTTTATAATAGGTGTTTTTAAACAAAATATTCTAAGATAATTATCTTTTGGTGTCATTTTAGGCATTTAGTTTTTGCAATCATATTTTCAAGTTGATTTTGTGTACCTGCAAATCATCAGTGTGACATTATTAGATTATTACTTGTAATCATTTTTATTTGTGATAGTGGAACTAGGCATAGTAATGATAATAACATTGATTCTCCTGGTTTATCCAAGAAATCCGATAATAACATTTGCAAATAATGTTAATCTTTATCCTTTCTTCTGTCTTATTATCCTCTTTATCCTGTCTACCATCTATCCATCCATTCATCCATCCATCCATCTGTTTGGCTTAGGATTATTTGAAACTTCAAAACATTTCTTGTATGCTTGTTTATGTCTGAGTTTTATTCATTCCTGCTTTAATTGATTATGCTCAGAGGTTATTTTTGTATTATTTTTACTTTGAAAATAATGCCAGGTTCTGTGGATCTTAATATATGCCAATTTTTATAAATGATTTTGCGGAAGCTGAAAAGAAGGTATATTTCTTGTTTTCAGATTTAACTTCTTGAATATGCTGTTTAGGACCTTAATATTTGCTTAGTTTGTTTATATGATCTGTCACATACTGAAAAAATACTACTATATTTTTCATTATTTCTTTTTTTGTTCCCTGATGGTTGGTGTAAGAATATTGATGCTATATTATTTGATGCATATTCTTAAATTCTAGAACTCTCTATCCATAATACTACTTAGCAATAGACACTGACATTTTTACTTTTGATGCTTTTTCTTTCAAATGAAATTTTTCAAATAGACTAAATCTATCTTTTTTATACATGTAATTATCGCATATGACTCTGCCAATCTTATTTTTATCATTTTTGAATTTATGTTTATAAGCACTTTGTGATACACTCTGAGATTCCTTTTTATTTTAAAGATGTGTTTCCCTATTTGCACTTACTGATAAAAGTATTCTAGTTCCAGAGACATAGTTTATATGATGCTTTGAGTCCATTGCTTCTTTGTGAGGCTTTTACTCTAAGGAATATATTTCTGTACATGAATCCTTTTCTATTACTCTGAAGAGTGGGTTGTTCTAGTGACTTAATAAATATATATTTATTTATATTTGAGTATAGTTGACTCACAATGTTAAATTAGTTTCAGGTGAATCACAACATAGTGATTCAACTTTTCTATACATTATACTACTACGCTCACCACAAGTGTAGGTACCATCTGTCACCATGCAATGCTATTACAGTATCATTGACTTTCTTTCCTAATCTGTGTCTTTATTCCCATGACATTTGTTCCATAACTGGAAGCCTGTATCTTCTATTCCTCTTCACCAATCTTACCCATCCTCCACCTTCCTTCCCTTTGGCAACCGTCAGTTTGTTCTGTGTACTTATAGGTCTTATAATTAATTGTACCTTAATGCCATTACTACTTTAAGGGTCATCTGTGAAATAATGCTGGTCTGCAAAGTGTTGGTCAAATACCGAGATAATTACAGAAATTGTGACTCTGCTTTCAGAAATGTGTAAAGATTTGGGGCACCTGGGTGGCTCTGCCTTTGACTCAGGTCATGTTCCCAGAGTTCTGGGATGGAGTCCCTCATCAGTCTCCCTATAGGGAGCTTCTTCTCCCTCTGCCGATGTGCCTGCTTCTCTCTCTCTGTGTCTCTAATGAATAAATAAATAAAATCCTAAAAAAAAAGAGAAATGTATAAGAATTGAAAAGTGCAGCATGCGGAATATAGTCAATAATGTATGGTGATAAATGGTAACTATACTTATGGTGAGCATAGCCTAATATATAAAATTTTCAAATCACTATGTAGTACTCCTGAAACTAACAAAACATTATTATGTCAATTTTACTTGAATAAAAAAAGTAAAAAGGAAAAGGAAAAATAAATTTTAGGGAATTCTATAAATCCATTAAGCAAGTAGAAAATAATAGATTTTCAATTTAACTTTATTTGCTATGTCTTCTTCTTTTATCTATTCAGTCTATGTCTGAATTTATAAGTCATACATTAAATAATAGTTTTTAAAATTGACATTGATACAACATCCAAGCATATCATCAGTTGGCAAACATTGAACAGAGCTTTATGGGCTAGTTTGGATGTAATTGTGCCCATGTGATGAGTCAGAGATAGCAAGTTCACTAGGACCATGCTGAGTTCATTAACACCATAATATAATGTGTAATATTCTTAAGGTTAGTTTGTCAACTGTAGCAAGTTTTAAAATTAACTGAGATTATTAATTAAAGATAATTAATTAATTAAAATTAATTATTAATTAATTAAAGATTATTAACAAAATTTAAAACAGAGTTTCTTCAGACAGTTAAGTACACCATAATTTAACAATTACCAATAGGAGATAATATTGCTATGATGCATCTGCAAAAAGTTATTAAACCTTGTATACATTTGAATTTTATTTTCAGTTCAAATTTTTTGACAAATAGGAAATTCATAGACTTTTTATTGAAAGATAATTTAAATTTAATTTTTACATTATAAATAGTTTGGCTACTCATTGAAGTCAAACTTGAAGGATTGAAGATAAAGTTTTAAAATGTCAAATATAAATTTATACAGATAAATTTATGAAGAGTATTTAAAATTTGTTTTAAAATTATACAAATAAAAAATAAACTTAGGAAGCATCAGCCATGTCTTTTTCAAAAGAAAGTAAAAATAAATATTCTGAATTTTTTAATGTGGCCTTAAAATACCTTCTTTCCTTCCAGTCAATATATTTTTAAGACTTCTTTACCATGGCTTCTCTACAATGAGAGCTAATACAGTAAAACATAAACACAGTTTGCATATACATTATCCATTGGAAGCACTATTATTGTGAATCTAACTTAGATAAGCTCACAAGCACCATATTAAAACTTTAAATATTAATGGATATGTTTGTTTAAAGTGTTCATTTAATATGGGGAATCATTTATATCATAACTGTTTCTTTAGTAACAATTACAGAACAACAGAAATTGGAGCATAATAGTAATTTTCTTTCTTTTTTTTAATTGTTTTCCATATTAGTTACTTAAATGTGTGTATAAACACTAAACGTATATGGTTTTGTTATTTTCTTATTTTTTAAATTTATACTTTTGGACTATATTAAAATGTAATTTTATGTCTTTTGAATCTATTTTTAATCTCTTTTATCTGGTAATTCTTGTTGTTTTAATTGAAGTATAATTTACGTACCATGCAGTTAACTTACCGTAAGTGTGTACTGCTCAATTATTTTTCAATGAACTTACATGGTTTTGTGACCATCAACACAATCCAGTTCTACAGCATTCCCATAACCCAAAAAAGTTCCCTTGTGCCCATTTGCAGTTACTCCATGTTCCCAGGCCTAGCTCCAGGCAAGCACTAGTCTTATTTCCATTTCTATAGTTTGGTCCTCTTTTGATAATTCATGTAAATGAAGTCATACATATAAGTCTTTTGTATTTGGCTTTTTTCACTTAGTCTAATGCTTTTGAGTTTTATTCATGTTGTAGCATGTACTGGATTCTTTCAGTTACTAAATTGTATACCCATTGCATAGTATACTTCTTTAATTTACTCATTCACCATTGATGGACATTTGGATTATTTCCAGTTGCTGGCTGCTATTCATAATGCTGATGTGAATATTCATGTGAAAAATTTTATTTCTCTTGGGTACATACCTAGGAGTAAAATTTCTGTGTCATATGAGCCACATTTAACTTTCTTAAGAAACTGCCAAAATGTTTTGCAAAGTAGCTGTACCATTTGTCTTCCAGCCAGCAATCTTGAGGTTCTGTTTTCTCTATATCTTTACCAGTGCTTTGTATTACTAGTCCTTTTTAACCATTCCAGTGGTTTCAGTCATTCTAGTGGTTGTTTTGTGGTGTCTTATTTTATTTATTCATTTGCATTTTAAAAGTTTTAATTTAAATTCCAGTTAACATACAGTGCAATATTAGCTTCAGGTGTACAATGTAGTTACTCAACACTTCCATATAATACCCAATGCTCATTACAAGTGCACCCCTTAGTCTCCATCACCTATCTCACCTATCCCCTCACCCCACATCTCTCTTCTGGTAACCCATCAGTTTCTTCTTTATAGTTAAGAGTCTGTTTTGAGGGGTAGGGGGGTAAAGAGTAATTAAGATGGAAGAGAAATAGGGGAACCTTGGGCTTTCCTCATCCCTCAAACATAGCTGTATTGAGATCAGATCACTTGAAAAACCCAGGAAACTGATCTTAGGATTGGAAGAAGGATCTCCACAATTGGAGGAGAGCTGCATGGCAGGTGTGAGGTATGTGGAAGTGAATTGGGGGACATAAAAACTGCCTTGCTGCAGAGGCAGAAGAACTCTTTTTGTGGGGAAAGAAAAGGGAAGGGGTTGAGAGTGTGGCATCGAGTTCCCACAGGAAACATCTCAGCCCCAGACTGGGATAGAGGGGAATTGAGTGTCACAGGTTTTGCAAACAGTGAGTGTAGCTCAAACTCTGAGCTTTTGGAAGGGTGTAACTTTTGTTGGACCAGGGCTGTAGCGTGACCTCCTGGGGAGGAGGAAGGCTCTGCTCCGAGAGCCCACACAAAGTGGTATAGGGATCTCCTGGGTGCCACTGGGAGAGATTGTTCCACTTCCTGTAGTACATTTGGAAAAGGGTTTGTTTCTTCTCCAAGGACAAAAGACCCTGCAGGCACCAGCAAATAGCCTATTGTTGTCAGTGGATAGAGGCTCCTGCAGAGGGTGGATAACCTCACTGCTTTTCATGGTGCCACACCATAGATTCTGTACAAAGCACAGGGGGAGGATTCTTTCTGTGGGAAAAAAGGACAGCAGTCAGAGATCAGAGAGGCTCTAGCATGGAGGAGAAAGCTAATCCAAATGGTACTGGTTCCTTTATTTAATATTTGGAGTTGTGAATCCCAGCCAGGCCAAAGATAAGAAACAGGAAAGCTGTCATACCTGTATATTGAGGGCCTTCACTTTCTGTGAGGGCTTCCTGAACAGCGCATGTGCTCTCCATGCCCTGTCTGGGGAAGAGAGAGTAGGGTGGTGACATCTTATCCTTACTACCAATAAGGTTGACTTCAGAGAGCAACTCTGGGACCCCCAGGTGAGTTTGGAATCCCCTTACATCAAAGCTGCCCTCCTGTGCTTGGCAAGTGCTTTTACACCTGGGCAGGATTGTCTCTGACCCAGAAGAGTAAGGCAGGCAGCACACCACATGCACCAAGTCTACTAGTCATACAGTGCCTCAGAGCAGTCCTTTCTGTGGAAATAGGACAAGGCTAGCTTTCTTTCCTTTTCTTTTCTTTCTTTTCTTCCCTCCCCTCCCCTCCCCTCTTTCCTTCCTTCCCTCCCTCCCTCCAGGATTTTTCAACAAACAAACCAGAGCACACCTAGATGAAGATGCAAACCCTCCCCACTGCATACAAGGAGGAACTCTGCAGAGGACTGACCCAAAACGAAACAGCAGAATGCACACAGCATATACTAAAAACACTTCCTGACATTCCAGGCCCTGAAAAGTATGACCTCTTTTTAATACAGCATTACTCTGAGATGCAGGAAACATAACAAGCTCTCATAACACACAAAAGACAAAAAAATAAACCAAAATGACAAGACAGAGGGATTCTCCCCAAATGAAAGGCCAGGAAGTTATCATAGCCAGGGACTTGCTGAAAACAGATAAAAGCAAAATATCTGAAAAAGAATTTAGATCAACAGTCATAAGATTACTAGCTGGATCTGGAAGAAAGAAATACAAAAAAACATAAAAGACACCAGAGAAATCCTTGCTGCAGAGATAAAAGGCCTAAAAACTAGTCCAACTGAAAAAAAATGTTATAACTTATGTGTAAAACCACCTGAATATAATCACATTGAGTATTGAAGAGGCAGATGAGAGAATAGGCAATATAGAAGTTAAAGTTATGGAAAATAAGCTGAAAAGAAGAGGGAAGGCAAACTATTAGATCATGAAGGTATAGGAACTCAGCAATTCCATGAAGTGAAATATGTATCTTAGAAGTCCCAGGAGAAGAGCAGAAAAAAGAGGCAGAAAGTTTAATTGAACAAATTACCTAATATGGGCAAGGAAACAGGTATTCAAGTCCAAGAGGTACAGAGAACTCTCCTCAAAATCAACAAAAACAGGCCAATACCACACTATATCATACTGAAACTTGCAAAGTACAAAGATAGAGAATTCTGAAAGCAGCTATAGACTAAAGATCCTTAACCTACAAGGGTAGACACATAAGGCAGACAGCAGACCTATCCACAGCGACCTGGCAGGTCAGAAAGGAATGACATGATATATTCAACACGTTAAATGGGGAAAAAATGTGCAGCCAAGAATACTTTATCTAGCAAGGCTGTCCTTCAGAATAAAAGGAGAGATAAAGAGTTTCCTAGACAAAGACTAAGGGAGTTCATGAACACTAAACCAACTCTGCAAAAAATATGAAAAAGGACCCTTTGAGTGGGTAAGAGAAACCTAAAATAACAAAGACTAGAAAGGAGCAGAGACAATCTACAGGAAAAGTGACCTTACAAGTAACACAATGGCACTACATTTATACCTTTCAATGATTACTCTGAATGTAAATAGAGTAAAAGCTCCAATCAAAAGATGTAGAGTTCAGAATAGACAAAAAAAAAAGCAAGACCCATCAATAGACTTCTTACAAGAGACTCATTTTAGACCAAAGACTCTTCCAGATTGAAATTAAGGGGGTAGAGAACAATTTATCATATTAATGGACATCAAGGGAAAGTTGCAGTGGCCATCCTTATATCAGACAAATTGGATTTTAAACCAAAGCCTGTCATAAGAAATGAAGGGGGACGCTATATCATAATAGAGGGGCCTACATAACAAGAAGATCAAACAATTGTAAATATTTATGCCCATACTTTGGGAGGACCCAAATAAATAAATCAATTAATAACAAACTCAATGATAATAATACAATAATAGTGGAGGACTTTAACAGCCCACTCACAGAAATTGACTGAACCCGATGGACTTAATAGATATATACTGAGGACGTCATCCTAAAGCAGCAGAATATGCATTCTTTACAACTGCATGTGAGACATTGTCCAGAATAGATCATCTACTGGGTCACAAATCAGGCATCAATCAATACAAAGAGACTGAGATGATACCATGCATATTTTCTGACCACAACACTATGAAACTTGAAGTCAACCACAAGAAAAAATTTGGAAGGATCACAAATACATGTAAATAAGGAACATGCTACTAAAGAATGAGTGAGTCAACCAGGAAATTAAAGAATAATTTTTTAAAGACACATGGAAACAAATGAAAATGAAAACACAATAGTCCAAAACCTTTGGGGTGCAGTAAAGGTGGTCCTAAGAGGGAAATATATAGCAATACAGGCCTTCCTCAAGAAGCAAGAAAAATAAAAAATATACCACCTAACCTTACACCAAAAGAGCTAAAATAAGAACAGCAAATAAAGCCTATGTTCAGCAGGAGAAATGAATAATAACGATTAGAGCAAAAATCATTGATACAGAAATCAAAGAAACACGAGAACAGATCAATGAAACTAGGAGCGGATTCTTTGAAAGAATTAAAAAAATTTATAAATTCCTTGACATATCAAAACGAAAAAGACCCCAAATAAATAAAATCATGAATGAAAGAGGAGAGATCACAACTAGCATCATAGAAATACAAATAATTATAAGAAAATATTAGGAGCAATCGTATGCCAACAAATTAGGCAATCTGGAAGAAATGGATAAATTCAAAGAAACAGATAAATTTCCACAACTGAAACAGGAAGAAATAGAAAAGCTGAGCACACCCATATCCAGGGAAGAAATTGCATCAGTAATCAAAAATCTCCCAACAAACAAGTCCAGGGCCAGATGGCTTCCAAAGAGAACTTTACCAAACATTTGAAAAAGAACTAATGCCTATTCTTCTGAAACTGTTTCAAAAAACAGAAATGGAAGGAAAACTTCTAAATTTGTTCTATGAGGCCAGCATTACCCTGATTCCAAAACCAGAGAGAGACTGCACTAAAAAGGAGTGTTACCAATATCCCTGACAAACATGGATGTAGAAATTCTCACCAAGATACTAGCTAATTGGATCAAACCATACAGTAAAAGGATTATTCACCATGACCAAGTGGGATTTATTCCTGGGCTGCAGAGGTGGTTCAACATCTGCAAATAAATGAACCTGATGCACCACATTAATAAAAGAATGGGTAAGAATCATGTGATCCTCGTTGCAGAAAAAGCACTTGACAAAATTCAGCATGCTTTCTTTTTTTTTTTTTTTTTTTTTTTTTTTAAATTTTTATTTATTTATGATAGTCACACAGAGAGAGAGAGGCAGAGACACAGGCAGAGGGAGAAGCAGGCTCCATGCACCGGGAGCCCGACGTGGGATTCGATCCCGGGTCTCCAGGATCGCGCCCTGGGCCAAAGGCAGGCGCCAAACTGCTGCGCCACCCAGGGATCCCTTCAGCATGCTTTCTTGGAAAAAAATCCTCCAGAAAGTAGGGATGGAGGGAACATACCTCAACATCATAAAGGAAAACTCACAGCCATATATGGAAAACTCACAGCTAACATCGTTTTCAGTGGGGAAACCTGAGAGCTTCTCCCCTAAGATCTAGAACAAGAGGGATGCCCACTCTCACCACGTTGTTCAACATAGTACTAGAAGTCCTAGCCTCAGAAATCTGACAACAGAAAGAAATAAAGGGCACCCAGATCAGCAAGGAAGAAGTCAAACTTTCACTTTTTGCAGACAACATGATCCTCTATGTAGGAAAATGAAAATGAAAGATTCCACCAAAAAGTGGCTAGAAGAATTCAGCAAAGTTGCAGGATCTAAAATCAGTGCACAGAAGTCTGTTGTATTTATGTACACTATCTGGAGGTCATCTTTGGAGAAATGTCTGTCTGTGTCTTCTGCTTATTTTTAAATTGGATTTTTTGGTTTTTTGAATGTTGGGTTCTATAAACTCTTTATATGTTTTGGATATTAAACCTTTATCAGATATGCCATCTGCAAATAATCTCCTATTCTGCAGGTTGCCTTTCAGTTTTGTTGATTGTTTCCTTCTCTGTGTAGAAGCTTTTTATCTTGATAAAGTCCCAGCAGTTTATTTTTGCTTTTGTTTCCCTTCCCTCAGGAGATCTATCTAGAGAAATATTGTTATATGTCAGAGAAATTACTGCCTCTGCTCTCTTCAAGGATTTTTATGGTCTCAGGTCTCCATTTAAGTCTTTTACCCATTTTGGATTTATTTTTGTGCCTGGTGTAAGAAAGTGGTCCCGTTTCATTCTTCTGCATGTGGTTGTCCAGTTTTCCCAATGCCAGGTGTTGAAGAGACTGACTTTTTCCCATTGGATATTCTTTCCTCCTTTGTTGAAGATAATTAATGATATAGTTTTGGATATATATATATATATATATATATATAACACACATATATATAAATATATATAAATATATATATATATTTAAGATCAATGATACTGAGCATCTTTTCATGTAAATGAATGTAAATCATCCCCTATGTGATCAATCTGCATGTTCATTGGGTAGTACATTCAGAGTTTGGCTAAAAAGACACCATTGAAAACAGATTAAAGAAAATAAAGGACAAGATTTTTTTTTTTTAATGGGGGGTGGTGGTAAGGGAGGGGCAGAAGGACAGGGAGAGAGAGAATCTTAAGCACAGAGCCTGGCACAGGGTTCATGTCATTCTGGAGAAACTACTAGTAGTTTCTAGTCCTTTATTTTCTTTAATCTGTTTTTAGTGATGTGTGTTTTCTTTTGAGCCCTTTCAGTTATGCATCATTTATGTGAATTCATTGATTCTTCTTCTACTTTTTAAATGCATACTGACAAACTTCAAATTTGTCTCCTTCTACAACCTCCCAATCAAACCTGAGCAATTGCATCCTTATTTTTACCCTTTTTTATAAAGACAATTGACTTCTTGACTTAAAAACTTACAGAGGAAACAAAAACTTAGGAGAGATGTATTTCGTCAAAATAGTCATCTGTTCTGTGGTGACCGTTTTCTGGTGTACTTTCTTCTTTGGCTATTTCTTTTGTTTCCTCCTCCGTCTTAGAGCATCTTTGCATAGATCCTTTCTGCATTAATTTTGGATTTGTTGAAACTATAAAAATAATGATAAAGTAAGGGAGGAGAAGACTATTATCCAGGGATATATTCTAGGCTGTCAGTAATGCTTCTACTGTTACAGAATTTCCTATGGATGGTTCGGTGTTTGAAACACTTTTGGAGTTGGAAGAGTTGGAGATGATGTCTGTTTCCACTCCTTTTATTACTTTCTGGAATTTCTTTTCTTAAAGTTTAATAATTATTATTTTTTTACTGGAGTTCAATTTGCCAACATATAGCATAACACCCAGTGCTTATCCTGTCAAGTGCCCCCCTCAGTGCCCGTCACCCAGTCTCTCCAACCCCTCACCCACCTCCCTTTCCACTATGCCTGTTCATTTCCCAGAGTTAGGAGTCTCTCATGTTTTGTCACCCTCACTGATATTTTCACTCATTTTCTCTCCTTTCCCCTTTATTCCCTTTCAGTGAAGGAGAATGAAAATGAAATGATTTTATTCTACCATTTTTATTTAGAAGTCCCATATCTGTACCTCATTCCTTTTTTTTATATATATATAGCATCGTTTTCTTATAGCGTAGGGTATAGTGTAATTCGTTATTACCCGATTATGTATTAATGTTGCTCCTGGCCCTTCTACTAACAAAAAAAAAAAATGGAAGCAAACCTATTATTTTGCTTTATAACACATATATCTTTGCACACATTTATTAATATATTAGAATAAATTATGGGAAATTTAATTGCTCAATAAAAAGTATATACATTTTATATTTTAGGAATGATTGTCAAATTGTTTTCAGGAAACATTGTTCAAATTTATACTCAGATCACAAAGTTCTAGAGTCTCAGGAAAAATTTGTTTGAAATAAATCCTTAGGGCTCTTGAAATTGAATGTTGGAAGAAGCTTCACAGGAAGATTTAGTGCCTCTTCCTTATGTTTATGAGTTTGCTGGAGTCATTAATAAAAAGTAAAAGACCTGCCAATTTTTGTACCCAAACTTGATTTTACTGGCTATAAAATCAGAGAAATGACATACAATGATTTATATATTTATTTTATTTTACATCTTTTTTTCAAGTATGATAGTGATTTGTATTTTTTAAAAAAACTAATGTTTGCTATGTGGAAGTATGAGTAGTGCAAGAAATAGATAAAAGTGGCTTAGACTAATGTGGTAGCAATAGAGATACTGAAAAGACAAAGAAAAGGAAGTATTTTCTTGGTTATTTATTCTTACTGATACTGATTGAGTACTTTGTTTTATCTTACTCAATCCATATAACCCTGTGGAATAACTCTTAATATCCTCAATTTTCAGATGAGCGAACTGAATCTCAAACTGTGGAACGTTTCCAAAATTATTATATAAAAACTTGAGCTAAATTTTGGCCTCCAAACAGTCTGCCTATAAATTTTATTCTATTTTCTGTTTATTTTAGAATATCGAAAGCTCATCATTTAAAGCAAAACAGAATAAGCAAAAAACCTGTTTCATAGATGAGGAAGATGTAAACAACAATCATCCAATATAATCCAGTATAAACACTGAATCATTTCAGTGTATATTTCTATCTAATATTTTGGTTTTTTTTTCCCCTTGTAAATAAATATCATTTCTCTCATATCAGTTTTTTAACCTCAGTTCTTACCTACAATTTAAATATAAGCAGCTTCTTATGTCATTAATAAATAAAATATTCAATAATTGAATATATAGTATATATTAAACATAGTTATATATGTTTAAGGCAATAACAAGAAAAAATCTTATAATAAAGGAAAAACTAAATCCACATATCAAAAAGCAAAATTAAATTCTAAGAAATGCTGATTTAGAAAAATTATCGAAAGTATCAATATATTCTATGTACATTATTGCAGTTCAAGTGAAAACAAAAAACTTTTCAAGCCAAAAAATCTAGAGCCCTTTAAAGAGGGAAAATGTCCAGTTGTCCTTTTATTTTTGAACAGAAATATTGAATGATGTATGTGATTAGAATATGTCTGGGTAAAAGTATAATTCACAACACAATAACATTATTTTAAGCCAAATTATTCAAGTTCAGGAACAACTGATACACATCCTCAGTAACTCATAGAATACTGTACTCAGGACTCCTTTTCTTTTATTTTTATAAATTTATTTTTTATTGGTGTTCAATTTGCCAACATATAGAAAAACACCCAATGCCCATCCCGTCAAGTGCCCACCTCAGTGCCCATCACCCAGTCACCTCCATCCCCCGCCCACCTCCCCTTCCACCACCTCATGACTCCTTTTCAAAGGAAGTTCTGATGACAAATTAATTTAAAGAACTAAGTTATGACATCTTAGAAAAAGGAATGGTGGTGAAGAATAAATCTACTTAAGTCTAAACTGGGGGAAAATGTTTATAAAATAGAATGTAAATGCAATAAACTTTGGCAATCATGAGGCTGATAAAAATCAAGATAGGAAAATTTTTAAATGATAGTATGAGTGTCCATTATCTAATAGTTCATAAAAAAGTCAAAGTATATTACTCACATTTGTAATACATAATATGAAAGCATGAATTTTCTCTTAATTTTTTTGTTTTAACTTGTTCATTTATTTGAGGGAGTGTGCATGCAGTCAAGTAGGGAGAGTAGAGGGAGAGAGAGAATCTCAAGCAGATTCCAATGCTAACTAAGCGCAGAGCCTGACACAGGGCTCAATCTCATGACCTTGAAATCATGACAGGAGCCAAAATCAACAGTCAGATGCTTAGCCAACTGAACCATCCATCCAGGTGCCCCTTGTTCTCTTATTTTTTATACCTTTTCTAAATAGAGAGGGTTTTATTTTTAGAAGATATGATGTGTTATGGAATTTAGCCTTGACTTCAATTTCACTTCAAAATCTTTCTTCTCTACTTAAGTAAAACCATATTGTCTTAATTTTAAAATAGCTTACTTAATGTAATTCCATTGTTTATAAAATTTCTATCTTTATATATGTGTGTGTGTGTGTGTGTATACGTATGTGTGTCATAGACACACACACACACCCCTTTAGAATATACAGTTTTGTGTGGTATGAATGGTTTAGTTTGCATGATTTGAAAAATGTGTCTCATATGATTTCACTAATACGGGATAAAAAACAATGAAATAAAAAGCAGTGAAAGGGATTGTAGGGGAAAGGAGAGAAAATGAGTGGGAAAAATTTGAGAGGGTGACAAAACACAAGAGACTCCTAAATCTGGGAAATGAACAAGGGGTAGTGGAAGGGGCGGTGGGCAGGGAAATGGGGTGACTGGGTGATGGGCACTGAGGGGAGCACTTGATGGGATGAGCACTGAGTGTTATACTATATGTTGGCAAGTCAAATTCAAATAAAAAATATATTTATAAAATAAATATATCTCTGAAGTCCTCTGTATATTAACTTTTTATAATAAGCTGTATTATTTTTCCAAAAATATTAGTCTTTTAAAACAAGTATTATAGGGACACCTGGGTAGCTCAGTGGTTGAACATCTGCCTTCGGTTCAGGGTATGATCCCAGGGGTGGGGGAGGGAATCAAGTTCCTCATAAGGCTCCCTATGGGGAGCCTGCCTCTCCCTCTCCCTCTCACTATGTCTCTGCCTCTCTCTCTCTGTCTCTCATTAACAAATAAAATCTTAAAAAAAAAAAAAAAACAGGTATTATAAGCTGAAAAAAGGGAAGCAGAGTTTTTAATTACTATAGTCATCTTTGAAAGAATGAGCCATGTTTTGTTTAACTATTAGGCTCTACTATATACAATCTACATTATTACCATGTTTCATGTTTGTTTATTTATTCAAGAATTATTTAAGGATACCTAGATGGCTTAGTTGGTTGAGTGTCTGACTTTTGGTTTCAGATCAGGTCATGATCTCAGGGAGGAGGGATTGAACCTGGCATTGGGCTCCCCACTCAGCAGGGAGTCTTCTTGAGATTTTCTCCTACTACCCCTCCCCTGGCCCATGTGGGTTGTCTTTGAAGTTGACCACAAGATAGAGCCTGGAGACAGTTTTAATTCAAGCATTTCTCTTTCCCTTCCTAGCCAGTGAATATTCTTCTGGTAAACGACAAAAAGACAAGAGCAAGACAGCAGGCAGAAACACATGATGCTTCTTAAAGCTGGCATGGCCCACATTCCATTAGTAAAACAATTCATGTGACCAATCTTAGCATCAATGGAGCAGAGAAATGTACTCTACATTTGCAAAGGACAGGGTAATAAATATTGGCTGAAAAATAATCCAATCTATGACTATCATTAGTCAAATATTCAAAACAATGAATAACTATGGATCACAGCTATGTTTATATAATTTATTCTGAGGTTAAAGGGAGGTTTTCTGGAGCTGACATATGGCTGACAATAAATCAGATTTCATTAGACAAATAGGGGGAATGCAAGGGTGTTTAGCCAAATGAGACTCTATCCCAAAAGATTAACTTATGAAAGAAGCAGAATGTGTTGAAGGGACAAGCATTGGTGTGGCTGCAGCATGGTGAGGGAAAGTGACATTATGACTCAAAGTCAACTTTGTGAGAAAAAAAGTTATTAATACTCAGAAAGTCAATTTACCAAGTAACAATTTGTCAAAGGTAATTTATTTAAAATCACTTTTTACCCAGTAATCAAGTCACCATTTTTAAAATTTCAAGCAGAGTTTATAGCAATTTCTCTTACGTGACGTTAAAAACTTTCTCAGCATTTATGGAAAACATCTTATTTTTACTTTTATTTTTAATATATTCATTTTGTTTCCTAAACTTTAGGTTTGCGACATTAGAAAATAAAAATATCTAATGTATGCCTATCTTTGGCATCTACATATTTTGAATATCAAGGATTTTGTCCTTAAATCTCATGTTTTTTTTTCCTAAAAAACATGCAACCCAGTCTTAAATACATTTTAGTTCATAAATATCTTGACTTGATTAAATGAATATTCTACATTTATTTTGAAAATTTAATGCATGCTAAGTGTCTAAAATATGAAATACACTCTGGATATATTTAATCTAGGCTGTACTGAGAATCCAGGGTGAATGCTGGGGAAAGTAAAAGTGAATTAAAACACAACTAAAACATTGAAGAAAAAATGTCTTAAAAGACTAAAAATTTCATTCCATGAAGACAGATCCATAAAACTTTACCCATAAATAATAGAAGCACATTTTAAATTGGAGGTGGTGTGTGTGCTCATTTATGTGTGTATGTGCATGTTAAGTGAATCTTTGGTAACTCTTTGCAGTTTAACTACTTAAAATAACCATTTCCCATTTCACATAATATTTAAACCTACCATCTCGTTTGCATACTGTGAATTGCATGATTGCCAATATGTACCAGATACTAGTTTATTTTTTGCTTTATAAATGGGTCCCAGAACTTTGCTTTTAAATTTTATTTAGGTTCATTAAGGGCTCCTTAGTCCTTTATTGTTAAAAGATAATTCTCTAATGTTTGCATTCAAATATTCAGAATAACTTAAAAATATCCCCTAAAAAAAAATCCCCTAAAAATAAAACCAGTAAGCATGATCCGATAGACCTAAAAAACATCAACAAAAAAAGCAATCCGAATTTATATATTTTTTTCATTTTACTCCTTTCTCAATCAGTCTCAGTCATTCCTTTTGGGAGTGTTTGCTTCTAGTAGAATCCACTGGCTCTACTCTTGCTGATGGCAGGAGCCCTCGGAACCCTGGGTAAAGACATCCAATCTTCTACAATAGGACCTGACTCTCATGACCCACGAGGTAGTGTGTAGTCTTTAGGCCAGATCCAATTACATATTTTTTCTCCTAGGCGTTTTTGTTTGAACCCTTCCATTTTCAATACTGATGCCTCTGTGTGGCTTCTTGCTATATATCAGGGAAATGTAGGCTTTTTTAACCTGTTTCTGGAATTTTGCTTACATGGTTTACACAGAAGGTATACTCCCTGCTCAGCAGTTGTCTCCTTCTGTACTTTTTTAAACCTCTTGTCTGTTTCAGACGTGAGTACTAGCCAGTCCATGATGTTCTATCTCTTTAAACATAAGGCAAATTTTTGGGCACTTTTCTATACCATGACATGCCTCCTCCTACTCCCTGTCTCCATTTCTGAATAAGTAAATTTATGTGCTTTTGTCACCATATGTTATTATGATATTGCTGACTATATTTCCTATGCTGTCTTTATAATCACTGTAACTTTTTTTACAACTGCAAACTTGTACCTCTTAATCCCCCTATTATGTTAATTATACTTAAATACATTTTTTTAAAATTTACGTGCTTTTATTATTACAAGAAGATATAAAATATTATGAATTGACATTGTGTATTTATGTCATTTTGCATACCTATTTAAAATTAATTTCATTATTTTGTTTTTGTATTTTTATTGGAATGCACTATGGCAATATTAGATTGATGAATGGCCATTGAGGGCCATGAATAGATTTCAGAAATTTCAGAGTCAGGCTTAGGATTTGGCTCTTTTTTTTTTTTTTTTTAACTTTTATCTATTTTTTTGTATATTTTTTTATTGGAGTTCGATTTGCCAACATTTAGCAAAACACCCAGTGCCCATCCTGTCAAAAGTGACCCCCCCTCAGTGCTCTTCATCCAATCACCCCATCCCTTGCCTGCCCCCGCCTTCCACTACCCCTTGTTTGTTTCCCAGACTTAGGAGTCTCTCATGTTCTGTCTCCATCACTGATATTTTCACTCATTTTCTCTCCTTTCCCCTTTATTCCCTTTTACTATTTTTTATATTCCCCAAATGAATGAGACCATATAATATTTGTCCTCCTCTGACTACATTCAGCATAATACCCTCGAGTTCCATCCACGTCGAAGCAAATGGTGGGTATTCGTCTAATGGCTGGGGAATATTCCATTGTATACATAGACCACATCTTCTTTATCCATTCATCTTTTGATGGACACCGAGGCTCCTCCCACAGTTTGGCTATTGTGGACATTGCTGCTGTGAACATTGCGGTGCAGGTGTCTCAGCATTTCAGTGCATCAATATCTTTGGGGTCAATCCCCAGCAGTGCAATTGCTGGGTCGTAGGGCAGATCTATTTTTAATTCTTTGAGGAACCCCATACGGTTTTCCAGAGTGGCTGCACCAGTTCACATTCCCACCAACAGTGCAAGAGGGTTCCCCTTTCTACACACCCTCTCCAACATTTGTTGTTTCC
The DNA here is from genome assembly GCF_048164855.1 of Canis lupus baileyi. NCBI lineage: Eukaryota > Metazoa > Chordata > Mammalia > Carnivora > Canidae > Canis > Canis lupus. The sequence continues at coordinate 13,234,044 of NC_132839.1, read as the reverse complement.
TGTCTTGTTAATTTTCACCCTTCTCACTGTGTGAGGTGGTATCTCTTTGTGGTTTGGATTTGTATTTCCCTGATGGCAGGTGATGCGGAGCATTTTCTCATGTGCTTGTTGGCCATGTCTGTGTCTTTGGTAAAATTTCTGTTCATACCTTCTGCCCATTTCATGATTGGATTGTTTGTTTCTTTGCTGTTGAGTTTAATAAGTTCTTTAGAGACCTTGGATACTAGCCCTTTATCTGATATGTCATTTGCAAATCTCTTCTCCCATTCTGTAGGTCATCTTTTAGTTTTGTTGATTGTTTCCTTCGCTGTGCAGAAGCTTTCTATCTTAAGTCCCAATAGTTCATCTTTGCTTTTGTTTCCCTTGCCTTCATAGATGTGTCTTGCAAGAAGTTGCTGTGGCCAAGTTCAAAAAGGGTGTTGCCTGTGTTCTTCTCTAGGATTTGTATTATTATTAACCTAAGCTCATGATACCTCTATTTAAAAATTTAAAACAATAGGTATTTTGCAAATAGCATATTCTGTTTTTCTGAATGTTCCCCTGGCTACGAATTTTTAACATCATCACTTATTAACAAACTTAAGCAGAAAAACTTAATGCTGAGATTTTTCTGTTTGATCTTCCTATCTGTGTGAGCCCAGATATATATATCCATGCATGTATATATATTACATATAAAATTTTTATAGACTTTGGTATTTATATTAATATACTTGATAAAATAATGCATTTCTCAAGAAATTCTTACTTCCCTTTTAAGATGTAGACTCTCTGCCTGTACCAGCCCCATTTGCCAACCCCCCCCCCAAATGATTTGATAATTTGAGAATTTCTAGTGAGAATTTCTAGTGTTTGGCCTGCCTTTCATTTTGTTCTCTTAGATATTTTCTTTCAACATCTGTTTAAAATGTATTTTGCTTCCTTTTTTTTTTTTTTGACTTGTTGACTGTGCTACAGTGTTTTCAGAAGACCGGGAATGGTAACAGCTCAGTCTTTTTTTTTTCTTTTCTAATAGTTATAATTACTGTTTCTTCAATTAAATCTCCACAGGCTATAAATTATTTAGTTACTTGCAGTTAGTGGATTTGTGTTTCTTGTCTATCCAAACTCACATTTCCAAATCACAGAACCTGCTGCATTTTCTCTGCATTTCCCTTCATTCACTGTATTTTAATTTATAAAACCAATATAAAAATATGAAGAAATCTATAATTTAACATAATACATTTGAATTTTTTTATATAGAAAATAAGGATTTGTAATTTTTTATCTTTGTTTCATTTCTTTACTATAATTTTACTCAGGGGATCTGCTGGTATCAAAGCCCTAAATAAAATCCTTTTTCTCACGTTTCAAATTTCCTATAGATTTTTAATATCTTTTAACTTGTTTTAGAGTCTCTCCCTTTCATAAAACACTTTGCTTATTTCTCACATTTCACTCCCTGTGCTAAGTTCATGATCCCTTTGGTCATGTGGTCACTCAGGTTTTCATTAGAATTTATAAGACAGGATAAACTGCAGAGCCAATATTTTTAACATAAAGCTTTATCAGTTTCATGAGTTCTTTTTCAAGTTTAGTTTTACTTGATTGTTAAATTTCTCCATATAAATTCTTAAATTATATTGTTCTTTAATATTACTGTAATAATCCATTTTATTCTCTGTATTATTTGAAAGCAAATATTGTTTGAATCTATATTTTCAAATAAAGATTGTATTATCTTTTAACTGTTTTTTGTTTTTTGTTTTTTGTTTTTTTTTTTAGATTTTATTTATTTATTCATGAGAGAAATGGATTGAGAAAGAGGCAGAGACACAGGCAGAGGGAGAAGCAGGCTCCATGCAGGGAGCCTGACCTCGAACTTAATCCCAGGTCCCCAGGATCATACCCTGGGCTGAAGACAGTGCTAAACTGCTGAGCCACCTAGGGCTGCCCCTTTTAACTGTTTTTTAGGCTGAATCTTGGCATGCATATTTTTTTTCGTTAAGGTTATTTAGGCTCATTAAATAATCATCCTATTATGACATTTTTCTTTTCAGTTGCCATCGGCCTAGCTAAATCACCCAATTTTATTCCTCATTATTAAAAAAGACATCATTTTAGCCATTATGAATCTTTTGGTATTTTGCGAGTTAGCTGCAAGTTTAGTTAGACTATTTTTTTATTTATGTCAGTGGTCTTTTAAAATATATACTACATGAAATTCTTCTTGCATATTAAAATCTTGATCAGTTAAGTAGATATTTTTCTTTTTTTAATTTTATTTATTTTTTTAAGTAATCTCTACACCCAACATGGGGCTTGAATTTACGACCCTGAGATCAAGAGTATTATGTTCTGACTGAGCCAGCCCGACATCCCCTCATTGATATTTTTTTAATACTGAAAGTTCCTTTACAATTTTGGAAGACAATTTCATTGTCTTCTGGTTTGTATTGTTGGTAATTATGAATCTACTGTTAATCTGTCATTCCTGTTCTCTATGAGTGGATGCTTTAAGTTCCATTCTTTAATTTTGTGTTTCACAATTTTACTACCAGGTGTTTAGATGTGGATTTTTAAAAAACTTCTGTAAACATACATTTTCAACTCATTTTGATAAATACTCCGGAGCACGCATGTTGGATTGTACGGCAGACCATGTTTATCTTTGTAAGAAACAGCTAGCTAACTCTTCCACAATTAATGTACTATTATGCATTTTCACCAGAAATGGATGAGCGTTTTTGTTGCTCCATGTACACATTAAAATGAATTGTTTTTGTGTTTTAAATTTTAACCGTTCTGATAAGTATACACAGGTGTATCATTGTTACTTTAATTTGAAATTCTTTGGCATATGATTTTGAGCATCTTTAATATGCTTATTTGCTATCTGTATATCTTCTTAATGAGATGTTTGCATGTATATTTTTCCCATTTTTAAATTTGTCTTTTTTTGTTGAGTTTAAAGAGCTGCTAGTATATTTTGAATACAAGTTATTTTTCAGATAAATATTTTGAAAATATTTTCCCCATTGTGTCTTTTCATTTATAGTATCTTGCCCAGAGCAGAAGTTTTTAATTTTAATACAGTCCAACTTACCAATTTTTCTTTCATGAATTATACTTTTGGTGTTATATTTAAAAGCTAATTGCCAAACAAAAGGTCATCTAAGTTTTCTCCTTTGTTATTTTTCAGAAGTTTCTTAGGTTTGCATTTTACATTTTGGTCAGTGGTCCATTTTGAAGTAACTTTTCTGAAGATTGTTAAGTCAGTCATTGTCTAGATTATTACTTCTTCTTTTTTTTTTTTTTTTTCAAATGTAGTTATTCTAGCACCATTTGTTGAAGAGATGATCCTTTCTCCACTGGACTGCTCTTGTTTGTTGTCAAAGATCTTTTGGCCATATTTATGTGGATATAGCTCTGTACATTGTTTCATTTATCTGTTTTTCACCAATACTACACTGTTTTGATTACTGTACTTTATAGTAAGTCTTAAAGTTAGGTGGTGTTAGGCCTTTGACTTTGTTCTTCTCTAATATTGTGTTGGCCATCTTGAGTCTTTTCCTTTCCATATAAACTTCAAAATTAATTTCTTGATATCTGTATCCATTGAGGTAAAAAATCATTATGAGTTTATACACAGAGATGGAAATACTTAGAAGTTCCATTTGGATTTTTTTTGGGGGGGGCATTTTTTCCAATATTCCTTATTTGTAATCTAAAATTCTTTGCCTATTTGTAATACCTCTTTAATCTGTTTAAATATTTAAATATCATTACTCCAAATTGGGTATCAGATAATTCAAATATATAATATCCTAGGGTGTCTAATTATGCTGAATTTTGTTTCTTTAGGCTCTTATACATAATAGTTCCCCCCCCCCATATGTTTTGTTATTGTGGATCATGAACTCAGGAGAGTCTCCCCTTACCGTTGTCATCCAGAGGACTCCTGAAGAAGGTAGTCCATTAATTGTTCATTTAGTTTGCCACCCATATACTAAACTGACTCATCTTTTAACTAAGGTTGTGTTCCTTCCTCCTCTCAGTTCCTCACAGGGAAACTCCTTTAGGGCCATGCATGTGAGCTGGGTATGATTTTACAATACTCTTAGTTTTAAGTAGTCCGTTATTGCTTCTGTTGTTTTTAACAAACGAGGAAATTTGCTTTTAATCTGGTGCAAGAGCCAGCTTAAAGAACTCTTCTACTTAAATATGAAATACATGGAACAAAAATACACAGAATTGGCCTACTACCATACCTGCTCTATCCCTTCTAGCCAATTTGAGTTTTGGTCTGATAAAACCATCCCTGATTTGGACCATTCAATTCTCCATATGGACACAAAGAATCTCCTATTTCCCAGCCCTTAGGGTAACTTAGGCTGATGATTTGCTGAATGTTTTTAAAGTTTGGTTCACCCTTCCTTTCTATAAATAGCACAAAAGAAAATCTTAGTAAAATCTGATCTGGGATTCTGAGGAACATAATAAAATTAAAACAAGAAAGCAGATTGCAAAATATCTTGTGGAAACATCAAGAAATTGGTTAAAGATGTACTTGATGGGAATCTTAAATGTGATTTTTTCCCTACTCTTTGAAAAAGCTAGCTAAATGACTTATCTTTTGATAAATTAAACAATTCCACCAAATGGAGATTTACTGCCCAAACTCCTACCTGTATCTGTCTGTCCTCTTTCAAGGTAGGGAAAAGCAGAAGTTTGAAAGTTCCTTTGCCACCTTTTTCTTTTGTATTTTTTTTTCCTTTATGCCCAAATGTATTTTGCTCATAGGCTTGGATAACAGATTTATTTTTTTTTTACTGTGACAGCTCATGAAAATATCTGGAGGAAGTAAATGATTTATTTAGAATATTCAAAGATAGAGCTAAAACATTAAAATTGCAGTGTAAGCCCTCCTCTAGTTAGATTTTAGAACAATTCAAAAGTATACACTTAAGAACCACAGACATAGTCTGTCCTTACTACAACTCAGCCTTTTTTAAATTCTATAATAATGATGGGGAAAATCTCTTTACCCCTATTAAAGTTCCTCTGTATTGCTAGCTCTGAAAGCATCTATTTATTTAAAGGAAAAATAATTTTACCTTATGACTTACTGGATATACATTTTTGGAAATATTTCACATTGCTTAAATAAATTTATTTTTCACAAAAATATTTTTCATTGTTTGACCACCATTCCTTGGGTCTGTGGGACATGTAGGAGAAATGTTTACTCTTACTTTTTTGACTTGAAAATGAGTATGCAATAAAGGTAAATGATGAGTTATGCCTAGACATACTAAACCCTTAAAATATGTTCAGCACTGAGCTAAATACTTGATGTGTATCACCCAAAACAACTCTTAGATCTGGATCTTAACACTATTCCCTTGAAGAGAGCAGGGGAGTTATTCTATTTTCTTAAGACTCTAATGTTTTAGGGCAGTTTTAAATTCACAGCAAAACTGAGAAGAAAGTACAGAGAATTCCTGTGTATCCCCTTCCTCAACATACGCATATTCTCCCCTTTTATCAGCATCACCCTCAGAGTGATTTTTGGATAACAGTTCTTTATCATAATTTGTATTTTGCAAATATTTTATCCTAGATTGAAAGTTGTCTTCTCATTCTCTTGGCACTGTTTTTAATTTTAATGAAGTCCATCTTATTGATTATTTCTTTAATGGGTTGTGTTTTTGGATCTAAAAATCATGGCCATACTGAAAGCTATCTGAGTTCTCTGATATGGTATTTTATAGTAGTTTTATTGTTATGTACTTGACATTTAGATGTGTGACCTATTTTGTATCACTTTTTTTGTGGAGAGTATAAGGTCTGCGTCTAGATTCATCGATTTGTGTGTGGATGTGCAGTTCCCTCACCATTTGTTGAAAAGACTATCTCTGCCCCATTGTGTGGCTGTGCTCTTTTTTTTTTTTTAAATTTTTATTTATTCATGATAGTCACACAGAGAGAGAGAGAGAGAGAGAGGCAGAGACACAGGCAGAGGGAGAAGCAGGCTCCATGCACCGGGAGCCCGATGTGGGATTTGATCCCGGGTCTCCAGGATCGGGCCCTGGGCCAAAGGCAGGCTCCAAACCGCTGCGCCACCCAGGGATCCCTGTGCTCTTTCTTTAAAGAGAAATTGATTATGTTTATGTGGCTCTATTTCTGGGCTCTCCATTCTGTTCCATTTATCCATTTTTATATTCTTTCACAAATATTACACTGTTAAGATTACTGTAGCTTTACAATAAGTCCCGATATTGGGCAGTGTCACTCCTAGAACTTTTTCTTCTTCAGTATAGTGTTGACTATTCTTATATTTTATCTTCATTCTAAGAGAAACGCCTACAAAAAGGAAGTATGAGAAAGCCTACATGGTTAGGCCTGGTTGGTATTACCAGGGCAAAAGAGTTCCTATGGGTGCACCAATCTATTAGAGTAAGTAGATATGGTGACACATGTATTTTAAAATTAATTTAAAAATATTTTCTATGTTCATGCCCCTGTATCATATGTCAGTAGCTGGGAAAGGATATGAAAAATGAAGAGCATGAACTTATCTTCAGTGAACTATTATTCCAATAAGACAGATGCATCTATAACTTCTTTCTCCATGGATTCCATGATGCTGCACTCCCCTGATTTTCCTTCTACTTCTGTGAAGATATTATCCATTTTCCTTAGGAGATTTGACTTTAGTAGATTTCTCCTTTACCTACAGGATGATATTTTTAAAACATTAATCATATTATACTGCATACATCAGACTACTATCCATAGGTCTCATCCTCCAAGCATGTACATGTAGTCAGTATCCCCTTTGCTCTAAGAAAATCATAAAACATATTAACCCCTTATGTTTGACTTCTCTTTACTTTCCAGCCTCTTCTCTGCTTCACTCTCTGTACCAACCACTGAAATATATTTTTATTTATTTTTTAGGTCCTCGTATTCACCGCATTCCTTTCTGTTATAGTGTTATGGGGCTCTGATTCATGCTTGCTTTTTGCCACACTCATGCTTTTCTCCTCTTCCTCCTCTTAATCCTTAAATTCTTACATGTCCCTGACTCAAAGAAAAGTCTTCTCTGTCCTCCTTGGCTAGGAAAACTCTTTCTCTCCTAAAGTTATTATTATAGCATTATTATATATTATTATTATATATCATATATAGCATTAGGTCATTATAGCATTCCTCTTTCATTGCACTCATCACTGTTATATTATTACATCTATCGTGTAACTCATTCATTAATGTTTGCCTTCCCACATAAAGTCGAAAGTTGTATTAAGGCAGTTCTTTGTCTTCCCTGGCTTGATAATGCATGCCCAGTAACTAGTACAAGAACTGACAGATAGCTGAGTCAAGTCCCTGTTCAAGACCCAGTTGCATATTTCAGGATTTTAACATCTCAACAGGAAATATATCACACTCTGCAACAGAGGGATTAGACAATTTACTTTCCTACCTAGGTTTGGGTGGCATTTAAAGAAACCAACAAGTGATGTGCAGGATGGCCCTGAGGCCTGAAGGAAAAGGGATAGAGTTATTGCTAGATTCCAGAAAAACTAGCGGTACAGAGAGGTCCATTTGACAGGAGCTGTGACTTTCCATAAAATAGGTCTTTCAGCTGATGGCAAACTTGGAAGGAGGTAGCAAAGGAAAGAAACACCCTGTGCTGGCTATATGTATTCATTTCCTATTGTTGCTGTAACAAATCTCCATAATCTTCAACACTAATGACAATATGAATTTATTACAGTATAGTCCTGTAAGTCAGAGATTGTACATGGGTCTTACTGGGTTAAAATTAAGGCATTACCAAAGCTGCGTTCTTTCTGGAGACTTCAGGGGTCAATCTGTTTCCTTCTCACAGTGTCCATGGGACACCTACATTCCTTGGCTCATGGCCCCTTACATCTTCAAAGCCAGTGGGTGGGTAGCATCTTCAAATCTCTTTCCAACTCTGATTTCTGCCCTTGTCATCACATTGCACTTGCGCTGCTCTCCACCCCTCACCATTCCCTGCCTCATCTTGCTGTCTTTCTGATTCTGACCCTCATGCCTCCCTCTTTAAAAAACCTTGTGATAACATTGGCTCGCCTTGGATAATTCAGAATAATATCCCGATTTCAGAAATTCTTAATTTATTTTTTCCGTATATAGTAATATATCCACAGGTTTTGAGGATTTGAGCATGGATGTCTTTGAGGGGCCATTATTCAGACCATCACATATTCTCTTTAGGCTCTGTTCTCCTGCTATTGCCTCTCATCGGTCTAATCCAACTGAAAGCCAGAGGTTAAAGGAAGCTGATGTAGCCTATGTGGATTACCCTGAAGGATACAGTGCTTGATGGACCTAGAAGGGTAAATAGAATATTATGCAGAGAACTTACATATAGGAATTAATATTATTACTCCGTTGTCTTTGGTTCTACCCCAACCATTTCACAACCTAAATAGGTCCTTTGATTTATAGGTTTGATTTGTTTAGTAATATGTGTTATGCTTCCACTATATTTTTTTAAATTGAAAAAAGCTTTGAAAATGAAGAAATTATATAGAAATACCCATTTGATCTGATTGGTTTCAGTTTTATTCTTCTTAAATAAAAATTCCTTAGGTTCCTAGATTCAGGAAAACAGGAAAAAAGTAAGTTCATTACAGTTCTCTCTGACTCCAAATGTTTTAAAATACACAACCATTTAAATAGTTTGAACAGAACATGAGTATGTATTTGATGCATTGAGCAGAGTTTTTTTCCCCCTACACCTAAGATGAGTTTAATCATATCATTGGGTTCTACAAAACAATTTAAAATGGAAATATGTTAATATTTATGTGGGAAATTCTTAGATAAGGTACAGACATATTTTCAGACATTTAAGGCCCATAAATTCAATAAACATAAAAAGTCATAGTTTTAAACCAGTGGGAAGGACATTTTAAAGGGATATTTTAGAAAAGAATAAAAGATAATGGAAAGATTTCTTAATTTGAGATTAAAAAGTGAAAGACTCATCTTAGAACTAAAGCCATGATTAATTAAACAGCTGAAGTGATATTTATAAACAATTATATAGTGAACCAGGAGGGTATTGAATAATTTTGCTTCCTTTTGCAGTCTATCTTTGTGTTATGAAGGACTCTTGGTTTGCATGGTAATAGTGATTATCTTATATAATGCGACTCAAGCTCCTGAGGATGTTTGTGAAATGTGTTATTGTAGTTATGAATCATCCTAGTTATTGCCAATATCGCTTCATTCTCAGAAGCTAGATGAAAATGACTCCGTTAAGCCAACCTAATTGATGTAGCATATTGGTGAGGATTTATTATTATGGATAACTATCAAATATTGTCTTGCCCTGGTACCCCTCCTTTTTTGAGGTATATTACCATAGTACATGGAGGTCTTCGGTACACTTATTTTTACTCCTAAGAAGTTGACACTTACCTTAAATACTAAAACATTGGGACACCTGGATGGCTCAGTGGTTGAGCACCTCCCTTCAGCCGAGGGCGTGATCCCAGGGTCCTGGGATAAAGTCCCACATCGGGCTACCTGCAGGAAGCCTGCATCTCCCTCTGCCTACTTCTCATCCTCTTTCTGTATCTCTCTCATGAATAAATAAATAAAATCTGAAAAAAAAAAGATACTGAAACATTTAAACATGCCAAATTCTATAAGTAGGCTTGTTAGTACAATCAAGAACCAATTTCCTCTACAACATTCCCATAAGTCACATATAGCCTCATAATAAATGAAAACTAGGAATCACTAAGATAAACTTTGCTTTCTGAAATCTTAATTTTAAACTTTATTCTGTACTCTAATCTTTTCTTTTGACATCTAGGTGCTTGGAAGATAACAATTAAAGCTTTTTTTTTTTTTTTTTTTTTTTCCACTTAGGACCTAACAAAATCATTTATCTCTCGCTCAAGAAAATTAGTGTTCTTTTTTCCTAGATCTTTTTTCTAAATACTTTCTTCATTTTTCTAAATTTTAGACCATTAATCTTCTTCTGTTATATTTCAGGGCAATAAGGAGGCAATAATATAACTATTATCAATCTGTTAATTGAGAACTTCTCTATATAAATTTATTTATATGAAATGAATAAATCCATCTGGTGTTATTTCCCATGATAGAATTATTCAATATTATTATAACTAAAAATATAATTATTTCAAGATGAAGGCAGAAATAATTTATTTTTCTCCATTTTCATTTAGTCATTTGAGAAATGTTGTCAAACAGGTACTATATACTTGCAATGTACTGTGATCCCTCTTTTGGAGTATGTTTAATACACATTTTTGTTTCTGAAGATGCTCGCATTACAATTGACATGCTCCTGTTATGTAATGTTTCTTTTTTATCCTTAAAGCTGGAGTTGAATTTAAGGTGAATTTAGTAATCAGTAGTATAGTGCAATTGAGGAATTATGGAAGCTGGTATAGAGAAGATGGCACTTTTTTTTTTTTTTTACCTAAAAAGAGATAAGTAAATACATAATTTATAGTTAGATTCAGTGACAGAAATAACCCCCAAGGGGGTTATAAAGGTCTTTCTGGGAGGATATGGGAAGAGGATCCAAGAAAAAAAAGGGATCAAGAAAGGGAATTTCTGGCAGAAAAGTATCAATTTTCAAAGTTAATTAAGACCAAGGAGGAGAAAAATATAGTGACGAACTTGAGAGGGTATCACTTGTTCAAGGATCAAAGTAGATTATGTGGGTGACATGCAAGATTTGAGAAGAGAGGCTTGCTCCCAAGGAGACTAAGGACTACATCAGGGCAGGTCTCATGTGTTAGGCCAGGCATCCCTGGTAAAATCTTTGGGAGCATGTATGACTAGTAGTAAGAAGGTATTTACCTCTCTGTGCCTCACTATCCTTATATTTTAAAAATGTTAAGAATAAACTGGCTACTTCATATGGTGCTTGTGAGAATAGAATGATTATATATATATCTCCCATGAAACCAGTGCCTGGCATAGTAAGTACTGGATTAATGCCAAGTTAACTATTGAAGAATTTAAAGCAGGAAAATGACACCATATATAAAATCTCATCCAGAGCACATGTCTTTCTTTATGATATATTTGGTATTTCCTTTATCATTATGGGATTTTCCTGGTTTTCTTAGAATACTGGGGTAAAGGAAAAAAAAACCTGCTTAATCACCAGGAAATTCATTAAAAATTATTTAATTGAAATTAAAATTTTAGAAGACTTAATATCACTCAACATTTCCCTTTTAAGGATAATTTATCATGTTTTTCCACAGTCTATATTTGGACCACTACCATAAACACGGCTTGATCAGCTCAGTATTCTGTATAAATCTAACAGAAACCAGAGGCTCTCTGGCTGTATCTGTTTCCTGAAGAGAAGAGTTCATGCCAAGTTTCTGTGGCAAAGGTCAGTGCTTAATAGATACTGTGGTACATTTAATAATCCTATGAAATCCTGGATGTTCAACCACAACTTGGAATCATAGCCCTATTTTCACATGTGTTCTTTTGCACAAAACCTTAGATGCAGAAACAAATTTTCAAGACCTTTCTACTTTTCTTTCAAATGTATCCAATATTTTAAAAAATGCATGGTTTTGAGTTAGTCCTGTCAATACCACCCTTGTTTCTTTCATTTACGCACACTTTCAAGGTAAAATTAGAAGATCAGTAATTGTGAAGAAATTTTTCTATTGAATAACAAGGCACAGCTCTTAGTATTTGTTGAAATCATGTGGGAATAAAGATTGTGTAGCCCTGCTTGAGGCATTGCAGTCTTCTCTTTTCTTCCCTTCTCTCTCTTTCCATAAATGAAATCATCCCTGTAGATAGAACTCTGGTATGTATATCAATTAAAATGTTGGATGTTGTCCAAATCCTTTTCCATCCAAAATTATAAGTGAGTAATAGAAAAACAATAAGATGTATCAATATTAAAACATACCATTTAAAAATATTTGGTACTACATATAGCACATTTATCCATAAATTGATTGTTGTATATTGAGACGAATGTATACATGTTAATATATATGCTAGGTAGGGCAATAAAATAACTTTTATGATTATCAAGATGCTTTCTCCTACTACATCTGTTTTCCTCTTATATTTAAGTGCACAAAAAAGAGTACTCTGTTCATAAACATTGGAATTTGAATTGAGGCTATAGAGAATATAGCTAGCTGGTGCAATGTAATTGCTAGAAGTACTCTTCTGATTTCATATCTATTGATTGAATAGATTGCCCTTGAATGGCATCTACATGAAATAAGAAAGGAAAATTATCCATCCAACTGGAGTTGTAGTAGCATTTTTAAGCTGTAAAACTGACTAGAACCCGGGAGATCATCTGGCTCTGCCCCCGTATGGATTGGTGACGACACTAAGAGCCAAGAAGGTGAAGCTGATCACCACTATTGCTGGATTATGGCAAAGAAAGAACATTCCCAAACTTGGGCCAAGTCCAGCTGATCTTTTTTTTTTTCATTTATTCTTGATGGCTATTACCTTCAACTTAAGTTATAAAAGTGATTTGTGCATTTCTATAAAGACAACAGGTTATTTCTTTCTCATTTTGCCTGTTCCAATAGTCTGTCAGGAGACGCTTTTTCAGATTTGAGAGAGAAGATAACAAAATTCAAGCACCTTCCAGCTCCACTGCTAGTCATCCTCTGATCTCCTTATGTTATGTCCATCATTTTCTAATGCACACTTAGAGAAAGCTTTCATGAAATAGGACTCCAAACCATACAAAATAATAGCACTGCCCTGTTTTGGACTTAGAATTATTCCTTCTTGGGATCCCTGGGTGGCTCAGCAGTGGAGCGTCTGTTTGGCCTAGGGCGTGATCCTGGAGACCCAGGATCGACTCCAGGCTCCCTGCATGGAGCCTGCTTCTCCCTCTGCCTGTGTCTCTGCCCCCCGCCCCCCATCTCTCATGAATAAATAAATAAAATCATTTTTTTAAATAATTATTCCTTTTCCATTTTTCTAGTTAAATTCTTTTATAGCTAAATAAAGAACTTATATCATCCTTCCAATATAAGGAATGTATACTAACTAACCAGTATATTACTGAGAAACAGAAAAAATATTAACTATTCTGCAACTGCAGGATGCAACTTGACTTAGGAGGCCAACTGCTAGTCAGGCTCTAGGGGAGTTCTCAGGCTAAAAGTCTGCTGTCAAAGGATTCCCACATCTTAAAGGATGGGCTTTCCTCAGTGTCCATGCCACTCTCAATTTTTGGCTGGAAATAGTTGATAGGAATTCTGACCTTTGCATGTAGATAGTGGTGCCTTCAAAGTTCAACAACAGGAGATGTCAATGACCTTCCCTGTAGCAGAAGATCCAAGTGTTGTATTTTCATGGTTGCTACACATGCTTACATCAAATGTAGAATTTTTAAAAAAGATTTTATTTATTTGAGAGAGAGTGAGAGCAGGAGACAGCATGAGCTGGGGGAGAGGCAGACTCCCTACAGATCAAGGGGCCTGATGCTGGGCTCGATCCCAGGACCTTGGGATCATGACCTGAACCAAAGCAGACACTTCAATGACTGAGCCACCCAGGTGCCCCTCAAATGTGGGATTTAACTGTCTTCTGCAGCAGTCTTTGTGGGTTTGTGAGCTGTTTTGGCCAATAGAATGTACCAGAAGTTACTGCGTATAACTTTTGCCATTGAGTCTTAGATCTACAATGTCTTCCTTCACTTCTTGTAATTTTGTCTTTTGGAAATGAGATGACACATCAGAAGTCTGAATGACCTGAGATGACTATAAAGAAGCCCACTTTTGCCACATAAAGAAAAAAAGTCACATGGAAAAGCACAGTGGTACAAAACACATGAACAAAGTATTTTTGGGTTTTCTTGTCCAATCCAGATACCAAAAAATTACAGCTGAGAGGTTGACCCCAGCCAATACTGCATAGAACAGAAGTACTACCTGACCAAGCTCTGCTCGAAAACTTGATCCAAAAAATCATGAGAAAAATAAATGGTATTTACTTTAAACTACTGAATTTTGGGTGCATTTGTTACCGGATAGATAGACCTGTCTCAGCATCCCTGCTACACTCAGTTATCAGCTATGAACAGCCTACATGAGGCATAGCCTTTGTGCAAATACCATTGTGGTGTCAGAGTACAGCAGCTGGGAATTTCAGTCAGTCACATACAGGTGATCAAATGAAACAGAAATCAGTGTCTTGTGCACTAACAAAAACTATAAATATGAGTCATTGGCTAGTGACCAAATACTGGTGAAGGCCTACAAGAAGGAAAGGAACCTATTGTGGAGAACAGAAAGTCAATGAGGAAATTGTTATTGGAGGCTGGAGAAAATTCAGCCTGTTTGATGTATTGGGAAATACTTAGCAACACTGTACCTATGATATCCTGAAAGATACGAACATATGTAATTAACTGGTTGATCTGGCTATGGGGTTTTCCTTTTTTTTAAAAAATATTTTATTTATTTATTCATGACACACACACACACACACACACACACGCACACACACACACAGGCAGAGACACAGGCAGATGGAGAAGCAGGCTCCATGCAGGGATCCTGATGTGGGACTCCAGGATCATGCCCTGGGCCAAAGGCAGGTGCTAAACCACTAAGCCACCCAGGGAACCCACTATGGGGTTTTCCGGACAAAATACTGAAAATTCTAATAGGCTTTAAGTGTCTATTTTAAAGCAAGGTGAGAGAGATCAACAAAAAAAAAGCTATTTAATCTTTCAATCAGAATTTAAATTTTTTTTAATTTTTATTTATTTATGATAATTACAGAGAGAGAGAGAGGCAGAGACACAGACAGAGGGAGAAGCAGGCTCCATGCACCGGGAGCCCGATGTGGGATTCGATCCTGGGTCTCCAGGATTGCGCCCTGGGCCAAAGGCAGGTGCCAAACCGCTGCGCCACCCAGGGATCCCTCAATCAGAATTTAGAGGAACTATTTCTAACCTAGGACTTGACAAGTGAAAATAAAAGCTGTTGTCTTTCCTACCTTCTCCAGCTGGAATGATATCCTCAAAGTAGGACATGGAAACAGCTAAGGAGATTCAGGTATTTGCCAGTAAAACATGGCTTTGGGTTCAATACCAAGTCAAGGTCTTTCTAGAAGACACTGTTTTAGGACCTCAGAAAATTTGAAATGGTAGTGCTTGGATCTCTCAGCTTGACAAAAGGGTTTCTAAGATTCTTAAGTGATTTGTCTTATAATATCTTGATAGCAATCCATAGTGTAGGGGGAATATGTCTTCAGGGTAATTGTGGATGTGATTATTGTCTGTTGGGATGACATTATAATTTGAAAAAGTATATTTCTTCTATAGGAATTATGTTATTTGGACTGGGAGGAACAAAAGAATTTAAAATTAGAGGTCTCTGGCCCCTAAACTTCTACAGTCAGGAAACAAGAAAAGAAAACACTTAACTGAAAACATGGACAGTGTCTTAAGGAACATAAAGCAGAGGGTAGAGCCAAGCTCTGAGGAGAACCACTCCCTGAGAGCAGAAATGAATCGTAATCAATACAAGTCCTTGTCCCATCAGCAGCAGTAATTGGATACATATACTCAGTGGATTTCAAAATTGCTATGGAGTAGTTACAGCTATGTGCCTCCTATTTTCCCCTTTTTCCAAATAAGAAGCTACTCTGTTTTGGCATTATATGTTGGGTAGAGATGGTGGGATACACTCTTTTTATTTATGTATTTCTGGAGCTAAGATGTTATACTCAAAGAACTGCACTTGGAGAAACTCATTGTTGGCTGGACCCAATTTCGATAAAGAAATCCTGGTTCTCAAGCCTGGCCTGATTCTGTAATAGAATAAAATTTGGGTTGGAGGAGTAATGGATTTTGCCTGAGAGAAGGAATTGTTGTAGAGGATAGAATTTGTTTCCAAATTGGTAGCAACGATTCTTATCCCACATGCTAGTTTGCAATGTGACTTTTCTTTGATCTCATTAATCATGGACTCTATTTTTTCTCTACTGGAAGCTGTCTCTACTTGCTGCCTGACCAGTAGAATACAGGAGAAGTGACTTTATAAAACTTCCCAGTCTTGGCCTTAAAGTCTGAAGTTCTTGTCTTCACTCCTTGGAAGCTAGTGGCCCCATATGAATACTCAATGTCCTGGAACTGCCATTCTGTGCAGAAGCCCAGACTAAAACTAGCCCTGAGAAGCCCCAAGACCTCAGTAATGTGAGCGAGGCTTTTTTGGCCCATCTAGCCTAGCAGAGCCACCAGCCAATGGCAGTTGGTGAGTAACCCTTGTGCGGTAGCAGAACTGTGCTCCCGCGAGTCACAACCCATATATTCACGACAGAGAAAACGGTTGACGTCTGAAAACAGTTCAGGATATGTTGCTCATGTAGCAATAGGTAACTGAAATAGACCCAGCCCTCCAGGCATGGGACTCTCAAACTTCTCCCAGGACAATCACTCATTCTCTGTAGGCTACAATCCAGGAACAAAGAGCCTCTTCGCTTATTGGGGATACTGATTTGTATTGTTTGTGCAATTACAGCTTTTGATCAATCACTTCCTTTTGTGTTCTCCTCCCCTCCTGTTCTATCTTGTTACTTTATCAACTCCAGAACATTGCATCATGGAAAACAAACAAAAACAGAACAAAACAACATGAAACAAAACCTTCCTTGGCTGCATTTTTCTTCTATGGGTACTTTTTTTCTTCATTCTTCCTAAAAAGTGTCTTAATCTTTAATCCTAGTCCAATATTGTCCCTCCTTCCACTCTCAGAACTTTAATGAATTAATTTTTAATTTCATAAATGTACAATCATTCAGTGCTTGGGAGGTGGGAGATGGGAATAACAACTCTTCCAGCATGTCTGGAGTGCTGAATCTGTGGAGTGATGAAGTGACTCAATTTGGGTCCAAAAGTACATAGAAATGGATGGTAGGAGATAGATATATATCATTTGTAAGAATATGTACATAAAATACTTCTTTTTAGTTGATATTGGGAGGACTACAGTCATTCCTAAATATACTAGTGATAGAATATGAGAAGAAAGCAATGATGGGATATTGATTTGGCAATTATTAGGATGTAAAAGATAAATAAAAGAGGTAAATCAAATAGAATTTCCAGATTTTTGGTTGGGGGACTGATATTTTGCTGATTTAGTAATGACACCAGATAGAAACAAACTGTTAAGTATTATAAAAATTGTGCCTCAGATCTTTCTAACTGAAACTATTTATATACAGTGTAATTAATATGGCAATTGGGGCAAAGGAATTTTCGGTGGATCAGATACTCAGTCATCTCCTGCAAAGCTGTGATCACATGACCTAGATTGTGAAATTGAGCTGCCACTTAGCCTGAACATCTAAAAATAGACACTAAAGTAGTAACATGAAAATGGCAAATGGCTGTTAA
The DNA here is from genome assembly GCF_048164855.1 of Canis lupus baileyi. Lineage (NCBI taxonomy): Eukaryota > Metazoa > Chordata > Mammalia > Carnivora > Canidae > Canis > Canis lupus. Next base: position 13,216,598 of record NC_132839.1, on the reverse strand, counting down.
TGGAGAACTAAAAACCCATTATCTGATAACTTACCCATATATTATTTTTTTCATATAAAAATAGATTATTCAGATCATAGGTAGTTCTTAATTGCTTTTAAAAGAGCTCACTGAAAGAACTATCTAGTGAAAATGCAATGAAATTCTTTTAGCCTATCCCAAGAAAACAAGAAAAAATGTGTAAGTGATATTTCAAATCAAAATTAATTCATAAAATTTTATGGACGATTTTGAAAATGTTATACAATACCTGAATTATCTGAAAAGGAATCTCATTGGATGATTCACAGTCTTAATAATTTTAACTTGTTTGGCATTTCTGGATCTTTATGCCACATAATACTCCATCCTATAAAAATTTTCTAAATCCTTAACTCAATCTCCCAATTTTGTCATTCCAGGCTTTTACCAGCAGCCTTCCTCCCTTGAGTATACAGGTTTCATCTGTTGTCTACTTATAAAAACTTTGTTTCAATAAAGGGATAGAAATCTTCATGTTACAAATGAGTTAAGGGATAAATGGAACTTCTCTCTGGTTGCCCTGAGCCTTGAAATCCTGGATAAAAATCAACTCTTTGTATACTGCAAAATGTTTCATTTCTCTTTCTCCTTCTACTCTGTATTCTATTGAAATCAAGTTTACTGAGGTTTCAGTGGCTGGTATTTCACCCTGAGGGTATATGCATTTTAGAAGCTTTTTGAATAAATATCTGAAATGTGAATATAAATTTTTAGAGGATCTATAAGCATGAAATGTGAGGAGTCTGGAAGAGTTAAGTAATTGTCAACGTGAAGTTTCTTGAAGTCAGGTAACTGGGGAAAGGAATCTAATAAATAGGAAACAGATTTAGGGAAGAATATCTTTCCAGGATTTGGAAATCACGTTATGCTGGGAACTATCTACTTTTCCAATTTGTGAAGCCACCATCTGGCCAGTGAGTGATATTTCCTTGTGTTTATGTTAGCCCAGACGATCTGAAATTTAACTATGAAGCCTAGACTAGTGAAGAGTTTCAATTACGAAGAAAAATCAAACAGGAAATATGTTTACTTTACTGTGTCAGTGGGAATATTAGCACTTCTCTCTTACGAATGTCATGCTGCTGGAAATGGAAGCAGTTGGCAGTGCCACCTGGATATCAAGGATGTGCTATTAGATGTGGGAGTAAGCAAAATAAACACACAATATGGATTTAAAATATTGACTCACGCTGAGGGAAATAAAATGGCAAGTGGCAATGTTTTATCATTGTACCTTAAAACAAATTTCCCAATATCTAATACAAACAATTCCAATATTAAGAGATCTCATTAGCCATTTATTATAAGAGTATATAAAAACAAATAAGATTAAAAACAATATTTCTGGAAGGTAAGGTTAGCTCTATATCTGCATGGACTTAGAAGCCTTGATCAAATTAATATGACCTATTGTAATTAAAACTCAGCCAAGATAGAACACTAAAGACAATTTATGGGATTGGGCTTCTGTAAGAGCTGCACAACCTGATGAATAATTTCTGCTACAGTTCCAGGGCTCGCATAATTCTGATGATAAAAGCATCTAATGAAACAGTTCTGCGGAGGAAACACATTTATAAAACTTTACTAAATTGTATTATCCTTTGACTACCTAATAGCTCTACTGATGAGACCCTATGGGAAGACTGCCTATTAGGAAAGAAGGTCTCCATTCCTTCCTTCCTTAAAAGGAGTAATTTTTCTCATCTTAGAGTTGGCAGTGAGAAAAAGATGGTCCTTACTTTTTAATCCACGATAAACTTGAATCTCAAAATGTAAAATAGTAGAAAGATGTCCTTACCACTTCTTCCCCAATTTGTACCCCTTTGGCCACACTCCACTGGTTGTGTTCATAGGCTAAATTTCAGTGTAAAATAAAAGCTATATGCCTGGATTTATTTTTTATATATAACTATTCAACTTGGTAAAGGTTTATTAAAGGACAAATATGCTAGTTCAGTAAGCCTTGCTGAATTTATACCCACTATTTTCTGCTGCTCCTCACTCTTAAACATAAATTCAGAGAGAAGCAAATGGAACTGAAAACAGGATTTTTAAAATTAAATTTTATTTTTGAAGACAGATTTATTTACATATAATTTATGTATGGTAAAATTCACCTTTTTTGCATGTGCAGTTTTAGGAGTTTGGATAGACACATAGAGTTGTGGAGCCACCACCACAATCAAGTTATAGTATAGCAAAATGGGGTATTTGCATTTTAAAAATTGCTAGAGAAGTGGTAAGATGAGGAGTTATTGAAATGGTAAAATAGAGTAACTTAGAGTAAGCAAGAGCTTAAGAAAATAAGTTTGATCTAGGATGAGGATGGAAGAAATAATTAAGAGAGAACAGAAAAATAAATGGTAAAGGAAGAGGGTTGCAAGAACGGCACCCAAGTGGTAGAGATGAGATTTGGACTCTGTGAAGGAAAACCTATATATCAGAAACCACCCTTCTTGTTTTTTCCAGTCTTTTATATTTATTTTTCTCTCTTAATGAGTCCTACGTGGTGGGATAGTGTTTTAAGCCACCTAAGTTCAATGTTGATTGTTTAATCCAATTAATAGATGGAGGAGTAATTTTCAAACTTTATTTTAGTATGATTCATAATCATCTGTGGAGTATTTAAAAGTCATCTACTTATATACAACTTCCAAAGATCATGATTCAGTAATCCTTTTAAAAGGTTGGGAAAAAAAAAAAAAAACCACACACACACTGCAATTAGATGTTGGAAAAGCAAGTTTAGTACCAAGAATAAAGACATAAAATATGACATGAAGTGGTATGCAGTGCGACGTATTTCTGCTAAGATGCTAAGATGTACACCTACACAAAGAAGAACCCTCGATGGCCCACACAGAGGAGGGTATGTGGGTAACCAGTTACAGAATTGGAAAAGCAGCCAATTAATTATTGTGCTCTTTGACTTCTCTCTGCTCTCCTTTTCTTTTTTTTTTTTTTTGTACTAGAATATCCTTCTCTCCATTCCCTTATCATTTATATATATATATATATACACAGACACACTCATATATATATCGTTATATAGAACAAATCTCGTATTTATATTCATACTAAAGCTTATTTATTCTATTTCATTAAATATCTTTAGCATGTTCTAACCCTAATAAGAAAAAAAATTATTTAAACTCTAAAGCAAGGATCACAAAACAGCAGCTTGCCAAATGAATATATATTTTATTTGGTAAATAATATTTTTAAAAAGTTATTTTGTTTTAAAATGAAGATATATTACACTAAAAATATGAATCTTCTTGGTAACATGTCTGTAATGTAAGATACTTTCAGGGTAATTAATATAGAACTACATATCTGCTTATTAGTTTAATTTTAATTCTTTGTGTAGTCGGCCAAAGCTAGTAATTTGCCAGGAGGGCCACACATTGGGGACAGATGTTCTAAGCCTTCTATGGCTTTCCCCCCACCCCCCCCCAAATGGATCTTTATTGATAATATTTTGGCCTTTTTACTTAAGCTGAATGAATGTTAGAATTAGCTTTCAGTCGTGCAATTAAAGGTACTAAGCAGGATATGTGCTTTGGCTGCACATATACATTTCTAACTGTCACAAAGGTGATTATGACTCCTACTTGAACCTGTATCCTTGTCCCTGTGGGATGGCACCCGGATTGGTCTTCAATCTGTCCTCTGTCTAGCCATTGGTTTAAGAGCTTTTACAGTTATGTCATTCCAGCAAAAGGGCACATCATTCTACTTTAGGAATCTTGCCCTTTCTGCTTCAAGTAAACCTCTCACAAGGCTATGACTGGAGTGTTTGAAAGGCCAGGGTGAAACTTCTATAAAGAATATGTCATATTGACTTTTTTTTTTTTTTTACTTGTTTGCAACTCAGTGTTTGGCTAAAAAATTCTCTCAGTGGCAGATTTTGGTCATAAAATCAATTGCCTTGGGTGTGAGAAGTTAACTTTTATCACTCTGACTTCTTCAACAGCCACTGCTCTCTAGAAAAGCCTAAGTAGTTATGCATGTCCAAATTGGATTGTCTGTTTGCAGCACCCTTCTTATAAAATAAGAAGGTTTGGAAATACCAGACCTTCATTATTTGAAAAGAAACAATCAGAAAGAAGTGAGAAGCAGCTGTGTCCTTTACGGACTCATGTAATCTCTACTTCCTACAATAAACACCACTTGCTCCTGCCTTAATCCCAGCCTGGTCTTTTACTTACATTTCCTGTCTGGCCCCATGGGCATTGGGACCTATGATCCCAGCACTGAAGGAATTTCAGAGTTTCTCAAACAGGTGTGGAGGCAACCTTAATCATAGGCCACTTCACTTAGTATTCAAAATTATTTATATGAATAGATCTGAAGATAAACTTGTATTTATTCATTTTGGTTCTTAGAATGGGTTAGATAGGCATTTAGGACCACTGAACTGTTCCCATCCTCTTCCCTTTTCTTTCCCATCCTGTTACCTTAATCTTTCCCATCCTCTGCTCCTAGTATCACAAAGCTGGGAATCCAGAGAGTTGGCCATTTCTCCCCCCAGAGTGCTAATGGTAGCTCATGAAAGCCATCCACAGCCTAATGACCCATGACTTTGAACAGGCCGACAACTATGGTACCAGAATTCAGAATGAGTAGTTGCATCCAAAGCCCTCTAAAGAGCCTGAGGAAGGGTGTAACAATGGGAACTATAGGGGCCCAGAACAAAAAACTACAGCTGGTAAAAGATAGGATCAGGAGTCTGTGGCTGTGTGTGTGTGTGTGTGCGTGTGTGTGTGTGTGTGTGTGTGTGTGTGTGAGAGTGTGTATGGGGGGGAAGGAGGGAAAGGGTTATGGTGAAGATTAAAGAGTAAGCAAATACGTGGTTTTAGGGAAAATTTGATGTTTAACTATTAAATGATCAAAATGAGTAGAGCATACTAGTCATTATTACACAAAGTAAATATTTAGCTCTGCCTTTTGAGTAAGTTGCCTCCTATGGATTCTCAAATCCCATTAAGACCATGATTATGTAAAGCATTAAATACAAGCACAAGTATATTCTATTTTTGATACAGAATTTTTCCCTTTATTGCCATTCTCAATTTGTTGCTTGTTTATTATAGTCATGTACCTTCATGAGCCATTTTTCACTTAAAAATATTTGAGATCTGTGGCAGTAGTAGGGATTTTGTATGGTTTGTTCACAGTATCCACAGGGCCTCAACTAGTGCGTGGCATGTAATATGATAGATTCTTTGAAAACAAATGAATGAGTCTGTGTGTGTGTGTTTGTATGTGTGTGTGAGACATCAAAGAGATATGGCTGAGCATTTGGGTAGAGAAATAGTCTAATTTCTGTAATTACATTTTTGCTGCATTACGAGAAAAATATGGAATTAAAAGCATTTCCATGTAAATATTATGTAAAGACTCAAATCATTAAGGATTTGCAAGATGAAAACAAAATGTATATTTTATTCAGCAATACAAATTTTAGATCTTGAAATAAAACTATCAGCTCCTTACACAGTACTTTTCACTCAGGTACTGCCTGAGTGGTAAAAAGGTCTTCTGCGTTAGAAGGTAAAGCTCTTCATGTCCCCAAACAAAATAAAACAGTACATGGCCTAATCTTGAAGTCATTTTCAACTTTATCAAGGAGCATTTGAATGGGGGATAATGATTATTTAGGAAGCACTTGAGCTCTTTGAGTGAAAAATATTAATAAGTACAAAATGCCATCAGCAGCACTCTTGAAAAATAGCGTTGTATTCAATTCTAATTCTCATCAGTAGATAAACACATATGACAAAAATGTAACCCCGAGGAATCTAAAGGTATAATATGGCCTTTTTCATGTTGTTCATCTTGTGCTCAGACCTCAGAATATTGGGAGAAAAAAAAAGAGATTATTTTTGACCACTCTGATAGCATGCTGCTAGCTAAGCATCTGGAAGGGTATAAAATGGAAACAGATAAGAGAAAGGAAGAATGCAGAGAACTAGGTGTAAGGCTTCTAAAAGAAGGAAAGAGCATTTTTTTTTCCTCGTTTTTCTTTCTTTATCCACCTACATGTCTGTACTAGTAGAACAGCGTCCTTGTTCTGTCTCTGCCTTGGCTCTGGGGAAACCCAGTTCACTTTGTCCCAGGAAGGTCCTTCCTATAGTCCTGCTGTTCTCCTCAATATCTTGGGCCTCACTTCCACCTAAGAGGGTTATGAGTGTCCTGGGCCATTGAAAGGGCATGTAGTCCAGAATAGTTCAAATGAGACTGAGATCGGCAACCTGGGAAGTCCTTTCTACAAAACACCATAAATAAACCAGTATGGCTCTTTGCTCCTAGCAATAAAAAGTACACACACAGGCACCCGGAGCTGTGGGTCCTGTTGTAGCTTTCTTTGAACTTTGACAAAATCATCTGATGGTGCAGGACTGGATAGAAGTGAGGTGTTCTCTCCTGGCCATGTGTCCCTCTCCAGTGCCCTAATTTTTTGTCTATTATTCATCACACCTCTATTTTTCCTTTTTTTCCTTTAATCTGTGAAATGTTACCTTTTCTAGAGGAGAGGTGACTGGGCTTTTTTTTGCTTTTTCCCAACATATGTTTATGGCCTTAAATGTGATATTTTAAACCCTGAAATTTTTTTTATGTTGAAAAAATTTATATTTGGATTTATAGCCAGCTGGACTCAGTTTTAGATGATCCCAATTTTGTTGGCAACATCCAAAGCATCATAGTCAGGAGCCAGTCGAACATATGCTTTCTTCTCTCCATCAGGCCTGATCAAGTTGTTGACCTTGGCCACATCAATGTCATAGAGCTTCTTCACAGCCTGTTTGATCTGGTGCTTATTGGCCTTGACATCCACAATGAACACAAATGTGTTATTGTCTTCTATTTTCTTCATGGCTGGCTCAGTAGTCATGGGAGCTTGATCATGGCATAGTGATGAAGCTTGTTTCTCCTGGGGGTGCTCTTTCCAGGATATCTGGGCTGCCTTTGGAGACACAGGGTCTTGGGTCGTCAGAATGTAGGTGACATAGGGATCTTCTTTTTTGTGTGTGACTGTGCACGCCTTTCAGCACCGCTTTCTTAGCTTTCAAAGCCTTTGCTTTGGCTTCGGCTTTGAGAGGGGCAGGGGCTTCCTTCTTCATCTTCGGTGCCATCTTTGTGAAAGGCTAAACCCTTAAATTTTTAAGAGTTGAGATTTTATTCTTATTTTTTTAAAGATTTTTCATTTATTTATTCATGAGAGACAGAGAGAGGCAGAGGCATAGGCAGAGGGAGAAGCAGCCTTCATGCAAGGAGCCCGATGTGGGACTCGATCCTGGGACTCCAGGATCATGCCCTGGGCCGAAGGCAGGTCCTTAACCCCTGAACCTCCCAGGCGTCCCCAGAAGTTGGGATTTTAAACTCAAAAAGACACAGTCTTGGCGATGTTCTGAATGAGCTCAAATTCAATGCCATATGTATGCAGTGTGTAGTGATCACAGTGAACTTACCAAGAAATTTTGCTTGATTTTGAAAAATATAATGGTAAAGGATCACTTATCAATAAATTAATATTCAATTATAGTGATTATCATTGAAACCTAAAATTTCAGTTTATTATAAGCAACATAAAATATAACTAGCTATATAAGTAATCTTGTAATGTTTTACATTTTACATCATGCTTGTTCACAAAGCATGTTTACACTTGGAAAACATGTATCAACTTTACATTTATTATTTTGTTTATTTTCTTCCTGATACTAAATATTGTCATAGGTATAAAAAAAAAGAGAGGAGTATCTCTACAGAAAGGAAACAACAAAACTACTCAATAAAGACCAGACACATCTTTAAGTTAAAAGTAGCTAACAGAGAATAGCTGATGAATGAAGAAGGAAAATAGACAAAAGGTTAGATAGAAAAGCATTATTAAAAGTCAGATACTGAGTGAATCTAAGTTAGAAATAAAGAAATACAGCTGCTTAACCACACAGAGCAAAGGAGACAGAGGGCAATGAATAATCTGCTGAGACACAAAAAAGATGGGTTTAGCTTCATGCATAACACATGTTAGGAACTCAGCACATGTTTATTAAATGAGAAGATGAAGAAATATAGGCAGAAAAAATAACTTCATGAAATAAAAGGATACATACTGTGATCCTTATGCTGCATATGAATACTTAAATCATGATGTGATTTTGTACATGCTATTCAGGCATAAATGCCTTTCAGTGTTTGAAGTACAGTCTGGTTCACATAAAATACTGTGCTTGTTTAACCATAGTTAAATTTTGGCAATTTTTGCTGTTGGAAGGGAGAAAATATGGGTAATTCATACAGAAGATAATTTAAAACTTTGTTAAAAGTACATCATGAGGTAGTGTCTGTAGTTAAACATAGGTAAATCATCGTGTTAATGGATTTTTTTTGGGGGGTTAATCATGATTTTCATGAGAAAATATTAAAATTATTACTGGTTACTGGTTTTCTTTGGGACACAATATTATTGTATAAGGCATTTTAGAAAACGAAAAACTCAACTTTATCCATAAGGTTATCATAAATGTCTAAACATTGAGAAGTAGTTATATAATGTTATATGAACTTAATTGAATTTTAAATACTATATAATAATTATAAACATTTTTAAAACAATGATATCATGATTATGTAAAAGAATAAATACATATACATGGGCTGGAAGAAAAAGTATTTGTCTTATTAAAATGGTAGGATTTGAGTTTTCATGTTTTATTTCTGACATACTTCTTCTGTCAAAAGTGAAGAGTTGTCAGAGACCATTTACAGAATTTATTTTCTACGCATGAATTTTCCAAAGTCAACATTTTTCCTTTGAAAAATTCTGAAGTTATTATATGAAATTAAACCTTCAAACTATGGAGCTCACACATTTCATTAAATAAATGAGTGACTATCCTCTTGTTTAATACAGGTGAGATCTACCTTTCACCTTTAGGTGCATTTTCCAGTGTCTGTTTTCTCTAGTGAAAGTCAAGTTATTTCAAACCTTATTTTTCTTTAGGTCACATTTTGGTTAACGTCATCACTCTGAAGGAGGAGATGGATGATAGGCTCTTCAGAGGTGAAAAAGAACATTAGTTTAAGACATTCCATCAATATTCCTTATGCAAATTATAAGATTCTGTAATTTTTACTGCAATTCTTGGTGGCTAGTTAATCTAACCTTTGACATCAGTTAAGGGCAGTGAGCTGCAGGCATCTCCTAAGAAAAAAAATCAGTGTTCTTTTTCTTCTTAAATAATCAAAAAAATAATGATTATAACGATCTAGCCATAGAATTCTCATTACTTTGATGTAAAACAAAACATCCTTACACTATTGGCAAAAAGCCGTATCGTGATAGTGATATTAACATGTAGAACTGACACTAGGTTCCTAATGGAACCTTGCAAATATATTTTAAAATCAATCTTATTTTTGACTTAAGCAATTGTCATTAACTCCACCTCCGTTTATCAGTGCCACTGCCTTTCCCTCTTTGCTTTCTGTATCCTTTAATAATCTCTAGATCTGTAGGTTATTAGATTCATTGAGAACCTGACAGCATCCAGGAGAGTACCCTCCTGAACATTATCTCAAGATGAAGGAGAGGCAGAGAATATGCTCTTGATATTGTCCTGATTAATTTTGTTTATCTTGATGGTTAAGTTTCATTAAATGTGAAATATATATTTAGAGTTTTTAAGAATCAGGATATCTGATCATGAATGTTAATGTGAGCCTGGTAAAAATGGAAAGCAGAATACATGAAAAACTAAGAGGATGGTGAAAGTTAACAGAAATTGAGGTAGGGCACAGTTACTAAAAACCAAAGAGGTTTGGCAGTGTCTGGGTCTTGGATATAGCAGGCATGATGCAAATATTACTTTGGGCTATGTGAGTAGTAGCCAGCTTAGACTGCTCACTCAACTTTATCTGCACATTATTAATCTAGTCTACTTTGTAGACCAAGGATCTGAGCCACTGTTGAGTTTGATGGCTGCCTTGTGTGTCACATGAACAGAACAGTATAATAACTTGGGGGAGAAGGTAAAATCAGGTCATATTAAGTCCCCAAGGAATGTTGGTAATTCTACTTTAATGCCCATTTTTTACAGTCTGGATTTTAACTCTAGTATTAAAATTTTAAAACCTCATAAATGTTTGTGGAATAATCTCAATTCCTATTCCTACTCTATCTGATATGCAGTTATTGACTATGAGACACCAGAGTCACAGACTTTAGTTTTTGTTCAGCAATTATTCTTTATTACATTCTGAGTGTTTTGTTTTATTTCCTCTTCTTCGTTCTTGTAATAGTGGCCATCTTCAACAAAAATGAATGATTTTTTTCCATTTTTGTACATTCAGGACATTTTTTTTAAAGACCTGGAAGAGTTACTTTTAACTATGCAGTATTTAGAATTTTATGTGTCTCTTTTCCTTCTTTAATTACTCACTGTTTTTCATTGTATTCTGCTGAGCTAAAGATATTTGAAAGGGTGCCGATGAGAGTGTTTACATGGAGGATGGAACTTCTTACTGAAATATGAATCGAACTAGGGTTTTGATCTAGCAGATGTAAAATAAAACAAAAAGTGATTTTCTTTGGAAAGTGCAATATAATCTACAATTGAAAATCAGCTATGTAATGAGTTAGGTTTTCTGTGATCTTGTTTCAGAAATGTATAAATTAAGCATTTACACCATTAATGTAAATATTTTTCATGTAAATTAACAAAGTCTTTAAAATACATCCTAATCTCTCAATATTCTTTCCCTGAAAATTCAATGTAATGAGGCTTATTTATTAAAGTTCATCTTTTGGTCCTGAAAAGTAATGTGCATTTTTTTTAATGAATTTATTTTTTATTGGTGTTCAATTTACCAACATACAGAATAACACCCAGTGCTCATCCCGTCAAGTGCCCCCCTCAGTGCCCGTCACCCATTCACCCCCACCCCCCACCCTCCTCCCCTTCCACCACCCCTAGTTCATTTCCCAGAGTTAGGAGTCTTTATGTTCTGTCTCCCTTTTTGATATTTCCTACACATTTCTTCTCCCTTCCCTTATATTCCCTTTCACTATTATTTATATTCCCCAAATGAATGAGAACATACAATGTTTGTTTATGTATGCAATGGAATATTACTCAGCCATTAGAAACGACAAATACCCACCATTTGCTTCAATGTGGATGGAACTGGAGGGTATTATGCTGAGTGAAGAAGTACTGTGCATTTTATAAGATACTAAGATCTCTCTCTCTCTCTCTCTCTCTCTCTCGATATATCTATGGATAGGTATTTATAGTATACATACATATACAAATCTATGATATATGTGTAAACATGCTGATCAACTTTTTTAGAACTTGGTCATAATACTTCAGGCATGGGTTTTACTACTTACCTATAGAAATTAAAAATATCTGCTTCTTAACTAAACCTCTAGAAATCTTATTTAATGATTCTGGGCTGGGGCCCAGAAATGTTATTTTTAAGAAGCTCTGTGGGTAACCACACAGATGAATTTGAGTAATGCTGGTCTACATAATGACATTAATCCAAACATTTGGAAATCATTTGATTATTACTTGTTCTGTTTATTAAGCCAATTTTTATATGTATACGTATGTGTATATAGCCTTTTAAAACATTATATATATAAAATTAAAGTTATATAACATATAACTTTAGGTATACACACTTAGCCTATTACTTTCTGAGCATAATGGGAGATAATTATAATTGTAGATCAGAGGACTATTAGTTTCCCATAGCTGCTGTACCAAATTACCGCATGCTTGGTGGCTAAAACAACAGAACTTGATTCCTTCATATTTCTGAAGACCAGAAGTTGAAAGTCAAGGTTTCATCAGAGCCATGCTCCCTCTGAAGATGCTAGTAAGGAATCCTCCTTTACTTCTAGCAACTTCTAGTAGATTCTGACATTCCTTATCTTGAGGTTATATAATTCCAATCTCTACTACTGTCTTCAAGTCGCCTTCTCTCCCTTGTGTCTCAGGACTTCAAATCCCCTTTGTCTTTTCTCTTGTAGGGATACTAGTCATTGAATTTAGGATGCCCTAAATTTAGCACCATTTTATCTTTAGATCCCTAATGATATCTGCAAAGATATTATTTCCAAGTAAGGTCACATTTATAAATACTGGAGTTTAGGACTTGAATATATCTTAGGGATGGGGGACGCATTTATACCCTCTACCAACATATAGTGTATATGGTGATTTTTGTTTTAAGACAATTGACTTTCATCAGTCATTTGAGCAATCCTTTGGTTTTTCAGTTACTAGCAATAATAGTGGCAATTTCTTCAAAACGACTCTAATTTACAAGTCATTTGTTTAAATCTCATCTAGTTCCAACCAAAAAGCCTGGAGTAGTAATTCATTTTTTAAACTTCTTCACAGGGCCATGCAGAATGTGGCATGTGAAATTGGGTATAAATGACCAGTGTGTGTGTGTAGGATACTGGTGCATAGAAATCATGGATTTCCTCTTGATGCTAGACTATCACATCATCATTTTGAAACTGCAGAAACCTGGAAAGGCCAGACTTTTATGAAAGAAGTAAATAATGATCCTGTAAAGAAGATGTAAAAGAATTAATTTATGAAATCATTATTTTACAAACCATTAGTAGAGATGCCCATTATCTCCTCCCAACTTACATCACACATCTTAGAGATGATGCCATGTCTTGCACATAGATCACTGAGTCAAGGGAGAATAATTGAGAATTTCTGGTTTTAATCAAATTATCTCTCCAAAAAAGTTGAGAAGTAATCTCCAGGTATGATTCAGCCACCGTGGTATTAGATACTGGAATTGACAGTTCATGGTGTGGTCAGGCCAGATTAGAAGACCTGGCAATACAAAGCCACTTGAAAAGTACAGGGAGCAGGCTTGTGATTCCCTGTGATGTGAGAGTAGCTGCTGGACAGCAATTCACCTACTGTGAAATTTCAGATGATCTCCTAAAATTAGGGCCACTGAGATTTCCCCAAATCCTTACCTCAAATATGGATTGAGTTGATTTTTTGTTCAGCAATCAAACTATTTCCAAGATCAAACTTGAAACCCAAATTACAAACCTCAGAAGTTCAAAATAAATGAGAAAGCAATGCACTTAAAATTGGGGAAAAAGTAATATAAAAGTAAAAATGGGTTTAATACTTTGACTTGACTGTGATTACTTGAAGTAAACGGGGAGATATTGTTGCCAACAGTAAAGTCCTGTTTGGCTGCATTAAAACACACAAGTTCTATACAAAGTATACAAATAAAACAATTGGATGTTCACTTAGTATGAAATGATTGAAAACAGCTTGTCCACCAGGAACCTGAACTCTTCCTCTGCACATATTTATATTACAAGGTTGTCTTTTCAAAACCCTTTTCCCAGTTGGCAAAAATGTATTTTTGTATTGTGTCTGTGACACAATGACAGACCTTTATTTTGTATAGTAGGGAGGCACTTGGGTGGCTCAGTCAGTTAAGTATCTCCCCTTGGCTAAGGTGATGATCCCAGGCTCCCGGCATTGAGCCCTGCATCCAGCAACCTGTTCCTCCGGAAGCCCGCTTCTCCCCTCCTTCTGTCCCTCCACCCACCTTGTGTGCTTTCTCTCTCTCTCTTTCAAATAAATAAAAAAATCTTTAAAAATAATATTGATTGTAATATAGGAAACACATAACAGTAAGTATCATTTATTTTTGAAAGTTTACTAAACGCCAGGTCCTGAAAATGTGCTATGATATGAATACTCAAAATAATTCTCTAAAAGGTACTCTTTCTGCCTACATTTACCAAATGAAGATACTGAAATTAAGAGATTTAAATTAGTACACCATAGATGAAAAGCTAAAGCACTATAGAGCCAGGAAATAGAGCTAAAACTGTGTGATTTCACATCCCATCTTGTACTGCCTCACCAACATCACTGAGTTTCATAACAATTCACATCAACATCTTTACATAGTTTTATTGAAATCATATAGGAATAAAAATGAAGAAAGCATTCAAATAGCTTCAGGCAACAAATACCATAGTAAATCTGGGAAGTCCAGAGTTGGAAGAGATTTTGGAAAATATCAACTCCTACTTCGTATCTCTTTTATGGACTAATTAAATGAAAAGATGGTATGAACTAGGCTAAAATTTTGGTTTTTATTAGCAATAGATAGTATTTCTTTAGAAATGAAATAGTCACTATTAGTTTAAATCAGATGCTATCATAGAGACTAAAAGCTTCTCTTGCAAAGGTGTAGAAACTTGTAGAAGGGAAGAGAAGTGAAACTCAGTGAGTTCTTGTCCCTGATTTACCACATATAACCTTAAGCACACCCAATAATCTTTGTGGGTTTCAGGTCTTTGGTGTAGAACAAAGATAATTAATTGCAATAATCTCGCCTATGTTTGTGAAAATTGAGTTAATTATGTCCCAAACACATTCTGTATTTCTGTAATGACAAGTACATGAAAAATGTTGAGTCCATTATTGAGACCAAGAAAGAAGTCTATGTTTCTCATACTCATGATCTAATGGATTGCCATAGGGGTTAGGATTAAGTCCTTCCTTTTTAATAGTGCTGACTGGAGTAAGCCTCTCTTAATGACAAGAACTTTCAAGAATGTGAAGTGGCTGGGAGTATGCCACTCAAAGTAACAACCATCTCCACAGGCAAAGTGTACACGTTCTAATCCTGCCTCTGCCACTACCAGCCAACCTAACAGCAGGGAATTTCCTTTATATTTCTGAGCTTTGGATCCCATAGCTATAAAATGAGAACAGTAATATCTATGTGAGATGGCATTTATGCCAATTTATTTAGCATATATTTGTTATCTAACATATCAGGTATTATTTCTGGGTGCCAGATACAGGAAAAAAAAAAATCTACCTTAAAAAAGCTTATTTTCAAAAAGAAAGATAGAAATTGAAAAGAAAATCATCAACGTGGTTTCAGGTAATAACAAAGACTATAAGTAACATAAAACAAACTAAGGAGATGGGAGAATGATGTAGGATAGGAAGTATAATTTGCAAAAGGTTGGGGAAGCCTGAAAGGTGCAAAGAAACAGGCCATATGAAGACTTAGAAGTGTCCCAGACAGAAGGAACAGAGAGGGAAAGCCTCTAAGGCAGGCAAGAGCTTAGTGTGTTTGTTGATAAAGAAACAGGCATGAGCGTGATTGGCACAGGGTGTGTTAGAGGGAGTTGGTAGGAGATGAGGAGACAGTGGTAGCTAAGAGCCATGTTTATATTGGGCCTTCTGGTCCTGAAAAAGAATTAATATTTTATTCTAAGTGTTGTGAGAATTCCCTGGAAGGTTTTAGCACAGGAATGAAGTTTTGTATAGATGTCTCTGGCCACTGCGTTGAGTATAGATGCACAAGAACCAGAATGGAGACAAAAAGACTAGTGTATGATCCAAATGAAATAGGATAGTTAATGGGAGCTAGTGGAGGTAACAGCTATAAGACTTGGGGTGTATTTTGAAGTTTCAATAGACAGTTAATTCTGATGTGTAGGAGGGAAGTGGAAAAAAAGGAGTTCAAGATGGTGCTTAGATTTTGGTCTTAAGCATAGTAGATAATGTTAACTTAAAATCATGTAAAAGTTTACCAATATGATAAAAATGGGAATCTATGCCAAATCCTCAATGAAAAGCAAGAGAAATGAAGATCCTTGTTGGTAATAATGTGAATACTGGATGTTTGGGGGATCATATTAAACAACTTGGAATTCTTCGTAACACATATGCCCACACAGCAAACAGCCATTTGTAATAATGGATTAAGGGATGAAGATGCTAATTCTACAACATGGAAAACTCTTTAGCCATACAAAACTTTTGCATGACTTGGATCTCAAATTATTAAACCGAAGTTGACACATCAAAATAAATTAAAGAAAAACAGATTAGTGAAGACCAAGTAGAAATTTGGATAAAAAAGAAAGCAACTCCCAAAATGATAATCTGGTTTATGAAATATGATTTGTTCTATTTCTGATAGAAATCACTTAGAAATCTGCTAACCACAATACCTGCACCTGTCATTTTGAAGTTCTGATCCAAAGGGCCATGGGTGATAATAAGAAAACAAAAGGTCAACATATCACACACAAACAACAGAATTTGTTTTGATCACAGTATGCAAAAGAACCCATATGGTGAGCTAGCGTATATTCACTTTGTAATTGGAAAACAATTTCTAAATTGTTTCTAAATTTAGAAATAAATTGGAATACTAAATAAAAGGGAGGGAGAATTAAGAAAAAGACAAAGAAGAGGCAACACTGCTGGCTTAAAAAAAAAAAAAACTGCTGGCTTAGGTTTATATACACCCCCCCACACACACAAAAAAATTATTAATAGGTAAGAATACTGGTCTTTTACTTCCCATAAACGCATCCAAAACATGCCCCTCTGCTGCTGGGAGAGGATGGAATTACGGAAGATTGAGTTCAACTGGGAAAAGCTAAGAGAAACAAACAAAAAATGGTGTACAAAGTAAGAAACGGGAATTAATCACTGTTTATCTGTTTCTGACTCAAAAATTTCCCAGATCTTGTACAGATGAGCCACAACTAATAATTTAACAATTCAGTGCATTCCAGGAAAAATAGAAAAATGTGGAAATGAGACACATAGAAGTAGGTGATAAATATCAATCCTGCAACACAGGTAGGGAGACAGAACAAGTGAAAGAGATTACCACAGTGTGGGGATAAATTTGCATATAGTATGAACACCCAAGGGTCCTTATTCAGTACAATCAGGGTATTTTCCCTGAAAAATGATTTACTAGTACTTCCGTATGTCACTATGGTCAAAGAGATACAGATAATTTAGATTTTTATGGAAATGATATCCCTCCACTAGTTGTGAATGAGAGCAGTATTTGCAAATACCAGTATGAAACATAAGCAGTTGGAAGGTGTTTTTTTCCCTGAAAACCTACAACTTAATTGATAAAATGTTATTTTATGATAGAAAAATCAGAGTTCTCCATATTAGTTGAAATGCAGAGGTTACGTGGTGATAATGTAACGATTTTTGGTTCCTAGCTTCACTTTAACTTCTTATTTAAGGATATAGAGGGGCACCTGAGTGGCTCAGTAGCTTAAATGTCTGCCTTTGGCTCAGATCATGTTCCCAGGATCCTGGGATCCAGCCCTGCGTTGAGCCCTGTGTTGGGCTCCCTCCTGAGCGGAGAGTTTGCTTTTCTCTTTCCCTCTGTCCACACCCAACCCCTCTACTCTCTACTCAAATAAACAAAATCTTTTAAAAAAAGAATGCAGGATTAACGAAAATTCTGAAGTAGGTGGCATGAGAGTGATGCATTAGAATATCAGAAAAAATAAGCTTCCTAAATTAACTAGACATATATCCCAGAAGCATTGTCATTTATTTTTAGTAAATCGTTTTTTAATAGACTATTTCTAAGCAGCAAGATAGCTGTGACATCTTTTCTGTGTCAGTCAAGAATCCATATACTCTGTTCAGGATCCATTCTATCAATGTAAGTGATTCTTAAAAGGAAATGGAAGCCTAATATATGTAAAAGATCTAAAAGTTTTTTTCTTCTATCAGCTGCACATACACTTAATTCACCTGAGGCATATTCCTGATTGTTCCCCTTGAGAACATTTTTATTTTATTTTATTTTATTTTATTTTATTTTATTTTATTTTATTTTTTAATTTATTTTATTTTATTTTATTTTATTTTATTTATTTTATTTTTTTGAGAACATTTTGTAATAAGCAGGAAATACAAGGAAGAATAAAATTTCATATATTCTCTCTTAGAGGTGGTCGTGGCTCAGCCTAAGCTGGGTTCTGGTGACCATTTGCATAAATTATTTATGTGAAGTGTACAGGATTGACCAATGAGGAGTGTTTTCTGAAGATATTGTCTGAGGCCAATAGAAGGTAGGTGTGAAAGAATAGAGTAGAAGTGGAATTGAGAGCTTGCAGTTTCAACCTGGACTCAAGGACTTGTTCTGACTATGCCAGAGAGTAATGGATTTTCTCTTTTTCTCGAAAAGGCATTGTGGCTCACTTTAGTGAGCAATGGAAGGAATGTAGCACCAGCCTGTCACCCCAAATCCTCATGCTTTGCACTGGGTAAACATGGGCAAAGTATGTCCTGGAAAGGGTAGTGCTTTTTGGGAAATCCATTCTGAGCAGGAAGACCGTGATAAGGTAAAGGGGAAGATGAGCCCTGTCAGGAAAAATAGCAACAGTGAGTAGAGTGCTGTCTAAGCATTAATACCATATAAATAGTTATTTAATGCCTACCATGTGCCAGACTATAGAGAACATCATATGTTAAGCTTCTGCTCTTAAAGAGTTTCTCTTTCTAGAAGGGAATGGGAAAAGCCAAAAACAAGAATATACATGTAAATTATATACATATATATGTATATTAAATAGTGTGATAGAGAAGTAAAGTGTGTTCTGTAAGAACATAGAAGGGGCAGGTAATCTAGATTTAAGTCAAGAATGGTATATCGAAGTTCTATTATCAAATAGCTAAAGGTTGAATAGAATTTTGTGTGGGAGAAGGGTGACTATTCCAGATAATATCTTCCACCAAAAAAAAAAAAATGGTAAAAGAAGTGTGGAGAGTTTAAGAAATTAAATGTCTGACCAGAAGGGTATAGTGTGATGTGTTGCTGGTGGAGGAGTAAACATAGTTAAAGATTAGAACAGAGAAGTAGGCTCTGGATCATGAAGCTGTACAACCATAGCAAAGAGATCGTCTTTATCCAAAGGGGAAATAGAAGCCGCTGAATGGTTTTAATGCAAAATGATGATTTGATTAGATTTGTATTTTCCAAAGACAACTCTGATTCCAGTTTTGAGAATGTTTTGGGAAGAAGTTAGGAGCAAGAAACCAAGATGCAGGCTGCTTTAATAATACTACAGGAGCAATAAGATAGTCAGTAAAACCTATGTCACAGAAAGAATCTCATTGAGACTGGACAACCCAGCACCCGTCAGATGCTGGGAGCCACTGCTACCACCATCAGTGCTGGGACGAATTCTAAACAATCTCCAGCTGCTTTGGGCAACTCATTCCAGATTCAGAGGCCCTTGATTTCCACTCGTTTCTGAAGCCTGTTTCTTCAGGCTTCCTATTGACAATAATGTTGGGGACAGGGATGGAGAAAAATGAATGGGTTTGAAATAGAGCAAGTAGGGTGAGCATGACTTGGTGATGGGATGTTAAGGATGAATCAGAGAAGGAATTAAAGGAAAAGACTCAGGTTTGGCCTGGGGAACTTCAATATTTTGGAACATTGCAGGGTGCTAGGAATAGAAGGTTTGAGGAAATCTGGATCTGGTTTGGGATAGTATAGTTGAACCTCATCAGTTTTATATACTCACCATCTGAACACCAATTAGAAGAAAACACCTATTAGTAGATGGAAAGGAAACAGGAGAGCAAACAGGAACATATTTCTTCTCCCAGCTGTTAGTCATCTAGAGCCCAGGTGTAGGAGTTGAACTCAGTCAATAGGAGACTGCCACCTAGGCCTCTGAGGTGGAATATTCGAGTACTTGACAGTGTCAGATCCTAGAAGAAATACAACATATAAAAATCGGAACATGACTCTTGATTGTAGAACAGGTTTTCCCAACTTCTACCCATTTTTGAGATGGATAATTCTTGGTTTGGAGGGTTGTCATCCTTCGCATTGCACGACGTCTAGCAGCATCCCTGGCCTCTACCCACTAGATGCCAGTAGCATCCCTAGTTGGGACAACCAAAATGTCTCCAGATGTTGCCAAATGTCCCATGGGGATGATAAAATCATCTCTAGATATTCGTAAGCTTGGCAAGAGTAGTTTTGGTGGAATGATTGAGATGGAAGCTGGATGACAAGGAGCCTATGAGGGAGGTGAAAGAGAGGGCAGCCTGATAGTTACTGTAGAGTACCCTACCAAACTGTTTTGCTGAAAACTGGAGCTGAGCTATACATGGATATACCTTGAAGGGAGAAACATGAGCCTGAATTAATACTGATGAGAAGCCAGTAGAGGTGGAAAAGGACGCAGGAGAGAGGGTAATTAATATATCCAGGTCTCTGAAAAGATGGGAGAGAGACCACACACCCATTAATGTTACTTAACTTAGATCTCAGAACTGGGACTGGTTTGGCTCTTTTTCACTGATTGGTAATGCAGATGTACAGAACTTGAGGGTAAACATTTAGAAACTTCATAGCAACTTGACAGTCATTTATATTAAGTCTAATAATAAACATTTTCTCTTGGATTTTTATACCTGTAGTATTTTTCTAGTTACTTGTTAAATATTTTTTTTAAAATACAGGCTTATGATGGATTGGCAATAAGATCTAATTCTTTAGCTATCATTTAGAAACACTGGTGTTGACACAGGTAAAATGATCAGATCAAGAGAAGGAGGAAAGGACAGCACAAGAAAAATAATTATTGGGCTCCTGTTTTCTCTGCCAAGTAGCCCAAAATGTCATCTGCAAGTGAGGTGGGAAGTGGCTGAGTCAAAAGTCTGGGGGAATGGAGTTTGGAAAACATGCTCTTGAGGTATAGGACAGTGCCCTCCCTGGCCAGAGGGACATAAAGAACACGACTGACAATTGAGGGATCAGATCCGTGCATCTATAACGCTGCCAATCAAGATCCCCAAAAGACTTCCAGAAGTGGTTAGGAGAAATGTTGTAGGCAGTTGTGCCTTGTTTGAGCATGTGGGGAGTAAGAAACCAGTAACATCGAATAAATGCTAATGTAACATTGGTTAATAACAGGCTAGTGAGGAAGGAGAAATTTTTTAAAGATTATTTTAACATGTGTATTTAAATAGTTGATACACCGAAATGTAGGTAGGTGCTCAGATATTTTATCAAGCCTTGTGTAATAGTCATTTTAGACACATTTATGATGGAAAACCTGAGGTTCAAGAGATTAAGTATCCTTGTAATTATGCAATAAACTAGAAGTAAAACTTTGGCCAGATTCCAGACTTCTGATTCCCTATCTTGGACTCATTTTTAACAGTATAAAAGCATTTTTAAAAGACACATACAGTTCTCATCTCCTGTGACAAAGGTACAAGTTATTCACAATGAGAGAGAATTCTGGAATGTCTGCGAGTTTTTTTCCGAGTTATTTTTTTCAGATTGCTCATTTTACTTAGTGTTTCAAATACAAAAGACACCTGGGAATCGGCTTTAGGGTATTACATTCATTCATTGTTTTCTAAGAATATCATTTTACAATAGATTTGATTGCCATTCTCCTGGTAGACTGTCAGGAGCATATAGTAATGATAATAATATGTTACACTTATATATTGCTTCACAGTTTAAGTAGTTTTACATATATTATCTTATATAAGCCTCATCACAGCCTGGTGAATATATTTACTGATACTTTATATTATTCATAACTGTCATACTCATTAGTCATACTCATTTCCCTTATGTATATGATCGGTCAGCTATGGAAAATTTTAATCAAATGGTACACAGCAAAGATAAAGTGTTATTTATAATTCTAAATTGCTTGGTTCCCTTGTTTTATTTAGCTAAATCATATGAAGTATGCTGCATGCCTCTTTAGGAATTAGCATTATTTAAATATATATTCTTTATATCTAGTCAGAGCTCTACAGATCATTTACAGGGTAATGACTGTGTATTTAAAAACTGAAAGGGACGCTTGGGTGGTAAGCATTTACATTTCGCTCAGGGCAGGATCCTGGGGTCCTGGGATTGAGCCCCATGGGGACTCCCTGCCTAGACCGGAGTTTGCTTTTCCCTTTCCCTCTGCCTCTCCTCCCTCCACTCTTGCTGTCTCCTACTTCTTTCTCTGTTGAAGAAATAAATCTTAAGAAAAAAAAATTGAAAGACATTTTCAAGGTATTATTTGTAAATTTGGAACACTAATCACTTTAGTGAAATCATAAAAAATCTAAGACAATATTTTGGAATTTTGTTCTCATGAGGGAAATCCATGTTTATCCGAATTTTTAAAGATTATGGTGTTACTGTTAATTAAAAAACTGATTAATCAAGAATGATAATATAGAAACATCTCTAATTTACATTAAAAAGGAATATAGTAATACATTATATCTCTAAAGTTTTAAATATAATTTATTCTTTAAAATACAGAAAAATCTAACAATACAGCAATTGAAATCTGGTTGAATTTTCAGGCTATTTAAACATTCATTTTTATAGAGATTATGTTTTTAGTATTTTTAGTACAGGTTCATACTAACAATAAATAGAAAATTTGGGGATTTATATTGTTTTGTCTCACATTTCAGGGGAAAATATGTTTGAGTAGAATGGGCTCAGAAATCAAGCTTTGTGTTCTCTTAGTTATCATAAGACAGTCTCAAAGTCATTAAATTTGAAATGTGAAAACATGGCTAACAATTGAAATGACATGTTGATTTATTATCAAAATATGTCTTCCAAATTTGTGACTCTGAATATCATTGACTGTACTCTTAAGCTGTATTAGGAAGTTACTATTCTCCCTGTAGCACAGTATTAATGAACACTATTTGAAAGAAAAAAGTACCTATCCATTCTAAATTAATCCTTAATTAATAAGTTATCCAATCTTCCACTAAAGCTTTATTTCTAAAATATTATATCATAAAATTTAGTGAACTGGAGATAGGTCATTAAAAAAATTAACAGAATTCAACACCCTTGGAAAGTAGCTATTTATAAACATTGTGTTTCATTGGGTTAATAGAATATATATGTTATTTTGCCATTTTGAATTTATTAGCAAGTGTGAAAAAAGCTAAACTTTAGTTATTCATAAAACTGAAGTCTTTAATCTCATAGAATCCTACTAATTGGTCTGAACTGTACTAAAAGAAATTTTAATTGAGAACTGTAGTTATACAGTTTAATATCTGACCCTCAACATTTGATAGAATAGAGCTCATAGATGTTTTGAGGCAAGGATAATGCCCCTAATGTAAATCCAAATAACAAATTATGTCATATTGCCTCCAAATACCTTTATATTCACATTAGTAATTGGGATTTCAAAGAGCTTGTGCAAAGAGAAAAGAATGTGGAAATATATAACTGATTTACATTTTTTATCTTTCCTTGGAAAAAAAAATCTCTCCTGAATTCATTTAGAAAGTTTAAACAACTTATCCTCTGTCTTTGACCAAGTGTGCCCAACTTGATATCTATAAATAGACACTGGTGACTGCGCATCAACTGCAGAAAGAGTGCTAAAGTGGGCTCTGTGAGACATGAGATGTTTTTAAAGTGCTAAGAAGATAAAACTGCTTTATGTGTGGATAATGTGTATAAAGTATAGCATTGTGAACATTTGGAAAATATGCAAATGAGAAAATTAGCCACCACCTTATTGTCTTAGTCTTTTCATTTATTTAAAATTTTTTCACAAAGGAAAAGCCCTTGTTTAAAATTACAAGTTCTTCTTTAAGCATCTGGTTAGTGTCAAAATTTTAACAATGCAGTGATTATTTGGGGGGCAAAATTGACTCCGTTGCTGTTCTGTTACTTATTGCCATAGCAATAAAAGAACAGATGTTTGACTCATATATGAATTATTTTAATAGTTTTCATTAGGTCTTTGTCTGCAGTTTGTCAGTGTGGTTCTACAGATATATTCAACCATCTGTTCTTTGGGCCTGTACTTCATGTGACTTAAAGGATTGTATTAATTTTATTGGATTAGTTATTAATTCAATCAGAAGTTTGGCCTGGAAGTGTTCCAAAAAAAGAGAAACTTCATCAATAACAAACATCTACTCTCTTGTTAAATAGTATTTCCATTGTGTATATAATGTCTCCTATTGATTTGACAATTACAGATTTTGAGAAAAGCATATTGCAGAACAGGTTTTGGTTTCTAGACTTTAAAATTCATTTTCTCCAAACTTCTATGAGCAATACCCAGAAACATCCATAGCCAGTGTTCCTAAGAATTTCCTGTTACTGGAAAAAGGAGTAATATAACTTCGTATCTTTGTTATCATGTTTACATCCACTTCTAAAATGACATATTATGTTACACTTATGGAATACTACAGATTTCTGACTGGAAAAAACTTAAATGTAAGAGATGTAATATTTATGGGGTGCCTGGGTGACTCAGTGGTTGAGCGTCTGCCTTTGGCTCGGGTGGTGATCCCGGGGTCCTGGGATCAAGTTCCGCATCGGGCTCCCTGGGAGGAGCTTGCTTCTCCCTCTACCTGTGTCTCTGCCTGTCTCTCTGTCCTCATGAATAGATAAGTGAAATATTAAAAAAAAAAAAAGATGTAATATTTATAATAAAGGCAAGTTCTCTCATGATCTCAGTTCTATAGACTAGCAAATGAAGCACCATTGAAAACTGCATCAGCTCCTGCAGTGACTGGCCTGCTGCCTGGAACTAGGTAAAATGAATCCTCCCTTTCAGGAATTCCCTTCCAACACTGAGAATAATCTTAGGTCAGGCCTTTTTTCTTATGTAGCTGTTGGAGAAGGTAATCAAAAGAACCTAAAGGTCAACTGAGCTGATCAGATGCTCCTCATTCCCTCAGATGTTTGTCCCATGGCCCACTGTTCCCAAGGTGTGAGCTGTTCCGAGGACCTAGCCTTGAGGGAGTAAGGTACTACTGAGATGACCTGAATTAAGGCCTCCATATAAACTTCCAAGACTTGGCCAGTGGGTGCGCAGATCTTGTTTTGTGGCCACCCAGGACAAGCCTTATAAGTAATTTCCCTTAATTATTAGAACTGCCACCTATTAATCTAGGAAGTCTACTACTTCCCTCAGCCTCTCCTTGTCCTGAGTCTGTGGGGCTAGTTTGGGAATCAGTGGTAGTCCAAATATCTCTGTTTGCTTTAGTATCCTAAGGCAATGTCTTGAATTCCCTCGCAGCATTCCGTGAGAGGTTTCATCTGATATTTTGGTGAGGTGCCAAGAGGCTCACCTCATCCTTGTTGGTCCATTTTGACCTGCTTCTTACCTTTTACTCCCTCTGCCCCCTAAGGTACTTGCTCGGAGTGTTCTTTCAAACAAACCACCCTGCACATTTTTTAGATTCCTTCATTTCCCTCAAAATTTCACTGACAGAGAAGTATTTTTAATAGGCTTTTACTGAAGGTTGGTTTGGAAGTAACAGAAGGGACAATATAAAATGGACTATTAAACCTCATTGTCCTGAAACACTGTCAGGCATTCCTGGATGTGGGAAAGGCCTGCTTTTAGGCCCTAACTGTTGACTTCTGTTTCTTTGAGCTTCTTTATATCTTTTTAAAAATATCTCTTCCAGACTATCAAATCCTACTTCTCTTTTAAACATAGCAGTCGTTGTCTTCACTTCACCCATCCTAACCTCAGGACCTATTTTTACATTGTCCCAAATTGATGAAGGTGCTCTGCGAAACAAAGTGACTAATTATTTGGGGTCTTCACCCTTCAGTATTAATGATGAAATAAAAGATGCTTGGGTTTTTGTTTCTTTCATTTATCAAATTATTAAGCGATGATCCCTCTTTTCAATCTCTGTAAGTGAAAACAATTTCTTTTTCCCTGTGTCCAGAGCCAAGTCCTTGTGTTTTTACTACGTAATTCATCAATTGGGATGCACAGACTTTCGCATCAAACAGATGGGCTGTGGAGCTTTAAGAAACTTATTTCTCTGAGCTTATTTCCTTCTCAGCACAAGTGAAGTATATTAATTTTCAAGATTGTTGAGAAACTAAAATTACTGAATGTAATGTAACAACTCAGTTATCTGATATGTCTCTTCGCAGAAATGTCACTTTACTAATCATACTTTTTTTCCTTCCTAGACATTATATTCCTAATTTCTCAAATGCACAGGGTGTCCTCATTCACAGTACAACACATTACTGACTGCCCAATCCATAACCTGAGAAGTCATCCATGTGAGCTTTTGTTCTGGCTTCCTCAACTACTTGGAGCCAGTTTGTGGTCTTTGAATGAAAACACTCAAAATCCAAGACTTGAAACTTTTTCTGGAAGAATTAGACCCTTTAAATTTCTCTTCTCTACAATCTCCATTTCCTTCTTCTTTCTCTTCTCTTTATTATAGTTCAATTCCTACTTCAATCTCTTTGTCTTGGTCATTTTTTAATTACTGTCAGATATAAACTCTGGATTAATTAATCCACTAGATGAACCCTTAAGATTCATGAGTATTATATTTAGGGCATTAGCTCTGCTCATAAGACAATCTTGGAAATAATATTTAGTGCTTCATTCCTGGTGCTGTCTCAGTTGCCCCCAATTTTAAGTCTGACTCCAGTCTAAGGATTGAATGGCTCATAATTATTTCCATTTGCCTCTGAGCAAGACCTCGTTAGCACCCTTTGCCTACTTTCTACTCACATGGTATAGTTTTGCCAATAATTCTACACTAATTGTTTTCAGTTTCCCATATTTAACAATTAGGCATAATTTAAGGACTCCTATAGACTTATTTTAAAAAAAATAGAAGCATATGATTAATACATCCTAGCAAATTTCCTTGAGTTATTTTGCCAAAAGACTTGTTCCTTTAGGAGTATCTCATATCTGCTTTTAGGTTGTGTCTGCAACAACTTTTTTGGTCCCTGCTGATAATGACTGAGAAATGCCTGAAACATTTTAGTGAGAAATTCTCAAACTTTTCTGATGCCCACAGATCATTCTCAGAGAGGGACGCCTGGATGGTTCAGTGGTTGAGTGTCTGGGTCAGGGTGTGATCCGAGGGTCCTGGGATCGAGTCCCAAATCGGGCCATGCAAGGAGCCTGCTTCTCCCTCTGCCTATGTGTCTGCCTCTCTCTCTCTCTCTCTCTCTCTGTCTGTCTCATATGAATAAATAAATAAAATTTAAAGAATTCTCAGAGAAACGCTACACCTTAATAGCATGCCTTTTTGAGTCCTCAAATTCCTTGGCTATAAAAATGATCATGGTTATAATTCAAATGTAAAGGAAGTTATCACATATATGTGATAAAATTAATGGTTGGTGAATGTGTTGACATTAGCACAGATTGGAGAGAGGAAAAGGTCTGTGTAAAAGTTTACTCATTTTCTTTGTTTTGACTCTTTGTTAGTGGTGAGAAAAGTCTGTTTATCTGTGAGTGTAAACTTGATTCCCAGGAATCCTTGAGCTCCTGTCTCTGGTTTTAAATGGTAGCAATAGGTCACAGTTCTAAACCTACCTGCAGTGAGAATGGCTGTTATACAAAGGTTCATAACTGATTATACTTCACTGAACCCATTAGACACATGTGGACACCACAGTCTCACCAATAAGTTAAAGATTCTTTAAATAAATATTCTTGAAATAGTTGTCTAACATCTTTTCACATGGAGAAAGTATGGAAGAAATGAGGCATTCAGGACAATTGGAACTTTCATGCTCCATGTATCAGAACACAAGTCCTATTTTTTTTTTTTTTACCAGTTAAACATTAGTTGGGAGGCCAGTTAGTGATTTTTACCTGCACATACTTCAAGGAGCTTCACACTCTTGACCCTATGTGTTTTATCAAGGTAATTACTCCCATTTTTTTCAATACAATCTTCCTGAAATGAATGACAATTTCACTTTTTCCATCACCTTCATTGTCGAGGTATTTTATCATTCTGTAAATTGCTAGGGGAACAGATTCTGGAATGTGTCTTTCCAGATTTTCATTTTAGCTCCATTATTTGCTAGCCTACTGGCCTTGGAAAGTTATCTGGACTTGATTGTGCCTCAGTTTCCCTATGCAAAAAGAGGTGATCATAGGTACAACATGGGCTTCAGGCAGATCTAATTAAATGGTTATTAAATGACTAAAGTTGCTACAATGCCTAGTGTATAATAGGCCTATAAGTCAAAATACAATAGTTATAAATTGGTGCCTGTTTCAACTGCCTAGCTGATCTGTTATGTCTGGCACTGATAGTCACCATTATCTGGTGTCTAAGCTCTGCATTCTCCTCATCTCTGCAACATCTGTGGTATCTCTAGAGAAAACTATGTATACTCAAAAGAATTTTCCTGAAAAAAATAATTTTCTGCTATCACTTCTCTTCTTGATTGTTTCATATTCATTTAGGAATAGTTTTTAAGAAACTTTGACATTATCAGACAATTTCCTTCCTCATGAATCTTCCATTCTAGCCAAACTTGTGCATTCACTATATTTGTAACTTTTCTTGTAATCTTGCTCATTCACTCTTGCTTCCTCCTAGCTATTTATATAGTCATTACTATTCACTATTCCTAAAAGTGAAAGTCAAGTGTTCCCTGAAACTTTTTCATGAAGACAATTTTAGTTAGTTTATCTTGCTTCAAGATTTATAAGTTTGTCTGCATCAACTATTTAGCACCTGCTTTTTTAAAATTTTATTTTATTTTTTTATAATAAATTTATTTTTTATTGGTGTTCAATTTACCAACATACAGAATAACACCCAGTGCTCATCCCGTCAAGTGCCCCCCCTCAGTGCCAGTCACCCATTCACCCCCACCCCCCATCCTCCTCCCCTTCCACCACCCCTAGTTCGTTTCCCAGAGTTAGGAGTCTTTATATTCTGTCTCCCTTTCTGATATTTCCCACACATTTCTTCTCCCTTCCCTTATATTCCCTTTCACTATTATTTATATTCCCCAAATGAATGAGAACATATAATGTTTGTCCTTCTCCGATTGACTTACTTTACTCAGCATAATACCCTCCAGTTCCATCCATGTTGAAGCAAATGGTGGGTATTTGTCGTTTCTAATAGCTGAGTAATATTCCATTGTATACATAAACCACATCTTCTTTATCCACTCATCTTTCGATGGACCCCGAGGCTCCTTCCACAGTTTGGCTATTGTGGACATTGCTGCTATAAACATCGGGGTGCAGGTGTCCCGGCGTTTCATTGCATCTGTATCTTTGGGGTAAATCCCCAACAGTGCAATTGCTGTGTCGTAGGGCAGGTCTATTTTTAACTCTTTGAGGAACCTCCACACAGTTTTCCAGAGTGGCTGCACCAGTTCACATTCCCACCAACAGTGTAAGAGGGTTCCCTTTTAATTCTCTTGCATTAGTAAAATCTGCTGCAAGTTACTTCTTCCATTAGATTGCAAATTCTTTGAGGTACAGATCTTTATTTTTTAAGGTCTACTATTGTGTGTAATGTCCTGTACATCTTTTTGATGTTTAGGAATGGTACATGATGTTTATGTGTTTGTGTATCCCATATATCCACACCTAGACTCTGTAATTATTAGTCATACTCATTTTCTAAAACTAGGGATGATGTTCCAGAATCTATCTATCTCTGTTTCTTTTCTTTTTTTCTACTTTCTTTCTAACATTTTACTTATTTATTTGAGAGAGAGAGAGAGAGAGAGAGAGAGAGCATGCACACAGGCAGGGGGAGCTGCAGAGGGAGAGGGAGAAGCAGACTCCCCACTGAGCAGAGAGCCTACATGAGGCTCCATGCAGGGCTCGATCTCAGGATCCTGAGATCATGACCTGAGCCCAAGGCAGATGTTTAACCAGCTGAGCCATTCAGGTGCTCCCAGAATGTTTCTTTATTGTTGTGACTAATATAAAATTTTTAGATTCAACTATTAAAATTGAAGACATTATCCTTTATTAGACAGTGAGTAACTCTGCTTCATTACTCTACTTTTCATACTTTTTCTTCAAGCTTCAGAAGGTATGAAATACATTTAAGGTATCATTAAAAATTTCAGTTCCTATGATCATGTCTTTGTCCAAATTTGTGGACTTACAAGTTATATATTGTTTTTAAGCTCAGCAAAGTTATAATTTTTATTTCTAAGGCAGAGTTGTAAATGAAATGTATTTTTGGTGAAATATCTTTAATTTTTTAAAGCTATTTTTAGAAGTGAGTATGATATCCTAATTGCAAATAAACGTTTTGTCTCACTGAAATCATAAAATTACCCAAGTTGATTTGTTGAGTAAACACAATGGTAAATTATTGGGCAGCCTGGGTGGCTCAGTGGTTTAGCGCCGCCTTCGGCCCAGGGCCTGATCCTGGAGGCACGGGATCAAGTCCCGCATTGGGCTCCCTGCATGGTGCCTGCTTCTCCCTCTGCCTGTGTCTCTGCTTCTGTGTGTGTGTGTGTGTGTGTGTGTGTGTGTGATGAATAAATAAGTAAAAAGTTAAAAAAAAACCCACACTGATAAATTATTAACATATATACAAAAGCAAAGGTATAGGTGATTAAATATTGGGTATGCTTAATTTTTTTTAAATTTTGAGATGAACAGATTAAGGTAAATTTTTTATCTAAGGAGTGCTATTCTTGGGGACTCTAACAAGACTGAAGGTTGATCAACAGGCTTTAAGCTCCAAAGTACTATTAGCCTACTTTATGAAATTTCAGAGTTACTCATCACTGGTTTTACATTTATCTCAGGGGAAATTAGACTGCAATCTCTTTGAGAATAGATATTCTCATTTATGACTCTTAATGTGTTTAATAATTCCCAGCTAGAACTAAAAATGAAAATGTTGTATGAATACTAGGAAGATAATAACACACCCCATACTTGAATTTGCTCTCATATTAGTGCAACAAGCATTTATTAAATCTTCAGTTTGCAGAATACCAGGCTACATTGAAGCTGGACATAGCTGTGTAATACACATGAAAAAATATTTTTAAATTTCTTTTTCTAGCAAATTCTTTCTTGAAAAACCTCTTTCAACTCTTTATGTCTAGAAGAAAGGGAATTTCTGTTTATATGTACATATATTTTTTTCAATAGTAGTCCAAAGGTAAGCAAATAAACTTAACTTTACTTTGTTACATTTTCCTATATAACAGTGCATTTTTTGGAGACTATATTTATTTCCTACATATACATGGGAAATTGGTGAGTGTAACTATTGTTAAAATTCCCCAGTGCAAACTGAGAAAAATAAAATGTGATGTTCAAAGCAAGTATATTTAGGACTTTTTACTATGGCAAGGTACTGTTACTATTTTTGCTAGAAGGAAGGAGGGAAATTATCACTAAATAAATTCTATTACAAACATTTAACTTAGTAGTTTTTATTTTTGTAAATATACAGATCGGTATGTGAGTAAATATAATTAGAGCCATTATCAAGTGTGTTTTAGACACTCGAATGCTTAGTGTCGTCCTATTATTTGAGCATTATTCTCATAATCCTGTACTTCTTTTGGAGCTGATATACAAGGAAGCAGGAAACTCCTTTCTAGTCTCTGTTTACTAAAATGCTTTATGTTGTTATCATGCAGTCATTCACCCTATATACCCTATTAGGTCAAGTTCTTCCCTTCATAAGAACAACATTCTCTAGAACTTACCTTTAACGACTATGTGGTGTTGAACTTTCTTAGAAGGGGTACAGATTTTTTCTCTTCTGTATCTGTCAAGAACAAAGTGGTTAAGACATGTTAAGATATTAACAAATACTAGTTTAGCAACATTGGAGGTTAAGTCAAAGTAACTTCAGCCCTATATCATTCATAAAGTTGGAGATTGAATTCAATTTCTAGCTCAATAATACTGCTGTGAGTACAGATGTTCAATAATGTCCATGCTACTTAGAAACCAGTACCTAGGCCAGAACATTCTTAAGAGGACCTCATGTTTTAAGTGCCATAGATTACTCATTGGGACAACAGATGAGATACCAATAAAATTATAAGTGTGACCAGTGTATATATATATGAAAGCAGTGATACAATTGAATACTAATTAGTACTAGCACAACTAAATATCAATAAATATTAATAAAACAATATTAAGATGAGAAATTGTCTAAGAATTGAGTATCAGTTCCTATATATATTAAAGAGGTTTCTCCTGTGCTACAACCAATATTAACTTATATAAAATACAACTCTGTACAAATTTTAGTGACATTTAAGAAATTCATGTATGAGGCATCTGAGTGGCTCAGTCTGTTAAGCATCGGACTGTTGGTTTCAGCTCAGGTCAGGATCCCAGGGTAGTGACTTTGCACTCAGAGGGGAGTCTACTTAAGATTCTCTCTCTCCCTCTGTATCTCCTCTACTGTATGCATGTGCACACACTCTCTCAAATAAATAAATCTTAAAATCATCTATAAAAGCAGTCATATTTAATTCGTAACTCATGATGTTTTAATACTAATGCTTTTCACCATCTTTGAAATTTTTTTCTGTCTTTGAATTTATAATTATTTTTCAAGGTTAATTTTTTCCCCAAATAATACTGATAATTTGTCTTATTTACTAAAGTCTTTTCTTAATTAAAAGATAGATACCAAAAATACTCCCCATTTTTTAGACCGGTACTTTACAAATGGCAGAATTCTATTCTTCCATTCATTGTTCTGTTTTACATGAATAAAGTGGAGATCTAAATTAAACAACTTTGCATGTTAGACCAGTGAAATTTGCAAGTGACAAGAGCTGGAGATTCTTTTCAGAGGAATGGTTGCAGACTTCTTATGTGTGAGTTCAACTAGGGACTTCTAGTACTTTTTATAGGCAAACTCCAAACAAGCATTTACTGAGATAACTGGACCAAAAGGTTTAAAGTTCAATAAAATGTGTGTGTTTTTATACATATTCAAGGCAGCCATTATGTTTGTTTGTACCCTCCTGTAAGTACTGTATTGATACTTTGAACAGTGAAATAGGATGAAATACCTCCTCATAGTCAATACGTTTTAGCAACAACAGTGAAAGTTAAAACTTGCGGAAAATTTTCAGAAACATTATGGAACTTAAATTTCTTTTTTTATATTTATTAAACATACAATTTACTATTTGTATTAAATCCATATTTTAAGTATTTTGAATTATTACAATTATCAATCTGTGTTGCTAGTATTTTTAAAAAGTTGTTTGATTTCATACATTTTCCATTTGATGGCTTTGTAAATATATCTTTTCAACATTATTTTGTTGCATTCACTCTTTCATCCTCCTCATGTTCTCAGGTTCAGCGTTGAAAAAAAGGAAAATTTATTTTAAAACAAATCCCATGATTCATTTAGATATTGTTTCCATTTTTCTTGACAAAGAATACAAGAGCTGTATAAATGATCTATGACTTTAAAAAATTAAAACAAGTTTAGCAAGCCAACAATTTAGGATAAATACAAGGTAGACCTACACTTTCTAATGTGGACAAATGGGTACTGAGCACTTGAAATGTGGCTAGTCTGAAATATGTGAAGTATAAGATAAGTACAGGATTTCAAAACAGACTGAAAAAAGAATGTACAGCATCATATTAATAACTTTAACATCCATGACATATTGAAATAATCTTTTGAATATGTTGGATTAAATACTGATATAATTAGAACTAATCTCACTTGTTTTTAAATGTGTATGCTAGAAAATTTAAAATTACATATGTGGCCTGCATTAATATTTCTGTTACATAGTACTGAGTTGGTCTGTAACCTACTGGTATTTTACATGTATTTTGCTCACTGGTGCACCCGTGAGTAGTGACATTATTCACTAACCAATGAACTTTCAAAGACCTTTCCTCTTTCGTGTTGACTGCAAGGGGAAGTTGAGGCCATGAATTATTCATTTGTAGCACTGAGGAAGCATTTAGTGGATCCCAAGAGGAGTGTTGAGCCGAGGGCAGTTTTGGGTACACAGGCGTCTGACATCTGTTCCAATGTAAGCATCTATCACCATATTCCTCCTTTCTCCCAGATGCGTATTTACTCTAAGTTAGCCATTGCTTTCTCAGGCAATGGACTAGCCATTGCTTTCTCAGGCTGCACTGACTAGAGTATACTGAAATTTATTTTTATTTTTATTCTGATTCCTTTTTTTTCCTGCTTTATTGAGATAGAATTGACATATAGCATTGTGTAGGTTGAAGGTATATAGTGTGACAATTTGATGTTTGTATGTATTGTGAAAAGATAACCACAATAAGGTTAGTTAGCATACCTATCACCTCACATAGTTACAGTTTTTTGTGTGTATGATGACAACTTCTGAGATCTTTCTTAGCAACTTTTAATTATACAACACTGTATTGTCAACTATAGTCATCACACCGTACATTACATCCTCAGAACTTATCCATCTTATAACTAGAAGCTTATATCCTTTGACCACTTTCATGCATTTCCCCTCCCCCCCGTCCCAGAAATCACCATTCTAATCTCTGTTTCTATGACATTATTATAGACCATTATACGGAGATCATATAGTAGTTGTCTTTCTCTATCTGATTTATTTCCATAGTACAATGCCACCAAGTTTCATCTATGTGGCAGAGTCCTTATTTCTTATGGCTGAGTAATATTCTGTTATTTACATAAAACATATTTTATTTACCTATTCATCTGTTGGTAGACACTTAGGTTGCTTCCATGTCATATCTGTTGAAAATAATGCTGCAGTGAACATAGAGGTGCAGATATCTCTTCAAGATAGTGATTTCATTTCTTTCAGAAGAACCCCTAGCAGTAGAATTGCTGGATCATATACTAGTTCTATTGTTAATTTTTTGAGGAAACTCCATACTGTTTTCCATAGTAGCTGCGCCAATTTACATTCCTACTAACAATGAACAAAGGTTCTCTTCTCTCCACATTTTTGCCAGCACCTGTTATCTCTTCTCTTTTTGGTAATAGTCATTCTAAAGAGTGTGAAGCAAATACTCCTTGTGGTTTAGACTTTCACTTTTTCCCTGATGATTAGTGATGTTGATACCTTTTCATGTACCTGTTGGTTACTTGAATATCTTCTTTGCATAAATTTATATTCAGATCCTTTGCCCACTAATTTATACCGCTCAGAAAAATTAATTCAAAATGGGTTAAAGACTGAAATGTAAGACCTGAAACCATAAAACTCTTAGAAAAAAAAAGATCTTTGACATTGGCTTTGGCACTATATTGCTAAAATACATTTTTGGCTACGGTATCAAAGCACAAACAATAAAAACAAAAATAAACAAGTGGAACTAAGTCAAACTAAAAATACTCTGGCCAGCAAAAGAATCAACAAAATGAAAAGGCAACCTTTGGAATGGGAGAATATTTTTATGAACCACATATCAGGAAGGGATTATTTATCATTCAAAATACATAAGGAACTCATACAGGTTAATAGCAAAAAAAACCCTGTTTTGATTCACTTTTGATACAATATCCTCAGTATTAACATTTTTTTGTAATAATATTTTTTGATGTTGTTATCTTTCCTGTCAATGTGATACCCTGCCCAAGGGAACTAAAGTATTTTCCTTCTATCAAAGAAAAAAAAATCAAATGCCAAATCTGACTGACATCTGTAGAAATGAAAGTGACAGCAAAATCATAGGTAATTATGCAGGCTGGTTTGGCAGGGAGATATTATTGAAAGCTAAAAAGATTAACAATATATGTGTGGATGGTCTGGGTGTTCTCCATCAGGCAGGGCTCATGATGTGCTTTGGCTGAACTGTCAGGATTAACTCATTTGGCTATTTGGCCCTTTGCTAGGAAGATGTATTAAAAAATTGATGCATACTATGCCCTTAATGCAAATATTCTGATGATACAATTTTTCTAACTCATTATTGATTTACTAAAAGTCACCCCAAAATAAAATAAGAACTTGACTCAATGAAAGTATCAGCAGGATGTTTTCTCATACAAACTAAAAAACTATTGGTTTTACTTTTTATTATTATCTTTCACCAATCCATTTAAGAGCTATGTAGGTCTATTGCATGAATACTAAAATGGTCATTGAGAATTTAATTCATTATTTTGAGAAATAGGCTTTTATTAAGACCCATCTTTATGTCAATTACTAGGCTCTCTGTGGGAAATGCATACGATTGTTTTTCACCTTAGGTACCTCCTACTCTGTGAGATCCCTCCCATCTCAGTGGGAATGGCTCTGTATTGATCTAGATAATAGATTAATTTTTAATAGTATAAAGGTGCAACCATCCTTTATAAAGAGTAGTGGTATTTTAGAAAACTGAAATCCAGAGTATACTCAGATTCCAAATAATTTACTTTCTGTTTTAATCTTTTCCCTGTTTTTTTTTTTTTCTTAAAGATCTTTTTAAATAGTAAGGATGAGCTGATTTACATGTCACTTTCATTAGAAAGTGAAGATGTGAAATAAACCATATTTATTGTTTTGTCCTTGGCATGTAGCACAGACCCTGATGCATTATGTACCTCACCCCCAGACTCCAACTTTGATGAGAATGAATAAGGATTTAGGTGAGATGAGGACAACTGGAAAAAAAAAGAAAACACAATGTACCAGTTGGCTTACAGATAATAACTTTTCTATTTTTTTATTCACTCTTTTGCATTTCTCACAGTATCTGATACTGTGCATATGACATGCTAAGTGACAGAGCCCTACTTAATAACTGATAAAATAATCAAGTGGACTGTATAATGATAATTGATGGCTCTGATATGTTGATGAAGAAAAAATAGTCTTAAAGAGCCTTTAAGACATATATTTAGAATATATAAAGGACATGGAAAAGCTATTATTTATAGGATGTATATGGAACATATGGTGAAGCTATCTTATTTTTTTCTGAATAAATCTATGTTATTACATTGCCTGAGTTATGCAAGCCAATGTCCTTTCTCTCCTTAAATCTCACAAATTGTACTGAAATTTTCCTTAAGGATAAACTAAAAATTTGGTGACTGTGTATGTGTATTTACCTTGTCAGACATGGCCCTTTTTTTATTTTCCAGCCTTATCGGTTGTCTTTATTCCTCACTTTCCATCCTAAGTAACATGCAAATATCATATTCCGCTAGTTTTGGTCTTTGGAGCCATTGTTTCTTGGCTAATTCCTTGTCATCTTCTAAGATTTGTAATAAGTTCATTTAAGAAAACTTCCTTGATATTTTGATACTCAGTAGGTGCCCATGTTATGTACTCTCTTTGCATCCAGTACCTTCCCTTACAGTAGCATTTACCATTTTGTCCATTTCCTTTGTCACCTATAACAGTGCTTTCTCTTTGATGGTAGCCGCTATGTCTTTCGGTGTATACTCAGAATTGGCAATTAGGATTATTGCAATACAGTATTAGTTGAGAAATAAATGAGCCCCCCCCAAAAAAAAGTCTACTACATTTTAATGAGGGAAGAGGGATGCAGCGAAAATGATTAAAATGCCTTGTGAACACAGCAGAAATTGACCAGATTATTGACAATTTCTCCATCTATTCTATAGGTCTCTAGTGTAGCGTCATAGTCTTTCTCTTCCTTGGCAGCAATTTCCACATGTTAATTTATTTAAATCCTGAACCATAATGTTTTATTACATAAAGTCACTTTGAGTTGTAGCCCTTTCACTTGTTTATGGAAGTACTATATATTTTTTTCTTTTGGGAAAAGAATAATTTTCTCAGCCACAAAAAAGAATATTATCTTCCATGGAACATTAGGTTCAACACTCTTGTTTTAAAAAGTTTTCACTTATGGTTATAGTACCAGATGTTAAAATTGCTTCATTGTTAAACTATCTGAAACAAAAACAGATTTTGTTGACCTCAGTTTTCTGGAGCTTTGTCTCTCGGGGGGGAAAAAAATCTATTTTATGTCAGAAGTCATGTTCACGAATCAATCCATTGAATAATTGAAACTGAACTGTAGCTGCTTATGTTCTTATTACCTTTAAAATATGAAATTATGTAAATGAATATAAATTTGAATACAAAATATTTATGCTATTACTTTTGCATTTTTGTAACATCTAGGATAGTGTAAATTTGAAGTGATGCAATATGAAAATAGATTGCCTTTTAGAGAAATCTATCAAAACTAATCTGCTTGCTATTAACCAGTTTGGAGAGGCGATACCATTCCAGTGCTTTGCATACTCAATTAAAACTACAAGTTCATAATGCCAGGTCCCGTGCTCTCTGTATTGGGTTGAATTGTGCTCCCCCCCTAAAATGTCCACCTGGAACCTCAGAATATGACCTCATTTAGCAAGGGGTCTTTGCAGATGTAATCAAGTTAAGATGGGGTCATCTTGGATTAGGGTAGGCCCTGATCCAATGACTGTTGTTTTCATCAGAAGAGAGGAATTTGAACACAAAGATACATGGACAGAGAGAGAAGAAGAATATGTGAAGAGGGAAGCAGAGTTTGGAGTGATATAGCTACAAGCCAAGGAACACCAAAGATTAAAAGGCAAAATCTAGGGAAAATGCTTCCCCTAGGAACTTCAGAAAGAACATGACCCTAATGATATGTTGATTTCAGACTTGTAGCCTCCAGGATTGTGAGAGAATGAATTTACATTATTTTAAACCAGCTAGATTTATTTAAAACAATTTCACTTTGTTATGGCAGCCATAGGAAACTAAAGCACTCTCCTGGAACAAAGGGTGAAAAGTAGGACTTCCTTGTGAAGGTGCCTCAGGCAAACAGAAGACAGTGAAGTTCAGGTAAGTTAGGGCTTGGTGAGGATTGGTGTCCTAGATTCTCATTGAGAAGGACGGAGGGAGAGTGCTCAAGGTCTTTGGCAAGTAAAATCAATTTAAGAAAAGTAATTTTTGGCATTGTGTAGCAATCAGTTTCTTACCTCACACCTATAGCATAAGAAGGGCTAGTTTATAGGATTTGGGGGAGGGAAGAACAATAGGTGTTGTGACAGGTTTTTAGGTGTATGGAAGAGGATATTAGGCCTATACCTAGGAGAGACACCCAAAGAGTTGATTATGGGGGCGTGGCACTGACATTCTCCAGCATTCATTCCAGATAAAGCTTGTGTAAGACATTGAGATCAGAATTTGGTATAATAAAAATTGAGCAGCCTGGGTGGCTCAGCGGTTTAGCGCTGCCTTTGGCCCAGGGTGTGATCCTGGGGACCCGGGATCAAGTCCCACGTCAGGCTCCCTGCATGGAGCCTGCTTCTCCCTTTGCCTGTGTCTCTGCCTCTCTCTCTGTGTCTCTCATGGATAAATAAATAAAATCTTAAAAAAAATCACATTATGGTATAATAAAAATTGTTGAGCGCAATTTAAAATCAGTAGTTTATAATGTCACGTTTATGTCTATGAGGTTTTAGTTTCTTTGTGCTTCCTATTCAACTGTATTTTAAAAAAAAATCAACCTTGCTTCAGATGAAGTAAGAGAAATTATTTTACCCATCTTAGAAAGGATTTTCTAACTTCCATTTCCCCTAGTGGCCATATAAGAGAGTGAAGGTAGCTCTTTCAATTTTCAGAGACTGGAAAGGTAGAATTGCTATAGACATCAAGGGGGACACAAGAGATTCAGACTTGACATGAGCTTGTGTATTTATCAGTTGAGGCCTGAGATTTTCCCTCATGTTTCCAAATAGCCAGCTGACAGTTGTTCTTAATAATAGCAAAAGAACAAGTACCCCTGATGTTGGCAAGGGTCTCATTGCTCCCTGCTGTACTCCAAGCAAGGATGTAGGGGATGAGAGTGTGCACACTGATTGTGGCATATTTTATCTGCCTCATGTTGACAATTCACTCTGATTATTTATAATCATTAGAGTTTTTCCATTTTTTCCCCCTATGGTTCTGAAATGTCCTGATTATTTTACCTTGATTGAATATCCTTTAGCCTCACTCAAATCCTAAGAACTACTTCAAGAAACTTACTCCAACATAGACTCCCTTAGAAGTGTTCCACTAAGATATACTTAAACTTCCAGTGGAAAAATGTGCAGCTGCCTTAATCATCCCTTATTGGTGCCAAGGCACACCCAGAAGGATTCCTAAAAATGAGCTTTGAAGGTACAGTATCTAAAGGGGAAAATTTTAGGCTTCTGAATATCCTGATGAAATATTGGCTCTCATTAGATATGTCTAATATTACATAAAGAATTATCCTGGCTTTGGACTCATTTTATATAAAGCTGGCAAAAAATGGCCATAAAATCAAGAAATATTAGATTTGTCAGGTTTTAGCATTTATGTAATCTAATCTCATTTATAGTTGAGGAAACTTAAACTGAGAGAGGTTAAGGGACACACATATATTTAGCATTCCCTACTTTGTGAACAATAAAGTTTCCTACACCCATTTCTAACAAGGCACCTCACTGAACTTACTGTTTAAATGTCACATTATGTCACCGGACTGTAATATCTGAATAGCCAGAGCCATGAAGTTTGGACATTTCTAGTATTTGCTTTTTGGGGATGCCAAGTACCTATTCTTAAATTGTGAGTATTTTTTTTAAAGAAATTTATTTAATTGATAGCATGAAAAAGAGAGCAAGAGCATGCACAAACATGGGGAGAGGCAGGGGAGAATGAGAAGCAGGCTGCTTGCTGAGCAGGGAGCCTGATGTAGGGGCTTGATCCTAGGATCCCGAGATCATGACCTGAATGAAAAGTAGATGCTCAACTGACTAAACCACCCAGGTGCCCCATGAGAATTTTGTTCTTAATTACCATTATCTTCTAACCTTTGTTAGAGAAAGAAGTGCTAGGAGAAAACAACAGTGATTTCTCAGATGCCATAAGTTGATCTGAAAAAAATCAGGCTGTCTAATGTTTAAAAAAAAATGTGTTTTGTTCTTGAGAAGGAGCTCTTAGTATAGGGATTGGATCAAAGAATCTAAGAAAGGTGTACTTGTTACTTTAAAAATTTTCTTACATTATTTAAATTTTGAGAGCTAACTTTGTATATTGATATCCTGGTTTAATAATGCAATTTGTATTTTGTTAGATTTTGATTTATTTTTCAAAATTAAATCTCCAGAGATGTATTGCGTGAAAACAGCTAGATCTAAATCCACATTTTCTTCAATCATTGCTGGTGTTCTTTATCCATCTGTATGTCCTCTTCCTAGTTCTTCTCTGCTTGATATTTATACTGGAAAACTCTCATTGTTGTAATTTGACCAGATGGTACCTTTCTGACTATTCTGTTTGACCTTCCAGTTTTATCCTCTAGCCCAAGATCTGACTGTTTGCCATATCATAGCAGCAACTTGGAGAGTTACTGACATTCAGGAAGGAAGACATAACATTGCATTTGATACCTTATTTCTAAGGATCTCAGAAGACATTTTAGGGACTCTACTTGATTCTTGTTCTCTAAAAACAAATCCTGCAATATTGACCAAAAGTCCCTCTTTTTGTGTGTTTTTTAATGATTCTTGTAGAATTTTCTACTTGAAACCAGTGTTTGATGACTTCAGGTGAAATCTAGCCACCTCTGTGACTCTGTCCAAATTTATAGAGGAAGTCTTTTAGGTCTGGAGGCAAAGGCTGCCTTAGACATCCTTATGTAGTGAGATGGTTCCTGATAAACTTCTCATGAAAAATGTGGCCTCGTATACCCAAAACTCATGAAGGAAATAATGAATGGCAGTCTTTAATTTACTCATCATTTATAGCTTTAGAGTCTGTTCCATGGAATCACATATACCTGTTTTCCAAACTGGATTTTGGATCATAAAAGAATGACAAGTACTGTCTGAAAGCTTTAGATAAAATAATGAGATGGAGGA
This sequence comes from Canis lupus baileyi, assembly GCF_048164855.1. Taxonomy (NCBI): domain Eukaryota; kingdom Metazoa; phylum Chordata; class Mammalia; order Carnivora; family Canidae; genus Canis; species Canis lupus. Next base: position 13,175,061 of record NC_132839.1, on the reverse strand, counting down.
GATGTGGCATCAGACTGGGAGAGAGCTGATCCTCTTGTGTGTCCTGGCAAACCACTGATAGCTGTGCAGGATTAACTGCTCCGGGGCACACTTTCTTCCTTCTGAAACTGATAGTCCCAGAACAGATGATTTTCAAGTCAACTCCCAATGTTTAACATCAATAATTAATGATAAATTAAAATAGCTTATACCTGCTGATCTTCTAGAGAGGAGAGCAGATGAAATTCCAAAGAGAGCAGTCAATGTAATACCTACTTTGGTGAATGTGGAGGCTTTCATGACTAAACATTGAATCTTAAAAAGACTAAGAGCATCATCTATAATATAGCAACTTGGTATCTGCTACTCAGTCTGAAATTTTGTAGGGATTACCAAATTTCTTTTTTGAAACAGAAGATAAGCACTTAAAAGTTCTGGTTTCAAGACACTTAAACTATTTTTTTTAACTCATTCTGATTGACAACTGTTTTCCCTTTTGTTGGCTTGGAACACAGGAATTAATCTTCATTTAAATAATATCTGAATGAAGACATCTATTTATTGAAGACTTTTGTTTTTATCCTTCAAACAAAATACAATCAAATGCAGATTTTTGTACGTGTTCATTAATGCTTTTTAACTTTCTTTTTTACAATAAAATGCCAAAAGTTTTTTTTTTTTTTTTTTTTGAGAAAATAATAAAGGAAAAGCATGAAGCACAGACAACGGCTCATGTGTTTACCACTTCCCCCTTCCACATACCCATTTGCTCCTGCTTCAATGAACCCTGGAGCTGAGACAATTGCTGCTCAAAATACAATGCCCCTCATCCTTGACATTTTGCCAACAAATTCTTTACCTTCCCTATTTCAGCATTGCTTTTGTCTCTGGGGAATCTGACATCAAGTGTAGTACAAGGCTTATCATTAGTGGCTTTCAAGAAGAAAAAAATAAACTTATTCTTTTTTCATAGTAAAACTTGGGTGTGAGCAGCAAACTCATTGATTGCTGTTATCCTTTTCTGGACTTCTCTTTAAGTTTGTAGTATTTTTTCTTATGCAAACTTCAGTCAATTTATCAAATTTCCAAGCAATTTTTGGAATGGATATTTTTAAAAAGAATTGCTTGGAAGTTTTCTTTTGATTTCAGATAGTTCTACTTTCTTGAATATAGAGAAAATGCAAATTCTGGAGCTTACCCTAATTCTGTCATTGGAAAAATGTGAATTAAATACCTATAATATTAAATAAGTTGAGTAGAAATTTGAGACAACATCAATATTTTTAAAGGTAGAAGGTTTTGAAAAATTTTGAGTATATACTTTATTTTGGGCTGATTTTTTTTAAAAAATCAATGTATTCCACTTATTTTTCTAAAAACCTTCTGAGAAAGGTTTAATGTCATTTCTCTTTATACATTGAGGCTGCAAGGCTAAGAGAGGTTAAAAAACCTGCTCATGGTTACATCACTTCTAATAAACAAAGGAACGACGATTCAAATGTGAATATGGCTCCAAAGTCCATGCTTTCAGTAACTATGTGCTACATTCTTCTTAAGAGTTTACGGACTAGTGGGAGAAGTAAACCTACAGATTCCAACAATGCCAAGAAATACAATGATGACTTAAAGTCCATTTCATAAATGGAGACTAACCATTTTAAAAGTCTGTTTCATAAAATACAAGAATTCTAAGGAGATAATTCAAAGGGCCCACAAATGTTCGAATTAAATATAATGAAGACTGACATCTGTCATCAAATAATCTCTAACTCCAACTTTTCATGATCATCAGAACAGTCTCATTCTTTTCATTGATTGATCTTCTAATGAGGGTAGGTTTAAATTTAGGCATATCAGTGAAATTATATGAACACATAACTACTTTCTCATTCTTAAATTTTTGTGGTAAAATTGTTAAAATAAGACTGTACTAATTTAGTATTTTTTATTTTGCATATATTCTCTGGTATTTTTTAACATGAGTATTATTTTTAGATGTAATGAGAGCATGCATGTAATTTAGTATATGCTTTTTGCACATAACATCACATATTCATAGCTTATGGAAATTTAAACTGAAATGACTGGATTGTGTTTCTTTTTTTTTTTTTTTAAAGGATTTTATTGATTTATCCATGAGAGACACAGAGAGAGAGAGAGAGGCAGAGACATAGGCAGAGGGAGAAGCAGGCTCCACGCAGGAAGCCCAATGTGGGACTTGATCCCGGGACTCTAGGATCATGCCGTGGGCCGAAGGCAGGTGCCAAACCACTGAGCCATGCAGGGATTCCCCCTGGATTGTGTTTCTAAGAGAGGATAATAAATGAAGTACTCTCATAGAACACATTTTTAAAATTTATGGTTTACGTTCTTTTGGTGGACTTATTTTTGCTTTAAAAATACTTTTTTAAATATAGAAAACTGTAAAGAATAAAAGAAAAGCATCCTGTGATCCCCACTGTCAGATACTCTCTAGTGATTTTAAAATCAAAGTATAAAACATTTATGATTTTAAAATTCACTTAACAAAGCTATAAGATGATGAAAAAAAAAATCTCCCTCACCTTCCTAGTCCTTGTGTGCAAAAGTATCCATGATTAATTTGTTACTTAGTCTTCCAGATAAAAATAGTCACCATTATATATGTATGCATCCTTTTATTTACACAAAAGGGAAGATGCAAATAACACTTCTTAGGATTCTTTCCATATATTATGAATAGTTCTATTATGTTTTTGAGAGCTTCATTCTGCATAATATTCCATTATATGAAAGTTTCTTATTTACATAGCCCCCTATTAATAAAATTTTTTTTCCCATTTATTTGCTCTATAGTAGGTTTAGGTTGTGTAGTAAGAAAGCTACAGTCCTTGTTCTTATGCATATCTTTTTTTTTAAGATTTTATTTATTCATGAGAGACAGAGAGAGAGAGAGAGGCAGAGACACAGGCAGAGGGAGAAGCAGGCTCCATGCAGGGAGCCCGATGCGGGACTTGATCCCAGGTCTCCAGGATCAGGCCCTGGGCTGAAGGAGGCGCTAAACCCCTGAGCCACCCAGGCTGCCCTGTATATATCTTATTACTGTTTTTTCCTATCAGCTCTACATGGTAAGATTTTCTAAGTTTAGCTACTAGGTCAAAAGGTGTTAGCATTTAAAATTTCTATGAATATTGCTAAATTGTTCTATACATGTGTTGTACCAGTTTTGTCCCCTAAAGTGAACAGCAAAAACTAACTTTCCATAGTGCACTGTGCCAAGCACTTACCATTGATAATATTTGACTCACATTAACTCATTTAGTCCTAACATTGACCTTAGAGTTACTCTATCACCCACTCATATTTTATAGATATGGAACTGAGGCATTATGAAATGGCTAAATCGTTTAGCTAAGGTCATTTGACTAATAAATAATGGGGCCAGAGTATAACTCAGGTAGTCTGGTTCCAAGGTTTAGAGTAGACTAGAGTGTGCAGCATTCCTGGGCATCTATATCTGAGGCCCTGCTATTGCCTACTTTTCTTAATGCAATTTGTCAATAAATATAGAAGCTCAGAGACTGGGCAATGTATGGTAATACTATGCAGAGGCTAGTCTTTGAAGGCTAAGGAAATCCCTATATTCTTTGTAACCTGAAAGACACCTCATTCTTTTGGTGAAATCTCTAAGTCAGCTTTGTCCCAAACAAGTGCCAAAGAACAGAGGGCATCGTGTAACATAAAATTAAAAGACTCCTGTAAAACTGACTTCTATAGTGTCTATACTAATTTATTTATGAAAACACAACACCACTTAGAATTTAGTCCTAATCTGATATTTGTTGATTTTAATATCTATAACTGGTTTCTAGCAAGCTGCCTTCTATCCCATGCCTGAAAAGAATAAATAAAAGGTTAGAAGGCAGGATGCCTGGGTGGATCAGTGGTTGAGCCTTTGGCTCAGGTCATGATCCTGGGGTCCTGGGATCGAGTTCTGCATCAGGCTCCCCTCAGGGAGCCTGCTTCTCCTTCTGCCTGTGTCTCTGACTCTGTGTCTCTCATGAATATATGAATAAAAACTAAAAAAAAAAAAGGTTAGAAGGCTATTGTTTTTTTGATCAGTTTATATAAGCCCAGCTGTTAGAACATTGAATATGAATTTAGATAATAGAAAAAATTGGTCTCATTTGGCCAGGCTCTGTGTTCTGTTGTTTTACCAATTACAGTTTATGGGGAAAAACCAGAAGGAGAAAATACTTGGCAGTAATGAAGCCACTGACCATGGGAAAATGAGCTGAGTGAAATTCTAAGAGCACCTTGGATTTCTAGCCTTTATTCACAAATTCCCTGTCCTGTTTCTTTTGCTTTACTGTATCCTGATCGTACTTAATTTCCCTTCCTCTCCTCCAATTACATAAAATAATAATAAAAACTATTTTTTCCCTAAGGGATGGAGGCAATAGCTAATTGTTATTAAAATTTTTACTTTTCCCATTTTAAACTTTCTCTGAGAATTGACCGAGATTTGAGTAAGTCCTAAGTTTTACTAGAGAGTTTAATATAAAATATTCATATAAAGCTCTCTAGTAGAAAAAAAATAATAGCATCAAATGACAGTTCAACCACATAACCTCACTGAGGATAGATGAAGATTCTATTGCATCTATGAAAAAAATGTATTTAATCGAAAAAAACCAAATGTATATAAATCCAAGCTTCTCTCCAACCCGATTTAAATTGAATGGCCTTGCTGAGGTGTTGACTCTGGCCCTGGGGAATTCCTACTCTGAGTGCAGAGCCAGTTACAAATGTGTTTTCAGTCAAATATAATTACTGAAGAACGCAAACATAATGTTTGCCATCCAAGACCTTTGCAACATGAAACCCCAGATTAGCTTGCACTAAAGGCCTTTTGAGTGAAGCTCAGTCTGAAAAGATTTTTTGGGAAAGGCGGTATAGCTCACCAAATAGAGGAATCTGACCCCAGAGGTAGCTGGAGGCCCCTCCTATTCACAAGTACCAGCCACAGATATTACATGTTTGCCTCATTAATATGATGTAGGTGAGCCAACATAAAGAGAAGTGTATCATCTCTATCTTTAATACAAGTGTTATATTTAATATTTTGGGGCACAGGATTAGGCTCACTTTCCAAGGAGGGATTTATATAATCAACTTAATCTGTGTTTATTAAGGTTTTTGCTCTTTGGTGTTCACTGTAATGTGAAAGTAATTTCATTATCTCTGCTAAGAGATCCTCACTGACTCACGTCATAGTAAGGGACACATCAGCAGAGCTCTAGGCAGTGTCACACAGTGGAGCGCATCATTTCTGGTTGCATGTGGCTGATTGCCTCTAAGATTGGGTTTAAACTGTTGGAACATTTCTTCCCTATCCTATAATGCCTGATACAGCTGGGTTTTGTTATATTAATAGTGTACTAATCTCCATAAAATCAAAATCTTTTCAGAAATATTCTGTGGTTTGCTTCCCACCTCGTTACACTCATACAGTATGCACAAATTTAATTTCCATATTATTAAAGCAATGAGTATGCTTGCCTTTGATAAATGTATATATATGCACATAAAATAAAAGTGTACACATGTATTTGTATGCATACACGTCAATAAGATGCTGTGATACAAAGGTAAATATCTTGGTAGATCCTGATGCTGAATTTGCTAGACTTTTTAAAAAGTGGAAATTACTGAAAGGATCATCACAAATAATTTAGAAATTCTGTTAACAATGGTACTGCAGAGTGAGTGCTCTGCTTTGGATGTCAGGACATCTGAGAACTTGCCCAAGTCAAATACTGGTTCTATGATCACTGAGTCATTAGACAATCTGAGCCTTTATTTTTACTGTGAAAAATAAGAAAGTCTAGCTAGCTAATCTCTAAATTGCCTTCCAGGGCCAGAGAGCTGTGGTCATGACCAAAGAGATCTACTAATGAGCATCCCTTACAGAAGTTTCCAAGTTGAAAGAAGAATTGGATTGCTTTTAGGAGAACAATGTGCTACTGAAAGAAAGTTGTATTTAATACTATAAAACTCAATAGTGAAACTGGGTAAAATAAAAATTTATACTTATTTAGCGTTCAGAATTTGTCAGTATTTGTTAGACTTAGCAAAGGTTTTTTTTTTTTTTTCCTTCTATCCAAAACTATTTATATTCTTTAGGACACATGGCATAAAACCCATATTTCTAAATACATCTTCATCAAGTCTCAACAGCTTATTTAGGACTGCTCCAATTACATACTTCTGCATACTAAATTACTCCAAAATTTAGCACCCTAAAGTAACAATCATTTTATTTTACTCACAAGTCTGAGTGTCAGAAACTTGAGAGTGGTTCACCTCTGCCTCAAAGTTTGAAGAACTTTACTTGGGATAGGTCATACAGCTGTGCACCAGCTAGATTGCTGCTTTGGGGTCATAGGAGTATGACCTTAGTTCTTGCGGTTGGCTAATGTCTCACACTTCCTTGACCTTAAATGATGGCTATGCTAGCTAGAAGAGCCAAGAAGGCTTTTCTCCCATGCCTGGTAACTTCATGGTTTTCCAAGTGGCCACTGTCTCACTGTGTTAACTAAGGTGGGCTGCTCACAGCATGACAGTCTCAGGGTAGTTGGATATCGCACATGGTGACTGCTTTCCAGGAGTGAGAAAGCAGATGCCACAATCCTGTTAAAGATTAGGCTGGAACTGGCATAATGTCACTTTTGTCAAATTCTGCAGATACAACCAGCTTCAGTGCATAGAGAAAATATCTCCACCTCTGGATGGTTGGGATAGTCAGGAATTTGCAGCCATCTTTAGTCTGCCACAGTAACCACTCCTGATTATTTCCTTAGAAGCATAATATTTGTTTGGATTTTGTCAACTATGTGGATATCTGCTCTTTTTTAGTTATTGGCAAGTTTAAATTTCCAGATTTTTCCAAGGTGGTATTAAACCAGAAATAGGGCACAACTAATATTTAGAAGGCCACTCACATGTCTTGTTTTTTTATAAAATTTCCAACAACAGTTCAATATAGGCATTGGAATGTAAAGGGCTTTCTGTATCAGAAACTGGTACTTTGACCTCTAATCTGAGGCCATCTCTTTGGAAAGATTGTAGAGCCTTGCTGTTAATGGATAAAGAGTTAATCTTGTAGAAACCCAGAATATTAGTTTGTGGGGGCATGTGATAAAAAGATAGTACAGACTGGGTGGCTTAAACATTGGAAATTTATTTTCTCATAATTCTGAGAGCTAAAATCCTAAAATCAAGGTCAGTAGGATCGATTTCTTCTGAGTGACATGAGGGAAGAATTTATAGCAGACTTGTAGATAGGTGTCCTCTTTCTGTGATACAATGTTATTTTCTTTACATGTCTTTGTCAAAATTTCTTCTTCCTATATGGATACACCAGTCATATTGAATTAGGGTCCACCCTAATGACCTCTTTTAATTTGATTATCTCTTTAACTTAGTTATCTCTAAATACAGTCAATTCTGTACTGGTACTGGGGCTTAGGATTTCAACAGAATAATTTTTAGGGGGACAGCATTCAACTCACAATATTCAGATATACTGCACTATTTCTTCCAAGACCCCATGTCCATACCTAGCACTTCAACCATAAATTGGCTATGTATCATGAGAGAGAAAGAGAGAGAGAGAGAGAATTTAAATTATATGCCTTAGTAACATACCTCACCAAACTGGATTAAATCTTAACCAATCACTTTACCAGAGCTATTCATTTCTAAAGCATTGCTCTTTGTTATGAAGACTGTCTTTTCTACATGAGCCACTTATAGTATATTGCCAAGGGTTGGTTGGTTGGTTGGTTTTTAATTTTCTGGGCTTATTTGCCAGATAAGGATAACATATCCTATACGGGGCGAATCATTTGTTTTCATATTATAAAGTGACTCAGCTGTGCTTCATTGCACACTGAAAGTATTGCCTGACAAGTGACTGTCCAAAACTCATCAAGCTGTTTGTCAGGATCACAGAGGATGCTTGCTCATGGCACATGCAAGCTGACTTATGCGCAGTAAGCTTGCCTTGCCAGCTTACTGTCCAACCTCTCATAGTTCTTGACACAAGGAAAAATCAGAACGATACAGAGAATTAAAGGATAATGGACCTGAAATGATGTTGAGCATCTTAGAGACTTTGGCAGCATATAACCATACTCTTGTGTTGAATATTGTAATGAGGGGCCTCTGAGGATACTATGTGAAAGAGAAAGATGCTTTAGTGAGTCTTTAGAAAAACCCATTGTTGTAAAGAGTGTAAAATAAATTGGGCAAAGTTTTATAAAATAAGTTTCCCAGGTTTTTTTAAGTTTATATTTTAATTCCAGTTACTTACCACACAGTGTTATATCAGTTTCAAGTGTATGATATAGTGATTCAACAATTCCATACATCACTGGGTGCTCATCGCAGCAAGTGCCCTCCTTAATCCCCATCACTTATCTGACCCATCTTCCCACCCACTACCTTCTGGTAGCCATCCTCTGTAGTTAAGGATCTGTTTCTTGGTTTGCCTCCCTCTTACTTATCTCCTCTTTGCTTGTTTTGTTTCTTAATTCCACATATGAATCAAAGCACATGGTGTTCTTGTCTGACTGATCTATTTCGCTTCGCACCGTACTCTCTGGCTCTGTCCATGTTGTTGCACATGGGAAGGTTTCGTTTTTCTTTTTGTGGTGATAATTTTCCATTGTGTGTATCTCTACATATGTATATAATACACTCTTCTGTATCCATTCATCAATTGATAGATACTTAGGCCATTTCCATATCTTGGCTATTGTAAGTAATGCTGTTATAAACATGGGGGCACCTGAATCCCCTTGAATTTGTGTTTCTGTATTCTTTGGGTAAATACCTGGTAGTATGATTCTGGATCACAGGGTATGTCTATTTTTAACTTTTGGAAGAACCTCCATACTGTTTTCCAAAGTGGCTGTACCAGTTTGTGTTGCCACCAATAGTTCAAGAGGGTTCCTTTTTATCCACATCCTCGCCAACTCCTGGTTTCTTAAGTCATTGATTTTACCCACTCTGACAGATATGAGGGGATTATCGCATTGTCCTTTTGATTTGCATTTCCCTAATAATTAGTGATATTGAGTATCTTTTCATGTGTCTATTGGCCAACTGTATGTTTTCTTTGGAAGAATGTCTATTTGTGTCTTCTTCACATTTTTTAAATTGGATTGTTCATTTGGGGATGTTAAGTTCTAGAAGTTCTTTATATGGTTTTGTATACTAACCCTTTATCAAATATGTCATTTGCAAATATCTGTGTATCAGTTTCTTAATGTGAAAGCATGTTTCCAATTTTCCAATTTATTGAAAACACTGGTAGCATTATTTACTTATTTAGAAGAAAAAATATGGGGATCCCTGGGTGGCGCAGCGGTTTGGCGCCTGCCTTTGGCCCAGGGCGCGATCCTGGAGACCCGGGATCGAATCCCACGTCGGGCTCCCGGTGCATGGAGCCTGCTTCTCCCTCTGCCTGTGTCTCTGCCTCTCTCTCTCTCTCTCTCTGTGACTATCATGAATAAATAAATAAAATCTTTAAAAAAAAAAAAAAAGAAGAAGAAAAAATATGGATTATTTTTGCCATTCTTTTAAGTTCTCCATTCTGAGATACAGCAATAGATTGTGAATTCAGTGAAAACCAAATAAATGTGCTTTTAACATATCCTATGTGGGGTGCTGCCTTTACTTAAATAAGGCAATTGCTCCAACATCAATACGACATCCATTTAAATGTTTTTCTTTATTGAGAATGAATTTTTCTCTTCGTTCACATTATATGTCTTAGGCCATCTGCAGGAGACAGTACATATCCTGAATAGATGCTAGGATGAGGAATGGAGGGTGATGCTCACTGGTTAAAGTGACTACTGAGTGTTTAAGTACATGACTCAAACTGAGCTTTGTGGCACAGCTGTAATATAGATCATAGGGCTAAGGTGTTTGAACGTTGCTCTGGGCTTAATTTTCTGAGTGGTATTACTTTCCAATCCAAGAAATTATTTACAATCAGTATAATTTTAGAATACAAAACCTCTAAGTATAAGGTAATTGTAGGAGGTTTAGAACATAAAGTTTACTGGGAAAAAATACTCTGAATTTTATTATTTAATGAGCAGCATGACTATCAAGCCACAAGTGATAAAAGACCAGGGAAAAATAAATATATTTTGACAACCAGGTTTTTCAACAGAAGGAGACTAAGAATTAAAAACCCCCTATCAGGATAGGTTAGGTTTACAAATCTTATAAATAATTTCAGAGCAGACTAGGGACAGATTGACACCCTGAAATCCTAGCAGAATTAATCTCATAACAGTATTTGAAGACTGCTGTCACTGTCATTCCTCTAGCAAATAGTCACTGAGCTGTGACAAGCACAGTGCTTGGGGCTGTGAATAATGCACTGCTGTATAAGATAGACTCTGACATCAAGTCCGTGGTTTGTGTCACTTATTCGACAGGCATTTATTGAGCACTACCTATATGGTAGACACTGTGCTAAGTATGCCCTGAGGATTAAATAGAAGATTATGATACAGTCTTGTTCTGAAGGTTTTACTGCTCCACCAACCAATTTCTGGGAATTCTGCAACTAGGTTTGGATTAACCCTAAGAAGACAAGAGCTAATTGAATATAAGTCTTCTGCACAATTATTTCTTAGCCAGGTAACCCATGTCTTCTGTTCTACCTTTCTTCTATATTCTTATTACTTTGCCCAGTCAATATGGTATTCCTTCTGGGTCCTGTATTTTTGGAACTTCTGCTCATGTATTGGTGTTTCCCATACTGTGCTGAACTTTTTAACTAATTCTGTATTTTGACCAGTTGAGTCAGCTATCTTCCATGCCTGGTTCTCAATCTGTATGTATTGGCACTACTGTCTGCTGCCTAAAAACTTTTTTTTTTCTTTTTTTCCGGAAAGCCTCATTTTGTGTTCCACAGAGTTGCAGTCCTGGTATGAGAAATATTCACTGTCTGGTCTTGAGAAATGACTAAAATTTTTACTGAACATATATCTTTAATTTTGATGTATTAAAATAAAAATGCTACTGTTTTTAGCATATTAAAGTAAGGGAAATTTGCATAGGAAAATAGAGAAATAAATTTCATTCTAATAACTTTTCTTAGGTTACTTGAAAAAACAACAACAACAACAACAGAATAAGACTGGGTAAAAGACTTTGATTTGCCATTGTTGAATTCAGAGTCACCAGAAAGTAAATTTGACATCAGCATTTTTTTTTCTTTTCAAATTTCCCATCATATCTTAGGCTGTTGTTTATTAGCCACTGCAATGCTCCTGCATTCCCAAATACCCTGTACATTCTTCTAAACATATGCATTTAATTTACATTTTGATACCAGTTCCTCCAGCTAGAGTATTATTAAGTACATGTTTTTTCATAGCAACTTTGTCTTGCGTTGTTGCAGCAGTAAAGTTATTCCAGTAACTTATTCCAGTTATATATATACATATATATATATATATATATAGGTTTTCTGTGATTAGATGAAATCTCCATTTCACAAATCTATGAAAAGAAGTCATAAAAGAATTTACTGGGAGAATCTGATAACAATATCAAAATTGTATGGTTGATTTCTGAAGTGCTATGCTCTTCTATATTTATTATAAGAATTTAAAATTCAAAATTGAGTTAACTTAGAGTTGTGTTTCTGATTGCCCTAAAGGACTTGGTTAGGAGATTTTAAGAAAATTGTGTAGAGCTATTTTTCTACTTGGAGAGAGCCTGGGATTTTCAGACTTTGTCCTTATGAGATCTATATTTTCAACAAAATATCTTTCCCTAGGCTTGGTCTTAAATAAAATTAGTAAAACTAGTTTAAAAAGGAGACAGTGAGCTAAGAAATTATTTCTTTGGCCTGTATGATACTGAATTTTCAGTTTAACTACTTTTCTCCCATACACTCCCTCTCTGTACTCTTTCTGCTGCCATAGTTTGTGTTAAACTGAGTTGATTATTCATTTTTTAAAGAAATACAGGTACATAAAATTTTAGTTCAAAGTTAATGACAAAAAGAAAAGAGTGCTCATTCATTTGAAAATGAATTTATAATATTTATACTTCAGAGTCGTGATCTGGCCCTCTGGATCATCTAGATTTTTACATTGAAAATTTTGTCAAGTGCAATCTCTGGGTTATTAAAACCATGCCTTCATGGACAAATGTAACTCTGGAAAAGTATTAAAGCACCCAACCTTGATAAGTGTTTGTTTATGCTCTGTTCTCATATGAACCAATGTTTCACTTGTTAAGGAAATTATTTAGTCTCTGAAAAAATTATAACATACCTTTATTATGCCTTTAGGGATTCAATTAGTTCGATGATGTTGAAAATACTAATGATTAAGTAATGGGCTATAGACTTTTGCAGCAAGCTTCTGTAGGTCATAACAGCGTTTTGCCGCAACATATTTACCAAAGAACCAGGTCCATGCTATCTGCTTGAGGTGGGATTGTAAAAGTGGAGTGGACACCGAGTCCACTGTTCCAGGGATTGTTTTAGGAGTACCAATATAGTAATAAACAAAAACAGATAAAACTCTGTATCTTCTAATGAGGGAAGATAGAACAATTAAGATGATAGGCAGGTAGACAGTGTGAATGAATGAGTGAATGAGTGAATATTTAGTTTGTCAGTGATAAGAGCTAACAATACAAATATTGTAAGGGTGATCACTAGGGAGTATAGGAGTGACCTTAAAATTTCAATGGAGTGACAAAGGAAGGCCATACTGAAAACGTGATATTCCATTAAACAATGAAAGAGGATGGGGATCTAGCTGAGAAAAATGTTTCTGGCTTAGAAAAGAGGAAAATCAAAGACTTTGGGGCAAGAGTAAGTCTGTTATGTGTAAACATTCGTAAGATGTCAATGTGATGAGTTTGTTAATCTCACTGATGCCAACTCCCAATTGGAAAGTTAATTATAAGAAAATATCATTAAAACTTCTTTGAAGTATATAAAAAATGCTTTTTTAAGTACTCAGAGCCATTGATGCCAACTATTCACTTATTTCATCCATTTCATGTGTATATCTACTTTTCTAAAGCATAAGGATGTTTGTATATGATTAAATATATGCAAGCTATTTGGAAGGAATTTTCATATGTCAGGCAAGATTCTGGAGGAGAATTGAAAGTCAAGACAGTTGAAGTGGATTTTTATATACACTGTAGATCTAAGAACTTAATCAGAGGTTGAAAAAGAAAAAACTCAGGTAAATTATAAAACATGTTCACTGTTAATCTAGTTTTTGGAGGTCAGTGATATTTGAAATATTTGACTGTAATATTTTCTCTAATCTAGTTGCCTATTTTGTTTAAATCATAGTCTTGTATAAATTAGAACTGGGAAGTCTGTATCTATATGCACAATATATATGTTATATATATATGCACAACTATTAGTATATATGTATATATACATATATATAAGTATTTGTGTGTCTAGCATATGACATATAGTAATTAAAATATCTGTTATTGAATGCGAGGCACCATTCTATGTATTTTATATCTGCTATACCATTTGTTCATCATAATAGCCCCATAAGTGATGCATTATTATTCTCCCTATTTTGTGGAGGAAGAAACTGAGGCTCAAGGAGGTTATATGTTTTGGCAAAGATTATCTAGCTTATGAATGAAAGGCAGAATTTTGTTCTAAGACAGACTAAACAAGGGCCCAATGAGGGAATCAGGATATAGCTGGTAACTTTACCTAAAAAAAGTGCAATAGTTGGCTGTTATCAGAACCAAATTTGGGAAGGGAACGGGAAGGAGCTTAGACACCTAAAAAACACACCTAATCTGACACCATTGTGCATAGAAAAGGGTTCTTGGGGATAGGTAGGAGAGAAGATTCTAGATCTTACAGACCATAGACAGTGAAAGATGACTCCTAGAACCAAGAATTACTAACGCTGATATATGGTCACCTGATGAATCAATTACAATAGTTAAAGGACTGACAAACTCATAAATAAACTTAGTATTCTCAATTTTTCATAATTTATTATTGTATATAATATACTATTCAAGGGAAAAATTTTTATTACAATGAGTCATCTAAAAAAAGAACTTTTAAATTGATTTTCATAGTGTTTCCTAGAGTGGAAGTAAATTTTGTTGTATTTTCTTCTGTTTAAGCTAGCAGAAAAGAATCAATTTATTTAAAAATCTATGATATGTTTTACAAGAATATACTGAAACAAAATTTTCAGGTTTTTAGGCTAAGTTAGAAATTCACAAAATTCTTAAAGTTCATGGCCTTTGTTTTATAAACAAATCTCTCTGTTCCTGAATGTATTTTTTTCTTTGTTTTCATTTGCTGTCTCTTTCCAGATTTGCTTATTGGAAGTAATAATATTTTATTTTTTATAAAAATGCAATGTTCCTACTTTAAAAACAAAGGTTAAAAAAAAGTGTAAAATTGATTGGCATGGAATAGCCCCATTTGACTGACTGACTGATGACTAGCTGCATACTCAAAGGGCAGTTATGAAACAACACAATTATGCAAAGTAATTTTCTCTCTATATAATTGATAATGCATGGTATACAGGTACACAAGAATAGACTTGGTTAGGCACTGCTATTCACTAGGGTATATTGTAATCTCAGAGTCTCCTTCTACGTTAACACACCAATGAGACCATTACATCAGTTTCATCCAAGGTGAATGAGAAATTCTAATTCTCATGACTTTTAGATGATTTAGTGTGTTAGAAGAACTTGGACTATTATAAGGAAGATGATTTCTTTGTATTGTGTTGGGAGGAACTCATTAATTGGTCAGTGCCTGTTTCTTCTATGCTAAGCTTATTTTTTATGCTCATGCTCTTTTCAAGAATAATTCCAAGTATATTTTTATAGTAAACTAGGAGAAAAACAAGAAAACCTCCCATGCTTTCAAGTTGACCAGCCATCTAAATTGTTACAAAGGCAAGAGACTCAATGTAAATCAAAACCAGAGTGGGTATTGTGGAAGAAAGGCCAAATCTTTTGAATAGCGGAGATTAGCAAGATTATGGGAGAAATTGTTCATTGCTTATGGGATAATTGTTCACTGCAGGCCCTTCTTTAAAATAATTTAATTTTGAAATAAGAATTGGTAATTTATATTTCCACCTTTGAACTGGCTAGCTAAACAATTTTTTATGTTTGGTCATCATCCATGGAGAGTTTTTAATTTGATAATTAAGTCCCATCTCTTTCTAGCGTTTTAACCAGAGCTAATAATATTTTGTTGTTGTTTCTTTGAAGTGGAGAAAGTATTGTTGCTTAAGACAAAAGATAAGTTAATTATTTGATTCTCTGTGTTATTCTTTGCCTTGTAGTTTGCCAACAACTATAAGGGACATATTTTATTATTTTGTTCTGATTGTACAAAGCATTTTTGTTACCAACTGATAGTTTTACTCAATATTATTACTGGAAAGCTTATAGAGTCTGTGTATTTTATTCTTTTCATATAAGTAGCTGTACTATGGAGCTTTTTTTTTTTTTTTAAGATTTTACTTATTTATTCATGAGAGACAGAGAGCCAGAGACACAGGCAGAGGGAGAAACAGGCTGCAGGAGGGATTCTGATATGGGACTCAATCCCAGGACTCCAGAATCATGCCCTGGGCTGAAGGCAGGCGCTCAACCACTGAGCCACCCAGGGATCCCCTGGAGCTTCTTTTATAAAACAATTAGAAGATGTGGGAAACATTTTGTAATAAAGCACAGGTATGAACTTATGTCCTAGTAGAATTTGAAAAACTAAATGAGAGGGTAGCTTTTTCTTCATACTTGCTTCACTAAAAGTATGTAAATTCCATATTTATTATCTAAGGCTTGCTTGATTTGTTACAAATTGTTATCTCAGATCTGCTTATTTAAATATGGAAGACAGATTTAAACAGCATTGGTATCAAATAAACACACAAATGTTTCTAGTTGTGGTTTGAATTAGGAGTCAAATAAAATGTCTTAGAATTTGATTTTATCAGATTTATTGTAACGTTATTTGGTACTTTTTCTGCAAATAGATTGTCATCAGGCTGTTTTTGAAGGAAAAACACTGTTTATAAAAAATAATGTGAACTTAATTTGAAAAGGAGTTGAAACCAAACAAAAAATGGTCATTATCAGTTTATTGAAGGAACAAACCATTAGTTATGGCTATAAAGTTAGTGTTCACAAATATGATTCATTGTTGCTCTATCACTTTTATTTTATTTTATTATTTTATTTTATTTTATTTTATTTTATTTTATTTTATTTTATTTTTTGGCCCTATTACTTTTAGACATCATCTCCTACCATCCCTTTTTTCTTAATACTCTTCTATTTTGCACATACACAGTGTTCTTGTCCAGTGCAGAGATTTTATGTAAGTTGTTTGTTTACTTTGGGACACCTTTTCTCACTTTTATTTCCCAAACAAAATTCTCTTTTTTTATTTCTTCACATTCTCTTAATGCTTGGAAGATTCCTATAAATATTTCATAGCATTTACCAGGCAATATTGATGGCAGTTATATACTCTAACTTCTCTCTCATTCTTCCCTTTATCTTGCTTCTCTTCAATTATCAATTGTTCAGGAGCATATCAGCTATTTCGTAAGTGCTTAATAAATGCTAATATGTCTAAACTAAAAATTACTAGGCTCTCTAATAATAAATCAGTGTACTTAACCACATAACTTCTGAATTCTTGAAGCTCTTTTATTTTTTTTTTTATCGTTTAAAAAATGGGTTTAATGATGTCTGCTATTTCAGCAATTAAGATGTCAAGCATGGTCGTACTTATCTTGAAGCTCTTTTAAAGTCTTCTCATATAGAGTCTTGTTCTGATGGTTATTTACATATAATATCAAATCATGACTTTTATCAAATGCAAATTTATTTGAACTCACATAGAAACTCTAGATTAAATCAAGAGAATGGCTCTGCACATGATCTAAGAATTCCTGTTTTGTTGTAGCATGGAAAGCTATATATAGATGTATAGACAACTTCAGGCAAAACAGTCTTCCAGTGTCATAAATAGGTCCATGGATATATTGGGTTAAGTAATACTCCTCCTCCCAATTTAATGTTAACTTGGAGCCTGTGATTATGACCTTATTCAGAAATAGTGCTTTTATATATATAGCCAAATTAGGATGCAGTCACACTGGATTTGGTGGGCCTTAAGTTCAATATAGCTAGTGTTATTATAATACGATGGAAGTTTGGGCAAAGGTACAGAGACTTACAGGGGAGTAGGCTTTATGAATATGGAGACAGAGATAAGAGTGATGGATATACAAGATAAGTAATACCAAAGATTTCTAGTGACCATCAGAAAATAGAAGAGACAAGGAAAGATTCCTAGAGCCTTTGGAGGAAGTATGGCCAGGTTGACATTCTGATTTCAGACTTCTAGCCTTCAGTACTGTGGGAGAATAAATTTCTGTTGTTTCAATTCATCTCATTTGTGATAGTTTGTTAGGACAGCTCTGGAAACTAATAGATAGCCTGTACTGCTGATGAATAAATCTTGTTTAGATCAGCTTAACACTTACTAAGTTTGTACGATAGACATCGTGGTAGATATGAGGAATATATTCTTGAAAACTTTTAAAAAGTGTGGAAAAGATGGACATAACAGAAATGTCAGTGTCACATGTAGCAGGCACTATTGGTTACCCATCCATCACCTGTTTACCGCTTCTTTCTGCTTTGAATGTATTTGAATAAGCAATGAGGTTTGGCACTGTGGCAGCCATCCTAAGAGTAAAAGAATTACAGAAAACTTACCCAGATACCTGACATTACTAAGCCACCAGCCAGACCTTAAACATCTTCTTGCCAATTATCTTATTATTGGAGCTAATGAATTCTATTGAGTGAACTATATTTAGTTGGATTCTTTGATAATTACAGCTGAAATATTTTAATGAATACATTGAAAAGTGTTCAAGAGTTTTGGAAACGTAAAAAAAAAGGAACTCTTTTTCCAACCAGAAAATCAGGCAAGGTTTCAGTAGTAAGAATGGAAAGATGAGTAGATGTTAATTGGATCAAGAAACGTGAGAGCATCCTGCTAGGAAAGAAATAGTAGGTGATAAAGAAAGAAACCTGTGAAAGATCATGGTGGCCAGCAGTAAGTATGTTGGCATTACTATAATATAGGTGTAGAAGTAGGTTGAATTGGGGAGGTTCAAGTCATGAAAATTTTTATATGCCCTAATAAGTTCATTGAACTTTATAAGCAGTGGGAACCTACTAGAATGTTTTAAACAGAGTGTTTTGAGTTTAATAAAGTTATAGTTAGATGCTTCTGTCTATATTGTAATTTAAATTACAAGGCTAGAATCATAGTAACAATCTCTGTAATAGTTCAGGCAGGAGATGATGAGATATAAATCATAACTGGTAATGATAATACTAAGGAAGGGATATTTTTAAGAAATAGTTGGAAAGTAAAACTGAAGGACATGATTTATTGAATGTGGAGATAAAGAAAATGAAGGATTTAGGGTGATTTTTCGGTTTCTGGCTTGAGGAAATGGTGGACAGAGAATACAGGAGAAAGAACTTGTTATTTTAGTTAGTGAAATTTTAGTTTTCAAATGCCAAGGACCTAAACTTTTGTTTTAATTGTTTTCAAATGAAAAGTTAAATAAAATGCGTTTCTCTACTATAGTGCATACAGAATATAACTCAAATTTTCTTAATGACTCATGGTAATAATTGTGAATAACAATTATTGTTTGGGGCTATAAATAATTATAAACCTGGTCTCGATATACTTTTCTATAACAGGTAACTATAGAATTCTATGGCATTATTTAAATTGTTCTGTATAGTTTTCATGGTTACTTCTTCATTATTCCGAGTCTATGGGTTATTCCTTCATCATTCCTTCAATCATATATTCAGTCCATAATGTGTTAGACATTGTTTTGTACTCAGAGGGTAGATTGCTGTGCAAGACAGTCTTCTGTTCTCAGTAACTTTATATTGTGTTGAGGAAAGACAGACAATAAACACCCAGAAGCATAAATATCAAGATAATTCTACATAGTAATAAGTCCTTTAAAGGAAACAAAATAGAATTGGAAAGGGGTCATGCCAATAATCAGATAGTAAGAGAAATTACCTCTCAAGAGGAACTTTTTAAGTGAAGCCTAAATAGATGACAAGTTGCTGATGGTGCTATAACCTCTGAGAGGTGGCATTTTGGAGACAGAAGCCAGTAATAGGAAGTAGGTTTTCTGAGTTTAAAGAATTGAGAGATTATTGAAGCTGTGTGATAATAGGCTTGGGGTTGTAAGAGTGGAAGGTAAAGTGTTGGGCATGGCACACAACATATAGACCTTGTAGGCTTGGTGAATGTTACTCCAATTGCAATGAAAAAGCATTGAAGTATTTTAAGGATGGGGATGACATAACCACTTTTATACCTTAAAAAGATAATTTCAGGCTGCCTTGTGGAGAATAGAAAGCATGGAAATAAAAGTAGAAGGAAGGAGACCAGTTAGAAAGACCTTGTATTAGTTCAGACAGAAATGTAGCACTGGGAAGGAAGAGAAGTAGATGAATTAAGTATATATTCTGTAGGCAAAACTGATAAAACCTGTTTTTAATAGCACATTTTTCCTTTTCATTTTTGTTACACTTTTCGCTGGATTATAACATCAGATTATTAGGTAGTTAAGATTGTTTAAGATGGAAACTGAATAATGACTTGAAGTGTTTCTTGTAAGTAGAGTCTGAACTTACTAAATTATCTTTATGCCTTTATATTGCTTTTTGGGTTCCCAGAAAGTTGTTGGAGAATAGCTTCTATAATAATATGGCTTTGGTATATTATAGAGTAATTTCAAGATTTTTATTTTGTAGACATAACCATCATTTTGAAAGAACCTGCTTGAGATTCTCAGAGCACCAGGGCAAAGCTATAAATGTTTACCAAGGAATTATGTCTCCTGGAAGGTAGAAGAAAGCTTAAAACCTTTGGGATATTCTCATTTTCACTGATCATATACTCCTTGACCTTGCTCAATACATTTAATGGCTCTGTGTTACAGTTTCCCAATCTTTGAATGGTAATAATGATCTTTTCCATCTAAGTTGAGATATATTTGTAAAGTGCATGGAACTTGCCAACAGGAAATCACTACATACACGACAATTTATTGTTAGTTTTATGGCCAATTCAAATCCCAAAGGAATTGAAGTCATTGCCATTTGAAGGTTGTCCAGTTCATTTTTTAGACAGATGACTGATCCAATACAACAATCACGCACAGTCCCTGAACAATTACACTCAAACTCTGCCTTGGCTATCACAGAAGAAAATTATGATTGTTAAATCAATATGGCTATAAAAATGACCTGCCTTTCTTCCCTAAACAGTTTGGAACTGAAAAAAACAAAACAAACAAACAAACAAAAAAACAGTTTGGAACTGTGAGAACATACTGGGATTAGAGGCTTGATGAGTAGTCAGCACTGTTCTTTCAAATACTGTTTCAATTTTGAGGTGGAAGAATTGAAAACTGCTTAGATCTTTTTTAAAGTATTATGAGAAAGATTTTCATTTAATTCAAAATGTACTGTGCACGATGAGCTAGATGAGAGTCAATAAGTGTGTGTTTAGTAGCATGAATTTGCAGAAATTATTTACAGTTGACGAGATGAAATAAACTAAAGAGAAGTTGACATTTCAGCCGGATCTTGAAAAAAATGAAGAGGGTTTACACAGTAGAGATAAAGGGGATAGATAACTTTCCTCAAGAGAAAACAAGGTTCAACTCATTCACATGGAAATACGGTAGTTACAATTGAGGAGAACTGATTTCCCTAGAGCACACAGGGAGCAAAGAAACCAGGTAAGCAAGAAAAAGAGACAGAGTAGCTACATTGGAAATACCTTTAATAACATTCTTGGAATTAGAATTTTATGTCCTACGTTAGGAGCCTAGAATTGGGATAATCTGATCTTTGCTTAAAAAAATAATCTTTTCACTGGTGTCTATGCAGAGAAACCATTATTTAGTATTCCCCTTCAAATTAACCGTACGTAGATAAAAACAAGATCAATTTAAAAAGTAGAAAAACTTCATACTATTTTTTATTAAGATATAATTCACAGGCTATAAAATGCACTTGTAAAGTAAACAATTTAGTGGTGTTGCTCTTCGCAGACTGTACAACCTTCACTGCTGTCTAATTTTGGAAAAGTTTAATCACACCCAAAAGATACCCCATACACAGTGACATTCCTCTCACATCCTTCCCCACAGTACCATTAATACATGGTATCACTACCATTAACACTAATTAGTTGTAGAAACTATTAATCTGTTTTCTGTCACTATGGACTTGCCTACCATGTTTATTTCATATGCTCAGAACCATAAAATATATGGCCTTTTATGACTAGTTATTTTCACTTACTATGTTTGTAATTTTACCCATGTTATAACATATAACAGTGCATCATTCTGTTTTATTATCAAGTAATAATTCCATTGTATGGGTATGCCACATTTGTTTATCCATTCACCTGGTGATGGATATTTGGTTCATTTCATTTTTTAGCTATTATAAATAATGCTAAGTATGAATAGTCATGCATATGGTTTTGTGTAGACCTGTATTTTCAATTGTCTTCAGTATATAGCTCAGAGTGGATTTACAGGGTAATAGGATAACTCTAATTTTAACAATTTGAGGAACTGCTAAACTGTTTTCCAAAGTGGCTGCACTATTTGACAATTCCACCAGCAATGTATAAGGGTTACAATTTTTCCACATTCTCTATAACACGTGTAATTGTTTTATTTTAGTCATTATAGTGAGTGTGAAGTCAATATCTCATTGGGGTTTTGATGTGTATTTCCCTAATGACCATTGATGTTGGTTGAAATTTTTTTCATATGTTTGTTAGATATCTGTATTTCTTTGGAGAAATGTCTGTTCAAATCCTTTTCCCATTTTTAAATTCAGTTGTCTTTTTATCACTGAAGTGTAAAAGTCCTTAATATATTCAATAGTCCCTTGTCAGATTTCTGATATATGATATCTGATGAAAATTTTGAGATATTTTCTCCCACTCTGGGGTTGTCTTTTTTTTAAGATTTTATTTATTTGTTCATGAGAGACAGAGAGAGAGAGAGAGAGAGAGAGAGAGGCAGAGACACAGGCAGAGGGAGAAGCAGGTGCCACACAAGGAGCCTGACATGGGACTCGATCCTGGGACCCCAGGATCACACCCTGGGCTGAAGGCAAGTGCTAAACCTCTGAGCCACCCAGGAATCCCCCTTTTTTATGACTTCCTTTGAAGCACAATTTTAAAATTTTTGATTAAGTTCAATTTATGTATTTTTTTTTGTTTGTGGTGCTTATGGTGTCATATCTAAGAATCCCATTGCCAAATCTAAGGTTATAAGGATTTATCCCTATGTTTTCTTAGAAGGGTTTTAAATCATTAGCTCCTATACGCATGTCTTTGATCCACTTTGAATTAGTTTTTGTATATGGTACGACATAGGGGTCCAAGTTAATTATGTTGCTTGTGAATATCTGGTTGTTCCAGCCTCATGTTTTAAAGACCACCCATTACCCCTTGATTTGTCTTGGTACCCTTGCCAAAACTCAGTTGACCATAAATAAAAGAATATACTCTGGGCTCTCAATTCTATAACATTGATGTCTGTTTTAAGCCAGTACCACAACGTCTTGATTACAATTGTTTTTTACTGAGTTTTGAAATCAGAAAGTATGAGTTTTCGTACTTTGTTCTTGAATTTGAACACTGTTCTGGCTCTTCTAAGCCCATTGTAATTCCATATGAATTATAGGATCAGCTTGTAGGTTTCTGTAAAAAGAAAAAAAAAACACCTGGGATTTTGAAAGAGATCATATTTTACTGGTAGATCAATTTGAAGAGTATTGCCATACATCTTCCTATTTATTTGGATCTTTATTCTCTTTGAACAGTGTTTGTAGTTTTCAGTGTGTACAAGTCTTGGGCTTCTTTTGTTAAATTTATTCCTAAGTATTTTATTTTGTTTGATGTGATCGTTAAATGATTTGCTTCCTCAACTTCAGTTTTAGACTCTTTATTAACTGGGTTATAGAAATGCAATCACTTTTGTAGGTTACTCTTGTATTCTACATTCTTGAGGAACTCATTTACCAATTTTTAACAATCTTTCTATTGTGATTTTCTTAGGGTTTTCTATATGCAAAATCATATCATCTGAAAAGAGAGATAGTTTTACTTTTTTCCATTCCAATCTGGGTGACTTTGTTTTTTCTTGTCTAATTTTCCTGTCTGTAGTCTTCAGTAATGTTGAATAGAAGTGACAAGAGCAGACATTATTGTTTTCTTCCTAATCTTAGAGGTAAATCTTTCAGCCTTTTACTGCTAATTATAATGTTAACTGTGAGTTTTTTTGTAGATGCCTTTTATTAGGGTGAGGAACTTTCATGTTATTCCATTTTGTTTATTCTTCTCTGCGGGTAAAATATTTTTTTTAAGATTTGATTTATTCATGAGAGAGACACAGAGGCAGAGACAAAGGCAGAGGGAGAAGCATGCTCTACAAAGGGAGCCCGATGCAGGACTGGATCCCCTGAGCCAGGATCACGCCCTGAGATGAAGGCAGATGGTCAACCACTGAGCCATCCAGGCATCCCTATTTGGATAAAATATTTTAAAATAACTTTTCAATTTAAACGAATTTTAATCACTTAATACATGAAATTTACATTCTGTACAGCTTCCTTCTATAAACAGATTTTATGCAAAAGATCCACTTATAATTTTTAGTGATATGGGCTCTCTTAAGAATTTTAAATTCTTTAAATTTGTTTTTAAAAAATATGTGACTTTTTATAAAGAAATTTTTTTAATGTTTTTATTTACTTATCTGAGACAGAGCGAGTGAGAGCACAAGTGAGGTGGGGAGCAGAGGGAGAGGGAGAGGGAGAAGTAGATTCCCTACTGAGCAAGGAGCCCAATGCAGGGCTCCATCTTAGGATCCTGCGATAGTGACCTGAGCTGAAGGCAGACACTCAACTGATTAAGCCACCCAGACAACTTTTTAATAAAGATTTAAATTACTCTTTTGATCAAGAATTTGTTATTCAGAAAATAATTATTGAAAAATGAAACCAAACACTGCTAGTTTTAAAAGAAGCCACACACCAAGATCTTGAGAAGATAAGTTAACCTCCAGCTCTTTTGGGGCACACTAAGCCACTCAACATTTACCCAGAAAGAAAATAGTTCATAAAGTATACCAAATATGTGAATATTAATTTATTTTATTGTGACAAGGCACCTTGGAAAATCATGACTTTTAACCACAAACCACATTCAGAATTTTCTCCGTGCATTGCAGAGTTTCAGGTCTCCCTTTTCTTTCTGTTAATTTGAACCTTTGGTCTTTTTTGGATAATCTGAAAGTCCAGAGAGAAAGGGTGTGTGTTTGGATATTTTCCTAGTTCATAGCGAGCCAACATTATACCATAGTACTTGGTAACATAATAATTTTAAAAGAACTGGATTGGAGTTTCCTCTTCTCTCTGTACACTGCCAGCAACTGTTAATAGCCCCTCAAGGTACTTATATTGGGGGGAAAAACAATGAAATCTCTTGTATTTTTTGCTTGTAACATTTGCCAATAGATTTAAAATTTACTTAAAGTCAATACTTTGTCCAGTTCTTTGTAGCACTTATTTGTATTTCCCTCCTAATTTGTAGCCCATGTTCATACATGTTCTAATTATCCTATTCTGCAGTGAGTGATTTTAAATAGCTTTTACCACCTACTTACAAGAAAGGAATAAGATAATTAATGAGAACATGTATAAAACATTTTGAATGCAGAAAGGAGCAGTATTTCAAACTATAAATGATGAACTGTTATAGGAAGCATTATTATTTCTATGTCAGCAGAAATACGTTTTTTTTGGAATAATAATAATCAATGAATTTGCAACTTCAAGATGCTGTATTTTAGTAAGATATATCCTCTATATGGTGAAAAATCGTAGTTTTGGATTAATTTCTTTTCAAATAATGTTTTATTGTTGGTTATATAATAGTCAAACTTACAAAATAAATATTAGGGATTAAAAGTGAAAATCTTCTGTATTCAACTCTCTTCAAATTGACTATTAATCAGTAAATGACTTTTCAGTTACTTTATCAGTCTATAAATCATATAAACATGGTGGTCTGTCACGATAATTATTAAATAAATAAATAATGATATAATTTCATTTTTTAAATGTATAGAATTGTTTAAGGTACATATTTCTTTTCTACCTCTTGTAATATAGTTAGAACTTTCTATCATTTCTAGAGTTCTACCCCATTATTTAGTGATTAAATAGCATTTTATAGTCAACGTAACCAATTTCTTGTTGTTAAACATTTTAATAGTTTGATTTCTTTGCTGTATTTATAGTCTTCGATGAGTATCCTGACAATTAAGTCCATTGGGCAGCTTGGGGAAAATTTCCAGAACCAAAAATGCCAAGTGTTCTGATTCTGAGAATAAACTATTTTAAGGAACTAATACATATTGGCAAAATATCTTTCAGAAAGATACCAACTCACAGCAAAATATGAAAACCCCCATGCCTGGTGACCCAGGATGGGTCTTTGTATTATTTTTAATTTTTGCCAATTGTATATGAGAGAAGAGATATCTGACATTTTGTTATTTTCTTTTATTTGAATTAAATCCTACATTAAGTAATAATACCTTTTCGGTCTATTTTATTTCTCTTTAAATTACATGTTTTGCTTGTCTGCATTTGAGTTTCAATGTGAACAACTAAAAATGATGGGGATCCCTGGGTGGCGCAGCGGTTTGGCGCCTGCCTTTGGCCCAGGGCGCGATCCTGGAGACCCGGGATCGAATCCCACGTCGGGCTCCCGGTGCATGGAGCCTGCTTCTCCCTCTGCCTGTGTCTCTGCCTCCCTCTCTCTCTGTAACTATCATAAATAAAAAAATAAAATAAAATAAAATAAAAATGATACTATGTCCATTCTGGAAGGATTACTATTTTACAAAAGTAATCCACTGCTCTTAAACAGTTTTGCCATTCACATACCTTTTAGATGATATATTCTGGAGTATTAATATCTAAGAAATAATAAATAACATTTCCCGTATATTAACTAAAATACTATGAAGCCTAAATATAAATATACTTGAAAATCGGATAGTCCCCCATCACCAAATTGCAAACCAATGAATCTCAGAAAACAGAAATAAAAAAAAAAAAAAAAAAGAAAGAAAACAGAAATATTGATAATAAAATACTTTAGGTTTTCTTATAAAATAGGACCAGGTTAAAAAATTAATTTGATAATTCATCCTCCCCCCCACTTTAGAAAAAAATAATTATTCATTGTTAGGTTTTTTTGGTTGTTTGAGTTTTAGAATCCGCATATGAAAGCATATATTTGTCAGCTGACCCATTTCACCTAGCATTTTACCCTCTAGGTCCATTCATGTTGGCACAAATGGCAAGGTCTCATCCTTTTTTATGGCTACATAGTCCTCCTCTGTGTGTGTGTGTGTGTGTGTGTGTGTGTGTACACGTCATTTTATCCATCCATTGATGGAAAAAAAATTTGGTTGCTTCCATATCTTCGCTATGTAAATAATGCTGCAATAAACATAGGAGTACATATATATTTTCAAATTAGTATTTTTGTTTTCTTTGGGTAAATAGCAGTGAAATTACTGGGTCATGTGGTATTTCTATTTTTAATTTTTTGAGGAAACTTCATACTGTTTTTCCCAGTGGTTATACTAATTTACATTCCCACCAACAGTGTACCAACAATTCTACTTCTCCATATCTTCACCAACACTTAGTAATATCTTAGATTTTTTTATTTTGGCTGTGAGCTCACACTTTCGGTGTGAGCTAATACCTCATTGTGGTTTTAATTTGCATTTCCCTGATGGTAGTCATGTTGAGCAATTTTTAGATATCTGTTGGCCCTCTGTATGTCATCTTTGGAAAAATGTCTATTCAGGTCCTCTGTTCATTTTTTAACTGGATTTTTTTCTTATTCCTGAGTTATAGAAATTCTTTATGTATTTTGGATATTCACTCCTTATCAGATATATCGTTTACAAATACCAGTGTAAAATATAAAATATATTTTATATATTTTATAAATATATATTTATATATATTATATATTTTATAAATATATAAATATACTATATATATTTTATATTTTAAATATTCAGTGGGTTGCTTTCTTATTTTGTTGGTTGTTTCCTTTACTGTGGAGAAGTTTTTATTTTGTTATAGTCCCAATAGTTTATTTTTGCTTTTCCTTTGGATCAGGAAACATACCTAGGAAAAATGTCCCTATAGCCAATGTCAAAGAAATTACTGCCTATGTTTTCTTTTAGGGTTTTTATGTTTATGGGTCTCACATTAGGTCTTAAATTCATTTAGAACTTATTTTTTTTTTTGTACAGTGATAAGGGATATTTTACAAATATCCCCAGGGGGCAGGATACGTGTGATTTCAATGTAAAGCACAGTCCTCTAAACTGAAATATTTATCCTTAGGTAATGATCGTTATGCCATGTTGATTTTCTTTATATACCAAACCATGATCTTTTTGAGAAGCTTGAATTGGAAAGTTAGAAAAGTTGTGTTATTACTTTGGGGAGTAGGAAGAGCAATAATAGCAAGTAGGAAGGAAGTAATGAATAAAATCTATTCTATTAATGAGCCTTTCACAAAAGTAAGTCTAATTACTTTAAATCTGATGCACTGAGGTATTTGCTTAAGTCACAGACAGCCTTGATGAATGTTAGTATTGTTCTGCATGAGTAACCCACATCATTAGTTTGAAAAACTATTCCATTTTCATTATATCTTGTTCAGTACTTACTTCTCTTGGTTTAAGTGACCATAGAAACATATATAGAAAGGCTTGTAACCCAATATCTTATATAGCACGGGTTAGGTGAATAGATGTATGTAATATTAAGTTATGCAATTGAATATAGAAACGAAAACACTCTTTGCCTAGACAATCCATATCTTTGGAGTGATTTCAGCTTACCCACAGAATGTGAAAATCTCATACCTTCATTTATCTTCTTCACTGGCCTGTAGCATCTAATTATTGGCCAATTCATTCAGAGAAGCTTCTAGAACTTAGAACTGTTATTGGAAATAGGGTGATCTTTAGTCTGGGTTATTTGAAATTTCTCTCTCAAAGTCATTGACAATAGAGGTGGAGAAATAAAAAAGTAGATTTTGCGGGTATATCCATTATTTATCCCTATTTTGCCCCTTCACAGAATAGCTCTTATGTATCTATGGGATATCTTCACTTTAAAATGCATTTTTATTAGTATGTAATATATACACTATACACTCCACAAATATTGGGAACACAAAATAACAGTTCTTTATGACCCATTTTAGTTATCAACACACAAAATAAAACCAGAATTTTTTACTTCCATCACTATGTTTTGTTGATTTAATTGTATGAAAATCGAATGATACAGTAGTATTACCTATTGTATTTGACTTATTTAATTCAGTATTATTTCTTTTATATTCATCTATATTGTACATATTAGCTTGGTATTTGTCATCACTCTACAGGATTCCATTGTGTAAATATACTATGCTTTTTTTTTCTATTTTTGACTGACCTTTGGATCATTTCTAGTTGAGTACTATGATTAATAATGTGTCTATAAACATATTTGTATGTGTGTGTCAGTGCATATATTTATGCATCTTTATTTGGTGTTTAATCTTTTCTACTACTGAAATTGCTATTCCTTTCCTTGTGTCTGTGTTTAGATACATATTGCCAAATAATCTTCCAAAGCAGTTTTCATTTCATTTTATAAACCAAAAGAATTCCAGTCACTTAGTGTTCTTGTCAATACTTGTTTTGGGCAGTTTTTAAGATTTTATTTTCAAATTTGTCCTAGTGAAAAAGTAAATGAAATCTGTCCTAGTGAATGTGCATTGATTAGTTGAGATTTTAACTTTCTGTGGGTACTGGGGCACATATTCAACAACTCTGAGCTTCTATCAATTGACGTAAAAGTTCAACTATTTCAAAATATGTGTTTTTGAATATTCATATTTATAGTATATTTATTAATTTGTAGATTTTTTTTTTTTGCATTAGAACTTACCTAGTTGTAGTTTAAATAACTTTGAAGTAAGTACAGGATAACATTCCTCTTAGTCTGACATTTAGGAATCTCTGCAATCTGGTCATTTTATTTTTTTCCTATGTTAACCCATGATGTCTCTGCAGCTTTCAACACCAAAATAAGATAATATTGACAGAGCTAAAGTTTCCAGGTCAATCATTCTTTCCTGCAGTTGCCCAAAATAGGTCCATAGGTTTCTACTGAGATTCTCTCCCCCATCTAGAAAACCTCAAGACTTTTCTGAATAGAAGATGATATCACATGTATTGGAATGCCATGATCAGGAGCCTAAGTTTGTACAGATATATCTGAGTACATTTATTCTGCTCTACCAAAATCCCAGCTTCCCTCACTTAATTATGATGTGACTTATACATACATACTCTTATATTGTTTCTCCTATAGGATGGCTGTCATAATTAATATAGGCAACATCTATTTGTGTCTTTGATATATAAGCACACAGTACTTTTTATTTATGTCTTCCTGTACTCTAGAGTTCAAGCCATTTATTTTACATTAACTCTTTTCTGTAAACTTTACATATTCTATACTTTATAAAATTAAGTTTTCTTTAATTTATTCTTTGATAAATTTCCTCTTTCATTTATTTTTTTTAATATTCATGCATTTTAAATATATGTATATATTTAATTTCCAAGAGCACCTTTTATTCTTTGCTTGTTACTTTTCTTTTTTTTTTTTTTTTTTTGCTTGTTACTTTTCATAGCAGTGTAGCATCCTGCTTTTGTGTTATAGTTGCAGAATTACAATGGCATCTCTAAGGCTGCTTATAGATCTTTAATAGAAAAATGTCTTATGATCTTTGCATTACATGTTGTATATTTATTTTTCCATTTGTGTGCTTTGTTTTCTCTAGGTTTCCAAATGGAGGCCTTTTTCAAATGTTTTATAGTCATGAGCTATCCATTCATATTAAAGAATGAGAAATAGGAAAGCAGATTAGTTAATCTATGCATGTGAATAGGGATTATTGATGGGTGGATTTCATTGAAAAGTGGCTTCATCCTTAAAACTATGTTACTTCCCTTATGGACTGGTCAGTTTTCACAGAAAGTAATTGTCATTTTCCTGTCTTAAAGGTACAATCCTGGCTGCCAGGTTTCTTAGGAAAGAGAAAAGGAAGCCAGGGCAGTATATAGAATTCTTTTCTTTAATGAGATAAAATTTGTACTTAAGAAAATTCATGAATTTTTATATGTGTAATCTAAAGAGTTTTGAAAAAAGCAAACATCTCTGTAACCTCCTACCTCAAATACAGAATATATCCATCACCCCAGGAAGTTCCCTTTTGCCCCTTTCTCATCAGTTGCCTCTGCACAGAAGTAATTTCTATGCTGATTTCTATTTACCTGAACTGTAAGCTTAACTTTGTTTTCTTCTTCGGTTCATCAAGTCAGCTGCCACTTGTCTTTCTAGGTTTCAGAATTTATTACTGTCACATCTTACCTTGGTGTCTTTTCTTTGTTTTCTCTTTATGTACTCATTGTAGTGTCTTTTTTTGAGATTTTAAGAGGAAGCAGAAGTAACGGTGTGACAAATCTTATATTTCAAATATACTTTTCAGAGTAATGTCATAATTTTTCTGACTATACTTATTTCATTCTTGAGCCATTATTCTCATATTTAATTATATGAATGCGTTAAACTCTTATTGTTCTAATATTGCCATATCTCTTTTGAGAAACCAAGTGGATATTTTGGGCTTTTTTATAGGTATCACATTTACGACTCTAATCCTTTCGTGTTAGCCAAAAATAATTAGCTTTAACATTGTACTGTCCCCATTATCTTTTTGTACAACCTTAAGTATCTCTTTGCACATTGTTTTACTTCCGTTATTATTCACATCTGCTAATACTTTTCCATATAAAGAGCTATTTATTGGTGTAAGTACAAGAGCCCTGTGCATAAAGCTCTTGGCTGACCTTGAATATATTACTGCAAGATAAAGTAGGTTGTGACAGGTCAACACATTTGCTTTTCTAGGTATGACCATATATTCTCAATCCTTATAAAACAAACCCATAAAGATACTAATATTTTATAGTCAGGCACAAACATATATCACCAAAACCACTCAACTATAATTTCTTTCATAGTAATAACTATGTGAATCATCTATTACCTTATATATAGATTGATAGATACATAGATATTCTATAAATGCTTAAATTTTTGTGTCTTTAGATTCAATTTTCACAACAAGTACTTATAGATGAGCAAACGGTGGCTTATGGAGATCACAGTTGCTCCAAAGTTCATAATGTTACTTATTGACATTCAAGATTGTATCCCAGGTCCTTTATTGTTTCTTTTTATTTTTTATTTTTTATTTTTTTAAATTTTTTTAAATTTTTAATTATTTATGATAGGCACACAGCGAGAGAGAGAGAGAGAGAGAGAGAGAGGCAGAGACACAGGCAGAGGGAGAAGCAGGCTCCATGCACCAGGAGCCCGACATGGGATTCGATCCCGGGTCTCCAGGATCCTGCCCTGGGCCAAAGGCAGGCGCTAAACCGCTGCACCACCCAGGGATCCCTATTGTTTCTTTTTAATTGCCCACTTTACCACCTCAGCATCCTACATAGGCAGAGATCAGAATTAGGAAAAAAGAATGGTCCTCTGACGGGAATTGCCATCTGATGAGTCATCTGGTAATATTCCCTGAGCATATCACAGGAGGGCCTTACATTTTTATAGGCCCTTATATCTCAGTGACTCTGAGCCTGAAGTCCAAAATATAACACAGCACTTCTACATATGGGAAAGTATTGTAGTTTTGTCATAATCAGGAAGCTTCTGCAACATCTTAGGGAGTAGAGGTTTCCTACTGTACAGACAAGGCCCCGAGTTCCACAGGTCTTAGACTTTATTCGTCATGGATTGCCCATGTCCTGTCCCCCTCCCTCTCTGATTAGCATATCCAGTGAAATGTGGTACACTGAATCAGGCATTTCAAAACTACAGACTATCTTAATGAAAAATAAAATCTTGATGGGATAGATTTCTAGAGATCAATAACATACTTAGTGAAGTAATCAGAGCTAACTCAAAGGCACCTGCAGGAACACCATAAAGAGAATCTGAATAAGACACATAACCCCTTAGGGATTGGTCTTATCGTGGGCTTTCTTGACCGTGGGTTCCATTGTTCACGATAAGTCAATAGTGTGTGAGAGCAGCCAATTTAATACTAAAAACCAATGCCAGGTACTAATAAACTAAACGTCAAGATATTAAGCCTCTGATACCAATAAACTAAAAGGCACAATATTAACCCTTATAAATTTGGCTTGATTTGAACTCTGCCTTCTTGGTATTTGAACCTTCCTTGTGTTTCCATACCCAAACAAAGCCTTTATTCTAGCTAATAACGTTTTTTTCCCCCATAGACTCTAAGAGCAGTCATGTCTACTTAGCCTGCCATTAGGCTGGTTAATAGAAGCCTTGGGGATCTTTCCCAGTGTCACAAGCATACTTTCCACTAGAAATTTTGTCTTTGAGTGTTTTCTCTGCATTGTTCTTTCTCACATTGGTGAAATAATGTCATATAACAAAAAGATGACTTTCAGGTGATATTGAATAAGAGCCTAAGAAACACTTAAATCTTGCCAGCTCATTATACAAAGTAGTTGAGGGGGAAAAAAAAAGGCGAGGACTCTGTGGCCTGCTGTCAAACCAGAGTATAGAACCCAGTGATAGAGGCTAAATTTCAGGTGTAAAATCTTAACTTTGCTAGAAGTATCCACAAACCTTAAAACATATGAGTCAGATGTCTTATTCTGTCTTCTTTTGATGTGAAAAACTCACAGGTAAGCTTTAGATCTTATCACATCATCACCCCCACCCCCAGGGGAAAAGAAAAGTTGAAAAGGATTTGCTCAAATACCTAGATCAGAACTAGTTTAGCCTTCTCATTCCAAATTTGTCAAGAATGGAAAATGGTTCTCAAAAAACAGCAACACCATGCCCATTATACCTAGTTGTATTACTTGTAGGAAGTATTCAAAGGGGGAAGAACACGTTTAAGGATTAGAGAGTCTCAGTCTTGAAAGATGAAGAGAAATAATGAAGTTTGACAGGCTCCAGACCATTTGATTTCACCACCACACCAGGAAAAGAAAATCTCTAAGGTACCAAGGTGTCCTGGAGAGAGAAGGATAAGGCCCTCAAATAACAGAGTGTGCACCCTACTGTTTTAGCTCTCCAAGATGACAGAAGGGAAATTGTCTTAAGAGGAAAATGAGTACTCCATTGTGGGCACCATTATCTATCCTTTTGGTAAGAATAGTGAGAATTTTTACCCAATAGCCCCATGGTCAATAAAAGGTCCAAAAAATAAAGACTAAAACATAACAGGGCTTCACCATCTTGGGACTGGAACCAGGAATGTATGTGTGTGCATAAAAATATGAATAACTATAAATACATATATCCATTAAATATATATAATAATATGTCCTGTCCTTCTCTCTGACCGTTACTCTTATCATTACTACCGTGTTAGAATTATGTTCCTTTTCTGTGATTATTTTTCTTCTGGAAATAATACTGAGGTTCAGTCTTAGATTGATACTTTTAGTATTTCACGTGAATTCAGTTTCTAGTCATCATTTCAACTTCTTAGTCTTGCTTTTTCTCAATTCCATTCATATCTCTTTGGTGATGTGAAGTTGATACAATTATTAGCTTGAGAATTTATGGGTATTTACATTAGTACAGCCAGTGACAGCTTGGTTCTACTAATTCACATTTAAATTTAGTAAAAAGATTGCCCTGAGGATGAATGTACAAACACACAAACATACAAATAAAATGATTATTACAGTCTAAAAATAGTCACGTCAGTGTTGATAACTCGCGACCAGTACTGAAATGATAATCCCTAACATTATTAAGGACATTTGAGTTTGCTTAATTTATTAATGCTTTCTGAAATGCAAAATATTGTACATTTTTATTTAGCCATTTAACTTCCAGGAATTTATTCCTAATATAGAAATGATCAAAGGCATACAATATATGTAAGTGAATATTTTATAATATTGGTTGTAAGTCTAAAAACTGGAAATGTCCATCAATATAAAAGTAACTAAATGAAGCTATACAATGAAATCTTACTTAGGTATTATAGAGATGATCTAAAACTAAATCCTTAGGATCATAACATATACTTGATAAACATGCTACTGTATTGAATGTAGAGTACTATCTATATCTAGATTTGTGTATGTATGTTAATTATAACACTTTGCAGGAAAAATCCAAGCTCAAACTATGTTAAGGTAGGAAGATGGGGAATCATCACTCAATTCTCTCCTGGTGGCCTGATCATTGGACCTAGTGCCAAATTTGCTTTGGCTTTATTATATTACAGAATACAACTTCGTGTCTTTGACTTTTCCAGTTGGAAGCCACTTGATATCACTCTTGAGTCCGGCGCAATGAGACAAGCTAACATATGGTTCGAAGGAAGCTAAGAATTGGTATGAGAAAGAAATATCTTTGGATAATCTTAAACTAATTTTTATAACATGACTTACAACTACAATCATTTTTAATATTTTTGCTTCAGGTAATTATTTAAATTCTAGTTAGTTAACATCTAGTGTAATATTGATTTCAAGAATAGAAGTTAGTGATTCATTGCTTTCATAGTACTCATCACAACAAGTGCACTCCTTAATAGCCAACACCTATTTAGCCCATCCCCTGCCCACCTCCCCTCCATCAGCCCTCAGTTTTTTCTCTATAGTTAAGTTTCTTATTGTTTACTTCCATTTATCTTTTTCCCTTCCCCTGTGTTCATGTTTTGCTTTTTACATTCTACATATGAGTGAAATTATATAGTATTTCTCTTCCTTTGACGTATTTTGCTTAGCATAATATGCTCCACCTCCATCCACGTCATTGCAAGTGGTAAGATTTCATTTTCTTTTTGATGACTGAGTAATATTCAATTGTATTTATACCACATCTTAATTATTCATTCATCAGTTGATGGATATTTGGGCTCTTTCCGTAATTTGGCTATTGTTGATAATGCTGCTACAAAGATCAGGGTGCAAGAGAATTAACACCATTTGAATTCTAAAAGGAATGAATCTTGCCTAAACCTAAACAAGGTTATTTAAAGTAAATTATGTTAGATACCCAGTGATAATAATCCTACAGAATTTAGGTTTTGTTTGATACTGCAGGTGCACATGAAGATACCTAGATGTACACTGTTTCAGCTTTGGGATCTGTTGTTAGGAGCTAAGACAGTAGGAAATCCGGTTTCTAGACTCCAAACCTACAACAAGTGCATCCACCTATAAACCCAAAGTCCAAGTAAAAAATAATTGTGCCGCTGATTTCTTCACAGTTCTGTAGAGAATCTCTGAAATACTTAACTGGTGTATGAAATACTCTGAGTGATCCATTGAGCAAAATACAATGAAAATTATAAAATTATCGTACTTTACCAATAAAATCAATACTATTAAGACTTAGCTGGTTTTTATTTTCAAGACTTGATTTATCACTCAGTTTTATCTTCCTTTTAGTGTAGCCTTTAAATATGAATTGGAACTTTCAATACAGTAGTGATGTGTGCCTAGTGGGGGAAAAAGTCTTTTCAGGGGTGAATTTCTTATTTCCAATAGAATTTCTTGCATTGGGAGGAAATACAAGTTAAAATGAAAGCCAGCATATGACAAATATTTATCAAATTCCTACTCTATGCCAGGCTCTCTGCCAGGCCCTGAGGAGAAAATAAGGAACACAATAGACAGGGTAACTTCTAAGATGACACTTTTTATCCAGATTCAATATATTTGCTTTTAGGCATTAACAAGATGCTACTTTGAAGACAACACATTTTAAGGTAGACTGACAGGATATCCTTTCTCCTCCACTTCCTAATGTGTGCACATGGGAACCTGGCTATACTTAGCTTCACTTTCCTCATTTATAAACTGTGGATAACAACAGTTCTTGCCTCAAACGGTTGTGCAGCAAATGAAATAATACACATCAAGTGCTTAGAATACTCAAAGCACATGCTAAAAATTCAGTAATGTTAGCTATTTAATTGAAACTCATTTGTGTTATTTAGTAAATCAGGAATGGTTTGCAAATATTTCTCAAGATTCTGTGAATAGAGATAGAGAAGGTTCTTGTTGGAAGTTTCATTGGGCAGTTGTCCAGTCCTTTATACTATAAAACCTTGAATCTTTAATACTCATTTCTGATTCATTGCTTATTCAGCTGTTAACTTTCTTAACATGATTATTTTAAAGGTGCATTTTCTCAACTTTTTTTTTTTTTTTCATTTTCTCAACTTTTGACTGTTTGGCTATGTTCTTCTACCTTTACATTCAGAAGACAATTGTAGCGTCTCTACAGTTCGTGGATCTGAATGCAGCATGTGCTTTTGGTGCCTACTCAGATTCCTTCAGAACTTTGATTTTAGCGCACATCAGGCAGGCTTCTGGCTGCCAGTATTTGCACCTCTTACAAGAGTTCCTTCTCTGGCTGGCTGTAAGCTATGCAGCAAGTGGTAAGTGAAATTAATAGTGCCCAGAAGCAGCACTCCCTGAATGAGTGATAATAGAATTTGGTAGATAACTACACTGGTTTCCTTTCCTCAGATAGGATGACTCTTTAGTACATGTTTTGTACTGTTTTGTAGAGTTTCCTAGAAAGGTAAATTCCAATTACCCATGGGGAAAACTTGCATTCCATCTCTTTCCTGTCTTATTTCCATATTCCCCTTTTGGTGTTTCTTGGGATCCTCATCATATAAGTTACTCAAATATTTTTCTGAGTTGCAATTTAGAAGAATCTATTTTAAGACCATCCTTTTACTTTGAAAGTTCTGTAAATCTTGCTCCATTTTTTAATAGAATCTAGAGTTGCAGAGAATCCTGAGAAAACTTGAATATTATTTAATTGCTAAGTATGGTTTCTCTTTATCCTCATAATTCTAAAAGTTGTCAGGATGTATATAGATATGGATCTCTTTTCCTTTTATATTGCGTGAAACTTTTTGAATAAGTTTATTCTGTATATTCAGATTTCAAAATCTTTGTAAGAATTTTCTTCTATTGAACATTTATTCTTATTTCTATTCTAGCTGTTCAGATCCTATTTTCAGAAATATCTATAATTTTGACAAATTATCTATACATATTCCTAATATTCTCAGTCTAGTTATCTCTAATGTACAAAATTTTTGCTTCATGTATTTAAGGAGTACTTGCTTGTCTTTCATGTAATTGATTCAATTTCCTAGTGTAAGTTTTGTTGTTTTCACAACTTCCAGAGCAGAATTTTACTTTCACTTTCCCTGCAATTATTTTCATTATCATTCTTTTTGTCACAAGGGAAAATCTTTTATTTCTACAACTCGTGAGGCATATCTGCTCTTATTACCCAGAAATCATGACATTTAGCATCTTACTAAGGTGAAAAGTTATCTTCCCAAAACTTTTTAAATTTTTTCAGGGTTCTATTACAAACTCCCTTGATTTATAGGAATATTTTCCAGTATCTCATCTTTGGAAATACCAGAGAAATCTATCCTGAGTATATAACTTGCTGCATGCTGATATGTGAATTGCCATTTTCCAAACTCTCTTTCTGCCTTAATGTTGGTGAAATTCCTCCTCAGTTCTACAGTTCAATAGTCTAAAAATAGGCACAGCTCTGATTTTCATTTATAGAGGCTGGTTTTTTATCTGTTAGGGCTTACCTGGCCTGAGATGAAAATTTAACAGGATTTCAGTGTTTAGCTCTTTGATATTCAGAACACACGGAATACACAAACACAATTCTCATATGTATGTATATGCATGCACATATGTATTTCCTGTCTTACTTGAAAAATTGTTTATGACAACCCAGTCCCAATCTAACAAGTGTCTCTCTATGTCCAATCCTATTTATAACACTTCAGTTTGGTACCACACATTTATACCAACAGAGATAGAATGTACCTCTTCAGTCATACTTCTTTCTCTGCATTTTTTTCCCTTTTCCTTCTTTCTTTTTTACCCCTGAAAGTTGCAATGCCTGAATCCGTGTAGGTACAGGTGAATGTATGGGCTTTTTGATATATGCAAAGGCAGCCACGCAGTAGAAGGATTTCTGCTCGGTTTTCTAGTTTCTTAATCAGAAGTCAGACAAATGTGTATAGTAGCTATTTTGTATTGGCATAACAAAATGGTGGGTGAGTAGACAATTATAATTTTTATTTCAGGTGTAACACCCTTTATGAGAGAAAGCCTATGTTTATTTCTGCAATGTTGATCGTGTTATGATAATGTGCTTTCTTTTGTCTTCCATATCTTTAAAGTATTTTAATTAGTAGAAGTTTCATAATACTGCATTAGGGTATGCCAACCACTTTAAACTGGAACTTGGAAACTTCATCTTTCTAAAGGGAAAAGTTAAGGTAGACATACCGATGTCCTGGAATCAGAAAGAGATGAGTTCAAACACTTAAAAATCCCTGTGAATGTGAGAAAGTTCAACTCCCTGAGCCTCAATTCCCTCATGGGAAATGAGAATAATAATAATTAACACAAAACTGTTCTCTTGTTGAGAGAATTAGATGAGACAGTATTTTGTAGAGTGCTTAGAACTGTGGCTACCACAAAAACATT
The DNA here is from genome assembly GCF_048164855.1 of Canis lupus baileyi. Classification (NCBI taxonomy): domain Eukaryota; kingdom Metazoa; phylum Chordata; class Mammalia; order Carnivora; family Canidae; genus Canis; species Canis lupus. Next base: position 13,136,113 of record NC_132839.1, on the reverse strand, counting down.
GATAAGCATGACTGCCATTTACCCCTGATTCTGTCTGCTAGTGAGAGGACTTCTTCTGGATGGCATTAAGGTATTTCAAATTTAACCTATTCCAAACCAAATTTGTTACCAGCTCCCCCATCTGCAACCTACTTCTCTTCCAGAATTCTCTTCTATGCGGGTATTTGGTAAAAACCCAAGAAACAAGTGAAATGAGATGTCACACTTTGTTGGTACTATCTCATCAATTTTGTATTAAACTACACAAGGGATGTAAATATCATTCAAATTGTGTGATCTCTCTGAAACTTCATATTCTTATCTGCAAAAAAAGAGGGAAAGTACAGGTGATTTTTGAGGTCCTTTGCATCTTAAAAAAATCTGTGCTTTTTTTTTTTTTTTTTTTTTTTTTATGATAGTCACAGAGAGAGAGAGAGAGGCAGAGACACAGGCAGAGGGAGAAGCAGGCTCCATGCACCGGGAGACCGACGTGGGATTCGATCCCGGGTCTCCAGGATCGCGCCCTGGGCCAAAGGCAGGCGCCAAACCACTGCGCCACCCAGGGATCCCAAAATCTGTGCTTTTAAACAAACATGAGGTGTACCTAAAGTTGAGGTACACCTAAAGTTTATTGCTTGAAGTTTCTGTGGGGGGGGGGTAGGGGAATAAATCCAGCAGGTTAGTTGTATCCTTAGAAATATCCTAGATAATCATTTTGATTCTTTGACACTTTGTTTTTATTCTAAAGTGTATTTGATACTGGATCACATGGTGCATTATATTGTTAAGATTTTCAAATGTGAAAACCTCTTGTTCCTAATTAGGTTTTAAGTACCATGATCTATAAGACCCTGACTTATATCTTCATTTTTGACAACAGAGTTCTATAATCATAGGAAGCTCTCAGTAAATATTTGTAGAATTAATGAAGGGTTAAATTTGTAGAGTAGAATTAAAAACTTCTGCAGGCAAAGATTTATCTTAGATTGTTTTATCATACATATCTTTTTGTAGACATATGTTTTTGTTTATCTTAGAATACTTGGAAGAAGAATTACTAGATCATTAAATTGTTTCATAATAAGTAATTGGTAAAACTGTTTTCAAAGCAGTTGTACCATTTACACTTCCACAAAGAAAAAAAATATGAGAATTCCTATTATTCCATGTCTTCATTTACTTTTGATGTTGTCAGTCATTCAGATTTAAGAGACTTAAGCTTGTATACAGTGGCATCTCACTGTTTTGTTTTTTTTTTTTTTTAAAGTCTTTTGCCTATTGTTATTGAATTGTTTGTCCTTTTGTTACTGGATTGTCAAGGTTCTTTATATATTCTGAATACAAATCCTCGGTGAGATATAGTTCTTAAATATTTTCTCTCAGTCCAAAGCTTGCTTATTTTCTCAGAGTTGTCCTTTGATGAGCAAAAGAGTTGTACATTTTATTATTTTTTTAAAGGGTCTTGGTTTTAGATTCCAAGATATCTATGTTTTACCTCCCAATAATGAACATTTTCTTCTGGAAACTCTATGCATGTAGCTTTTAGGCTTAGGTATTTGATCTAATACATAGCATTAATTGTATTTAATGTGAGGTATGGTTTAAGGTTCATTTTTTTTTTCCCTTTGTGAGCATCCACTTGGTCCAGTACCACTTACTGAAAAAACATTTCTTTCCCTGCTGAATTGCTTTGGTGACTGAGTTGAAAATCAGTTAATTATGTAAGTATGGATTAACTCATCCAAGCATTTTCTTCCTTAATAGATTGTTTTGGTGTGAAGAGTATTGGCTATTTAGTTAAATGCACAACATGGAAGGACTACTTTTATATTAAACTTGAAAGTTACCACAAACTTGAAAGTTTGTGGACTAAATATACTTTCTTTTTTTAATATTTTATTTATTAATTCATGAGAGACAGAGAGAGAGAGAGAGAGAGAGAGAAGCAGATCCACAGGCAGAGGGAGAAGGAGGCTCCATGCAGGGAGCCCAGCGTGGGACTGGATCCTGGGTCTCCAGGATCAGGCTCTGGGCTGAAGGCAGTGCTAAACTGCTGAGCCACCCGGGCTGCCCTAAATATAGTTTCTTAAGAAAGAAATGTTTATATTTTAAAAAGGCTTCTTATATTTGGATGAGGCCACTTGAGAGATAAAATGATGGGCACATACAGTGGAAATAAATGGCAAGAGGTATAAGTGAGCCACAAGATGCCATGATCAAGATACTTACAGACATAAAGTGACATAGAAAGGTAAAGGAAATGTAGATCAGATACATAATACTGAAATACATGGAAGTTAAAGTTTTGGTAGAGGAAAAGAAAATTAGGTTCTTTGAAATATACTCATTCCCAAAGATTGTTTTATTTTATTTTTTAAAAGGTTTTATTTATTTATTCATGACAGAGAGAGGCAGACACGGGCAGAGGGAGAGGGAGAGAAGCCGGCTCCATGCAGGGAGCCTGACGTGGGACTCGATCCCAGGTCTCCAGGATCACACCCTGGGCTGAAGGCGGCGCCAAACTGCTGGGCCACCGGGGCTGCCCAGATTGAGTGTTTTATGTTGTAGTTTTTATTTTTTTTTTATTTTTTTATTTTTATTTTTTTTTATGTTGTAGTTTTTAAATCGAACGCAGTTTGTCAGAGTGACAAATGAATACAAAATGCTAGTCATGACAAAAGGTCATGTAAGCCCAATTTACTGTCACACTTTTCCAGTTTGTTGTTTCAGCCACCAAAAATAGAAATTTTTCCCCCCAGACATGAACATATGGAAATCACTTTTTCTTTTTTTTAACTTTTATACACTTTCCCACTTACTTTACTTTTATCTTTAATCTTTTATTTATGGGAAACTACCTATGAGTTTGAATTTTATTGGAAGTTTAAGATTGCGTTGGTTTTGATAGAAGTCTAATTATGTACTTCATTATGGGATGCTGTTAAATCAGCTGTATGAATGATGGACTCTCTTGTCCAGAGGTTTGTTGTCCAACACTACCTTCTATACATGCCTCATGGATTGCAGATAAGTAAGTAGGCACGTGGTGCTGTCAGTCAGTTGGTCATTTTCCGTCTATTTCATCCATACACTCTGTAGAGTGACTACAAGAAAACGCTTAAATGAAGCAGATATTTTGTTGATTTTTTGGAGGAAAATTACCTTCTTAAAAAGTATCTATTGTTGGTAAATGCTTATGTAAAAGAAGTTGGACATGCCCTGGGGTTATCAATTTAAATAACTCATTTTTCTGACAGTGCCAATTATTTTTTGTATTTCTTTAAGTTTTTGTCAAAAACAGTTTTTTTAATGGGAAAGAAAATCTTTAATATGGCATGCATAATTATTACTAATGAATTTGCCTTTGTGAGGCAAATAGTATGAAATAGACTACAAATATTATCTGTAGAAGAAAAATGCAAACATACGACAGAATTTAAAAGCCAAAGAAAAGCTCAATTTACTTGTGTCATTGTTAAATTTGTCATTTCAGGAATGACTTTCTTTTTTTTTTTTTCCCTAAAGAGATGCTTGTTCTTGATCGCACTAATTTAACTTTTTTATGTATGTAGTTGTAGGAGTGCAGTGCTTCATATATAATAGCATGCTACTATAAGGTAGAAGAAATATTTTTAGAGTTGAATTTCAATTTAGTACTAAATAAAAATAAAATAGTGAAGTCCTGCTTTTTCCTGCAGGACAAAATTCAGTATAGTTAGGTACTTTATGACATTAATTTTTCACTTCATCTCGGGAGAAGGAACTGATTTTATGATCTATAAAACACAAAACACAGACCTGAAAAGATGTGTTTGCTTTTTATAGCCACATTATTAACTGATGTATTTGATGGTATTATTTAAGGATTTTTGTGATTTATTTATGGAATGCTATTTATAAGTGGACTGTAGGGAGAGGCAAGATTCTTGGCTCTGAAAACTGCTAGTGCTATGGGGAATTATTAAAGTTACAAGCTTAGATAAGGGGATTCTTTTCTGTCTTTTTAAACCATAGCAATAAGGCTCTTCATTTAAAAATAAACTTAAAAAATCTATAAACCAACACCTGTGTGTCAAATGTGACAGAATGGTGATCTATAAGTGGACTTTAACCACAACTTAATGAGGATTTTACTCATTACCAGCACTAAAGATCCTTACCCTGATCTTTATCCTGCTTTTAAACCAGTGGTGATATTCACACATGTAAAATTACCTTCCACCTCTTTTTCCCTTGCTTCTACTGCTTTCCAGAAGGACAGTGGATTTTGTGGTTATTTCATCCATTAGAAATGAGCAGATTGTTATGATCTATCCAGCTTTCTAAAAAGATATAATCTTTTGTGGGGATATTCTTGTTTTCTCTCTGATTTAATTCAAATCTTTCTTTCTGGGCAGCTCGGGTGGCTCAGCGGTTTAGCGCTGCCTCAGCCCATGATCCTGGAGACCTGGGATCAAGTCCCACATCGGGCTCCCTGCAGGGAGCCTGCTTCTCCCTCTGCCTGTCTCTCCCTGTCTCTCTCTCTCTCTTTCTCTCTCTCTCTCTCCCTCTCTGTGTGTGTCTCTAGTAAGTAAATAAATAATATTAAAAAACCAAACAAAATAATTTAATCATTCTAATGAATGTATGTTGGTATATCATTAAGGTTTTCAGTTTGCATTTCCCTGATAACAAATGATACTGATTCTTTTCATATACCTTTTGATTATTCATTTAGATTATTCTATGAAGTGCCTATAGAAATATTTTGCTGATATTTTAACTGAGTTTTTTTTGCTGTTGTTGAGTTGTTCTTTGTATATTTTAAGTACATCTCTTTTGTCAGACATATGTATCTTCTTCCAATCCATGCCTTAACTTTTCATTTTTTAACAGTAACTTTATAAGAGTGAATGTTATTAATTTTTACTAAATCTAAATTATTCACTTGTGTTCTCATTTTTGTGTGTTTTATGAACAATGTGCTTTCTTCAATGTCACAAAGATTTTCCATTCTAAAAATTTTTTAGTACTAGCTTGAAAACTCAATTTCAAAGTTAGTTTTTACATATGCCATAAGGTAAGGGGTCTATGCTCATTTTGTTTTTTCTATATCAATGTCAATTATGACAACATCATTTATTGTAAAAAACTATACATCCCTGGTAAAAAAAAAAAAAACTTGGTACCTTTATTGAAATTGAATTCATCATATCAATCTGATTATAATGCTGGATATCTATTTTGTTCCACACATACATTTGCCTATTTATATACAATATCACATTTTTTTATTATGATCATTTTCTAATATGCCTTGAAATCAAGTGGGATAAGTTTTCCAACTTTTTCAAAATTATTTTGGCTATTTTGGGTCTTTTACATTTCCATATAAATTTTGGAATGAGCTTATCAATTTCTACAAAAATTGCTGGATTTTAATTTTTATTGCTTGGAATCTATAAATGGACTTGTGGAAAACTAATGACTTTACAAAATTGAGTGCCTAGATTCATGAACATGGTAGAACTATCTATTTACTAGGTTTTTAATTTCTAATTGATAATTTGTAGTTTTCCGCTGATGAAAGAAATTAAAGATGGCACAAAGAAATGGAGAGACAGTCCATGCTCCTGGATTGAAAGAATGAATTTTGTTAACATGCTGATATTAACCAAAGTAGTCTATATATTCATGCAATTTGTATCAAATATCGAATTCCAATAAAAAATATTCAAAAAATCATAAAAAATACCAACAGCATTTTTCACAGAACTGGAAGAAACAATCCTAAAATCTGTATGGAACCACAAGAGACCTCAAGCCAAAGCAATTTTGAAAAAGAGAAACAAAGCTGGAGGTATCACAATTGTGGACTTCAAGTTATATTAGGAAGCTGTACTTGTCAAAGCACTATGGTACTGGCACAAAAATAGACACATAGATCAATGGAACAGAATAGAAAACTCAGTGATAAACCTACAACTATTTGGTGAATTGATTTTTTGACAAAGCAGGAAAAAATATCCAATAGAAAAAATATCTTCAACAAATAGTCTTGGGAAAACTGGACAGCAACGTGTAAAAGAATGAAAGTTGAACAATTTCTTACACCACACTCAAAAATAAATTTAAAATGGGTTAAGAACCTAATTGTGAGATGTGAAACCATAAGAGTCCTAAGACACAGGCAGTAACTTACTTGACAACTGCCACAGCAACTTCTTGCTAGATAGGTCTCCAAAGCCAAGGGAAACCAAAGCAAAAATAAACTATTGGGACTTCAGCTTCTGCAAGGCAAAGCCAGCCATCAACAAAACTAAAAGGCAACCTGTGTAATGGGAGGGGATATTTGCAAATGGCATATCTGATAAGGGCTAGTATCCACAATATGTAAAGAACTTATAAAAGTCAACACCTAAAACACAAAATTTTCTTTCAAGAATGGGCAGAAGACATGAATAAACATGTCTCCAATGAAGATATATAGATGGCTCACAGACACTTGAAAAGTTGTTCATCCTCACTTACCATGAGGGAAATGCAAATCAAAACTATAATAAGCTATCACCTCATCCCTATCAGAATAGCTAAAATTAACAACATAAGAAATAATAGATGTAGGTGAGGATATGGAAAAGGGGAACCCTCTTACATTGTTGGTGGGAATGCAAACTGGTAGAGCCACTGTGAAAAACAGTACCGGGGTTCTTCAAAAGGTTAAAAATAGAACTACCCTATGATTCAGCAATCGCATTACTGAGTACTCAAAGAATACAAAAACACTAATTCAACAGAATACATGCACTTGTACGTTTATAACATTATTTATAATGGAAACAGCCCCTGTCCATCAACTGATGAATGGATAAAAACCACACACACACACACACACACACACACACACACACACTGGAATGTTATTCTGCAATAATAATAATAAAAAAAAAGAATGAAACCTTGCCATTTGCAACAACATGGATAGAGCTAGAGAGTATAATGCTAAGCAAAAGAAGTTAGAGAAATACAAATACTGTATGGTTTCACTTGTATGTGGAATTTAAGAAACAAATGAGCAAAAGGAAAAAATAGACAAACAGCTCCCTAATTATAGTGAACAAACTGATTTACCAGAGAGGAGAGTGAGGGTTTGGATCAAACAGGTCATGGAGATTAAGGAGTGCACTTGCTGTGATGAGCACCAGCTGATGTATGGAATTGTTGATTCATTATACTGTATATCTGAAACTAATATAACAACACTATGTTAAGTTAGTGGAATTTAAAACTTTAAAAAATAGTTTTCATTGTATAGATTTAAGCATACTTTTAAAAATTCATTCCTATTTCATATTTTGGAGTTCTATAGTAAAAATGATGATATTTCATATTTTTCAAGCTAGTAAATAGAAATATATATGATATTGACCTCAAAGTCATAAAAACATGGAAGCTGCATGAATGTGGGAAAACTTAGTCTTTTAATGAAGCAGCAAAGAATTCATCATGAAAATTGGATAAATGTGGAAAAGCATATTCTGAAATTCATATTCTGTGATACTACTAATTTTATTGAGAAGATTACAGGAAATCTTGAGTTGTAAGTTGAAAATTGTACTATATAGTGTAAAACTGAGGAAGTTTGGGTAACCATAGATTTGAAATATATGCTATGCACTTACACAAAATTATATATCTGTTATGGTGACGGTTATATGGCATTGTGATTGTACTTAATGCCAATGAATTGTACACTTAAAAAGGTTAAAATAGTAAATTTTATTGTAATAAAAAATATATATAAGACTTCAAACTAGGATTATATCTGGTAAAATATCTGCTAAATACCATCATTGTCTCGGGAAGCCCGGGTGGCTCAGTGGTAGTGTCACCTTCAGCCCAGGGTGTGATCCTGGGCTGAAGGATCGAGTGGGATCCTTACGTGGGATCGAGTCCCACATCGGGCTCCCTGCGTGGAACCTGCTTCTCCCTCTGACTCTCTCTCTCTCTCATAAATAAATACAATCTTTAAAAAAAAAAACAAAAAACTGAAGCCTCACGGCGGCTATAACTTCACTAAACACAGTTATTTGTTCTACTAGCTTTTCTTCTCTATGATTATTAGGATTTTCTACATATATAAACTTGTCACCTGGGAATTTTTTTTTCCTTAAAAATCTGTGTGATTACTTTCTCTCCTTCCGGCCTTACTGCACTAAAACCTCCCTTAAAATGTTAACTTTAAGTAGTGAGAGTGAACATATTTTTCTTTCTCATCTAAGGAAGAAGACTTTTTTTTTCTCTCTTTTAAAGATTTTATTTATTCATGAGAGACAGAGAGAGAGAGAGAGAGGCAGAGAGACAGGCAGAGGAAGAAGCAGGCTCCATGTAGGGAGCCCGATGTGGGACTCAATCTCGGGTCTCCATGATCACGCTCTGGGCCGAAGGCTTTAGCAGGCACTAAACTGCTGAGCCACCCAGGGATCCCAGAAGAAAGACTTCAATTTTCACAAGTAAATATGATTTTATTTGCAGGTTTTTCATAGATGCCTTTTATTAAATTGATGATATCTAGTCTAAAGTATTGAACAGATAGTCTAAAGTCTATCTGTCCAATCTAGATAAACATGTTTATTTCCATTCCACGGTACTAATTTTAGTTTGCACCATCCTTAAAGGCCCTCATTCTGTGGACCCCAGGACAATCTCAATATATATATTTTTGCCTATCCAATAAAACTATTATGTTTTAATATAATTTTTTTACACTTACTGCTTTTAAGATATTTCTTTCTCATTCTATACACAGGCAAGGGTTTTCCTTTTGCATGCTCTTATATGTCCTTAACACCAGCCTTTTTTTTTTAAACTAAATTCCATTGTTCAGCATTGACATTTAACACAATATGTCACAATCTTATCAGCTGTATTTTTCCGATAATTTAACTTTTTATTGATGTGAAGCCATAAAGTCTTTTAAACTTAAATGTTATTACAAAGTAAAATTACCAGGCAGGCTGGGTGGCTTAGCAGTTTAGCATGCCTTCAGCCCAGGGCCTGATCCTGGAGACCTGGGATCGAGTCCCACGTTGGGCTCCTTGCATGGAGCCTGTTCCTCCTTCTGCCTGTGTCTCTGCCTCTCTCTCTGTCTCTCATGAATAAATAAATAAAGCCTTTAAAAAAAAAAAAGTAAAATTACCAACACTTTCAATATGTACAAAATTGAAAGCAAACCAATAACTTTTTACTAGGCAATTCTCTCTAAAAATCAGGTTAAAATTTTCTTATTATGAAGCAAATCCTTTATTTTTGTTGACCACTGATTATTCCAAATATTGTAAAACCTAATCCATTAGGCTGATGACATTTGCAAGCCAAGGTACTTTTGCCTTGAATGGTTAAGTCACTTTTTTTTGTTGTTGTTTTCTGCATTCATTATGCATTTTTCATGAAGCATCCTTGTGGCAACAACACTCTGATTTCACTAATTAGTCTTTCTTTTTTTTAACAGCATTACTAACTTCAGGAAGGCTTTCAAACTGCCTTTATCTATAAAAATTGTTATTTTCTCTTCTTAATCTAATCAGATAAAGAAATGAGAACAAAAAATGTCAAACTTGTTCACTTCTTCAATCTGCTTTAAGATTACGTATCTTTCTCGGCAGTTATTTAAATAACTTTTTAAAAAGAAATGAAACTATTAGGTTAGCTATCAAGTTAAATACATTCAATAGAAACAAAAATAATTTATGTAATCTCTTATTTCTCAGGAGTAATCAACACTGAATAATTTATCTACAATATTTTAAAGTTTTACCTCTTGTTCTCAATATTTCTCACTTTGTGTGGTAGCTTAAATATGCTTCTGGGGAATACATTTATATGTGCAAGAGTTTTTAGATGTCAAAATTTCCACTACTTTTAATTATCTTAGAAGCAACTATTTATTTCACTCCACAGTAGGAATCACAGTCCTAAACATGTAGGCTCTAAGCATGTAGACTGCCTCAGTTAAAAACTTTGCTTCACAGATTAACCATGTGTTCTTAAGCTACTTATTTGATTAATTCATACATAAAATTGGGTAATAATACCATCTAAGTCATGAAGTAGTTGCTAAGATCAAAGGAGATATTTTTAGTATTTTTTATTTTAGATGTTAGTTAATATATAGTATGATATTGGTTTCTGGAGTTAGAATTCAGTGATTTATCATTTACATACCACACCCAGAGCTCATCACAAATGCCCTCTTTAATCCCCATCACCTATGTAGACCATCCCCCCCACTTCCCTCCATGAACCCTCAGTTTGTTCTCTGTCATTAAGTCACTTAATGGCTTGTTTCTCTCCCTAATGATTTTTTATAGTGAGAATCACAGAGCCTAGAACAAAGGGCATGAAGATTTTTACCTTATTCATCATATGCAAACAAAGGGCAGAGAAACATGAAACTAATTAACCCAATACCAAAAGCACCTCTTTAAACACTTTACTGTATATTCTACATAGAGCTGAGCCTTGAACAACACGGGCCTTGAATAGCACAAGTCCACTTTAAAGCAAGTACTTGTTTCTTCATAAAGTTTTATTCTTTCCATTTGGTCCACAGTTTGAGAGAGGCTCTAGGGTGATGAAAAATCTGCCTAGTAGCTGCAGGAAGAAGCTCAGGCTTAAGTCCTTATATCACAGGGTTGCCAGAGGGGTCCCTCAAAAGTTGCTGGACTCCTCAGGCTCCTATATGTGCCTGAAGGTGAGCCTTTCCAAGAGATACTTGCCAGCCCAGCTTGGGTACCAGCTTTCTGCAGTCAGGTGATCAGCCACCTTCTTGACAAGCTTCATTTCCTGATCTAGGAAGTGGATCTCCAGGAAGTCACAGAGATGGGGATCTATACCATCTGGCCAAAACCCAGAGCATGGAGATCCTAAAGTACCTGGTTTGGGTGCTTCTCCAGAACCATGGTGGCTTCCATGGTGTACACAGTTTTACCACATTTATCTTGGGACAGCTTGTGCACATCCCAAAAGGGGGCACTGCTGCTGTGCTGGTTTTGCATTTTCAAGAGACTTGATGCCCTCAGGCTTCTCCTCAAATGGCCCACACACTCTAGAGCTACATCATAGTGGTTGAAATAAAAGCCAAGAAAGAGGGAGGTGTAGGAGGCCCACAGATGCATGTTGACCATCTGGTTGATGGCAGCCTCCACCTCAACGGAGTCATTGTGACACATCTGGGACCTCAAGGTTGATTGGCAATAGGGAGCTAAGCTCAAAAAATGGTGGTGGCGGAAGATGGCTGAGAATGTGATTCCAAAGACTGTGACTAGAAAAGAGGTTGGAGGCCTTAAGGACAGGAATCCGTGGGTGTGTTCTGTCCAAACATGAAGCAGCAATCAGATCCATGGGGCCATAGGTTGTATGCACTCCCTAGAGGTGCAGAGGTATTTACAGGACAGTACTACAAATATATTTTCTTTTTCTTTGATTTTCTTAATATTTGATTTTCTCTAGGTTACTTTGTTGTAAGAATAGATTGAATAAGACGTATAACATACAAAATATGTGTTGATTGTTTATGTTATCAATAAGGCTTCCAGTCAACAATAGGCTATTAGCTTTGGCAGAGTCAAAAGTTACGTTGTATTTTCCACTACAGCGGGAGGTCAGTGCTTCTACATTCCTCACATTGTTGAAGAGTCCAACTGTACTTTCCATATGCAAACAGATTGACAGAAGCTGTAACATGACAAATCTTTTTATATTACAACATATTATAAACAAATTACCATGCAGACAAGCATTAATTTTAATGACTTTGTATTCCAGGTATTTCTTTAAGTTCATTTTTTAATATCAAGGTTGTCTGAATGTAAAATTAAAATACTTCTAAATATAACTTTTAAAACATCATGATGATACTTTATTGTCCATCTGTGATATTAGGAAAGTCTATATTTTAAAACAATGAGCTCACAGAAAAACAGAAAAAAAATCCCTGTTTTCTTTTATTTAAGTTACTAAAAGAGATTTTGTTGTTTTCAGTTTCCTTTTGCAAACCCTGAACTGAATGTTAATGAGAGCAGTCAATTTTTGATCCATTCTAGGACCTGATATTTGAGTAATTACATTAAAGAGAGGCATCAGCACTACTAAATAACCCTGATTATACTGGATGAGAGATGAATGATTAAAAGCTTGCATGAGGCATTAATTTACTACCTAATAGTCACATAATACCAATTGACTATTCTATTATTTCCCCCTTTGGGTAAAGTTATTTTGGATAGAATAAAATGGCAGTGGAATAGTTAGCAAAGATCATAGATAGAAGTACTGTAATTCATCAAGCAGCCTAGTTGGACAGCCTTGTCAAAGAAGGTTAGGGAACTTCTCATGATTGTAGCCAGTGTTGCAACATTTTTAAAGATAGCAATCCATTATCACTTCTCTCCTGCCACCTGAAAAAAAATCACCCCACAGAATCTGATTTCTTCCTGAGGTGACGTGACACTGCTCAAAAGGCAATGAAACATCATTTTTTTTCTAAAATATCAGCTATCAAATGGCAGACTCTAAACCTGAGTCATGTTTTGTTCAAGTCTGTAGTGTATACTAAGGAATTGGGAAACTTAAATAACTTTGATTATCTTATATTTGGATTTAGTTTTGTCTTGATTATATCAGTAATAACAAAATGAGCTGCAATTCTGTTCTAAAAAGTATAACGTGTCCTGTAGTTGCTATTAAAAGAAATATATGATACAAGTAATTATGTAGTTTTTACATCCATATGTATATTAGTTCTATAGTTCTATAATTATCTATAGGAAGGATTAGCACTTGTTTTGCTGGTATGCCTAAAGCCAGTGAAGTTAAGCCAAGTGAAAACCAGGATAGTTATGAAGAAGACTTTTTTCTAACAGGTAATTTGTGAGTTTCAGTTTGGTAATAGCTAGTATTGATTCACATCAGTAAGAATTTTAGATTTCAGTGTGATAAAAACTAAGAAAGAAACTGAGAATAGAATTGTTCTTCCCAATGTAGAAATACATTCGAGGATAACTGGAATTCCTATGTTTCTTCCAGAACTAGGCTCCTAAAAATGAATCCATATGATGACACTCAATTTCAAAATTATACTTCTCTTTTCCAGAAGAAAGCTTCATGAAAAGACACTTTTAAAAAATGGTGATTATGGCAGAAACAGTCAGTGCATATTGACTATCCATAAGCAACTCCTATGTTCTACATTCTTGGTGTTAGGTGGAACTTTGGAGCTAATTCTGAACAATGGGTGTGAATAGAAATAATGACTGTCGCTTCCAGAATGAAGCATTTAAGAGCCAATGTACGACCCTCTAACTTCCATTGGGCCTTGGGAAAGCCACAGTACACTGGAGTGACAACTTGCCTCCCAGAGTGGTTATGTAGAACACGGATTCCCTTAGTAGTTCACATTGGGTACGTCCCGTGAGCTAGAAAGAATAAATAATTTGTTCAAATAAGCCCCTGAGATTTTAGGATTGTTCTGCAGGATGATCGGGACTATCCAAATTAATTCAGAGAATTACACAAATGAAAATATGACACTGACCAGGTTTCCCTGATACTAAATATGGCTCTAAAATGGGAAAAACAGAACAAGAATAATTATTACCAAAATGTGAACTCTGTTGAAGAAAATGAGGTGAATCGTCACTCCGTTTGCAAGAACTGAGCTGATACCACTTTTTGAGTCCTATCTATGAATTAAGGTTTCCCGATGAGATGGCTTTACTGCCCTCACCAGCAATTGTTCAGGAAGCTTCTGTGGAAGAACAGATACACTTATGTGTTCAGGGGAAAGGCTTGAAATTTTGTAAGACTACTGTGCAGTTCTTATCTACTCTGTTTCTCAAGTCAGGAGTAAATAATACTTGTCTCATATGTGTTCATATATTGTTTGGATTGTTTTTAAAATAGAGTGTTTTAGTTATGACCTCTCATTACTGCCCCCTAATGAGGGGAGGAGGGGAAGCTTAAAAATGCAGTGTGTATGTCAGGAACTGTATTTTTTCATTGGTAATGATTGTAACACTAACCAAGTGGACTTGTCGGCTTATAGAAGCCATAAATGTGAAGACATTTGGTGAATATTTAGGAAACTAAGTCTTATTAGTTGTTCATATTAGCTTTTGGGAAAATTGGGCTTATCCAATGCTAATGCATTATATCATGTTAACCTTCAAATTAAATATTCAAATTGTATTCACAATAGCACCTGATCCAAATTCACATTTATAAACTATGCATTTCTGATCTTAAGTCTCTTGATGTGAAAAAGGCTTTCTTTATAGTTAACAGTTTCCCAAAAATTTCAAATAATTGTCTCCTTATTTCCATTATTGTGATAGTCTTTGCCAAATCCTTTGCAAGAGGTTGCATATACCACCTTTCTTCAGCACCTTCCATACCCTTGTTTCATCTTTCCCAGAAAGAACAACAACAATGACTTTCTGGTAGAATAGAGGTTTAAATAGTAATTTCCCATTCCTATAGTTTGCATATGAAACTCAGGTCTTTTTTTTTTAATATCTCTAACAGGAACTTAATATCAAGTAACCTGTGAATTCATTAACACTGTTTTAATTGCAAAACCCATTGCATTATTTGGGTTTCCTATTACCTTTAAATTCTTTTCTCTTGCTTTTTTTTTTTTTTAATTTTAAGCAATTGTAATGAAATGAACAATGGTCTTCTACTTCTCTTCTTATTTGATTGGATATTTCTACCTTTACACAATAAAAAGAAAAGTATAAAAATTCAAAGTTCTAATTCTTGAAATATAAGGATAATTTATGGTCAAGTGGAACTATTACACACACACACACACACACACACACACCCATGTCTCTGAACCACATTATGTGGATTAGCATTCCTGTTATGTCTCTACCAGCTGAATGACACTGGATAGTTAATATCACTTTCCAGAGAACTGACCTAATTAGATGTCACTAAAGCATCATCAGGTAGCAAACACTCTAGGCATTGCTACTGCTGTTGTTGATACAGTAGATCCTTCACCCTCAGCTCCCTGCCCCACCCCTTACCTTCAGGCCCTCCCAATCCAGGAAATGGAGGCTTGGAGATATTCTCATAGACTTTGATTTCCCCCTGGGCTGTGTGGCTTTGGGCAACTGAATCTTGTTTGGAGGTATTTACCCACAACTTTTCATCCATGTAGACCTATTTGTTAAAGAAGACATGCCAAGCTTCTAGTTCAATTTCTTGTACACAGCCACATTGCCTTCCCACCTTGTTCTCCCTCTTTTTTATTCTCTCTCTCTCTCTCTTGCTTTCTAATTTTTTTTTCAGAGTATATCTAAGTCTGTTTCTTAAAAATAGAGACAGTAGGAAAAGACTCAAAGACCTCTAACAAGTGAAGATTGGGTATTTGGCAGAAATCACAGTGTTAAAGGCGTCTCATCCTCTTACTTGAAAATATTGGCAACACTCTCATTCTCTGCCTCTCAAATTTATCTGTTTTCAGTGAGCAGTGAAGTTTGAATCAGGCAACCAAGTATAAGAGCAGCTGGTAAGGACAGCGTTAGTATTTGGAATTAGGGAATTGAGTACTTCTTACAGTGTGGTTCTTAGGACTGAACAGCAATCTAACGTGGTGGGATGCAAATGATTCTGCCTTTAAAAAGGTATTTACATTAAATTAAAAAGGATTACATATACTGGAGGAACCCTGATTTTTGAGGGGACCTGTTTTTAGTTGTTATTATTCTATTGGAACAGGAAAATCCCAGGAATTAGTTTCTTTTTTCTTGACATATCTTTAATTCTGGATAGGGCCATGATGAAAAATAATTTACAGCAATTTATATACATAATTACATGTTTACAGTAGATCCCTTTACTGTCATCCACTCATATTATTTTTAAGAAAATTTTATTTATTTGAGAAAGAGAGCGTGCATGAGCAGGGGGCAGGGACACAGGGCAAGGGAGAAGCAGATTCCCCTCTGAACAGAGAGCCGCATCCCAGGACCCCAAGATCATGACCCGAGCTGAAGGAAGACACTTAACCAAGTGAGCCACTCAGGTACCTCATCCACTCACATAATAACCATCTCATTTCACAATCTCTATCTGATTTCTTGATCCTAGAAATCTTTTTTTTTCATTGCCCTTTTAAACGATGTAAAATATGTTTCCAAAATAAGTAAAATTTTATATTGCACATCACAATTTACATAAGAGACATTTAACAACTCATTTTGACATTTAAATAGCCTTGAAAATTAGATGATTGATCTCAGAAGTTATGATTCAAGAATACACAAGTAATAAATGGAAAAAGAAGTTCTAGGTCCAGATTATATGGACCAAATTTCATATCCTCTTCACTCTATTATTTGGAGCATATACCACAAATGACACAGTAATGCATGCCTTCAGTGGTACGTGCCTTTCGTAGATAGATTTTTGCCTAAACTTAACATTTGTATAGTGAATTTTTCATGTTTGGTCTTTAATTTTTTTTTGATCAGTTGGCTGTCATGCACATAGATATTTGCTAACACTTATTTTCCTAGTTTTGTTGTTGTAGAATCAAAACTACTCCTGTCTCAAGAGCTTTGTAAGCCTTTGCTAGCCTGCAAACTTAAGATAGGTCAGAAAAATTAGGATTAACAGAATTTCTTTTAGCCTATGATTTTAATAGTGATCACTTTACCTCTTATTTTAAATATTTTGTTATAAAATATTTCAGATATACAAAAAGTATAATGAATACTCTAACGAATGTGCCAACCACCCAGATTTTGAAAATATGGCGTTTGGCTGTATCTTCTTCAAATATGGTTTTAAATGTAAAGCACTTCAGCAATTTATGTGCTGAATTATAATCCCTTCCTGTCCCTTCATATCTTGAGGTAGCCAAGACCCTGAAGCTGGCATGTATATGTAACAAGCTTTCTATATGTATATCTATAAACAATAACTAATTTCATATATTTATCATTTTAGACAAATTATATTTTACTAAATTCTCTCTTTTCACAATAGCTTTGTGGAAATAATTCACACAAAATTCTCCCTTTAAAAATGTATAGTTAGGGGATCCCTGGGTGGTGCAGTGGTTTAGCACCTGCCTTTGGCTCAGGGCGGGATCCTGGAGACCCGGGATCGAATCCCATGTCGGGCTCCCGGTGCATGGAACCTGCTTCTCCCTCTGCCTGTGTCTCTGCCTCTCTCCTTCTCTCTCTGACTATCATAAATAAAAAATAAAAAAAAATGTATAGTTAGGTGGTTTTTAGGATATCCACAAAGTAGTGCAACCATGATAACTGTCTAATTTTAGGACATTTTCATTACTCTAAAAAGAAATCATGTATTAATCAGAAATTATTCATGATTTGTTTCTTTTTCTATACTGGAAACCACTAATTTCCTTTTTTATGTCTAATGGTCTGTCTAATCTGGGCATTTCACCTAATGAAATCATGTAACTAACTTCTGACTTCTTTTATTGAGCATATTTTTTTCCAGGTTTAACAACGTTGTAGAGCCATGACTATTGTATTCCTTTTTGTCGCTGAATAATATTCCATTGTTAAGATAGAACACATTTTTTTTTTCACCTATTCATCAGTAGACAGTTGCTTTCACTTTTGACTATTATGGATAATGCTTATATGAATGTTCCTGCATAGTGTTTTTGTGAACATGTTTTCCCTTCTCTTGAGTGAATAGAATCACAGGGTCGTGGAGTAACTATGTATAGCAATTTGAGGAACTGCCAAAGTGTTTTCCCAATGACCACACAATTTTACTATCCCAACAGGAATGTATAAATGCTCCAATAATACTTGTTATTGCCTATTTTTTCGGTTTTAATTTTAGCTATCCCAGTGGTACCCAGTGGGTTACAGTGACATCTCATTGAAATTTCGATTTATATTTCCCTTATGAAGTGATTTTGAGCATCTTTTCATGTGCTTACTAACCATTCGCATATTTTCTTTGGAAAAATGTATACTTGAATCCTTTTGTCCATTTTAAAATGCAGGTATTTGTCTTTTTTATTGGGTTTGTTTATTCTTTATAAATTTTGGATACAAATCTCTTACCAGATATATAATTTGTAAATATTTTCTTCCGTTCTGTGGATTCTTCTCCATTTTCTTGATGGCATTCTTTGAGGAACAAGAGTTTTTAATTTTCATGAAATACAACTTATTTTTTTGTCACTTGTACTTTTTGAGCAATATACAAGAATTGCCTATCTAAGATAATAAAATCGACTACCATATTTTCTCCTAAAGTTTTATAGTTGTAGCTTTTAAATTTAGGTTTGTGATCCATTTTGAATTAATTTTTATATATGGTATAGGTCCATCTTTATTCTTTTACATGTGGCTATTCAATTGTCCCAGCACCATTTTTTGAAAAGCCTTCTTCATTGAATCTTATTGCGCTCTTCTAAAAAATTAGTTGGGCATAAATATAAGGGTTTATTTTTAGGCCCTCAATTCTGTACACTGATAAGCTATCATTATACCAGTACTATACTGCTTTCTTTACCGTAGTATTGTAGTAATTGTTAGTCAGAAAATGTATGTCCGGGATCCCTGGGTGGCGCAGCGGCTTGGCGCCTGCCTTTGACCCAGGGTGTGATCCTGGAGACCCGGGATCGAATCCCACGTCGGGCTCCCGGTGCATGGAGCCTGCTTCTCCCTCTGCCTGTGTCTCTGCCTCTCTCTCTCTCTCTCTGTGTGTGTGACTATCATAAATAAATAAAAATTAAAAAAAAAAAAAGAAAATGTATGTCCTAGAATTTATTTTTCTTAATTTAGATTCTTATGGCTGAATTGAATCATCAATTTTAATTCTACACCGTCTACTATGTTCATATTTTAACCTTCATGACAAAAGTCTTTGCTATAAGAAATATTAGGATTTAATAGAAATTGGGAGATTGTATATAGTAACTTCTTAGTCAAAAACAATATACTTTGTTTCTGATAGGAACCATTCAATCTATATTCTCTTATATTCTATGATGTGTGGATTTAGTATCAATTTGAATGTCATGAATCAAACAACATGCTAAATATATTTTATATACTATAGCAAATAACCTTTACAACAACCTTAGTTCAGTATTTGCCTCTACATTTTATAAAGACGATGAATCTGAAATGTACATGACAAGTATCCAAGATTATGCAACTAGTCAGTGATAGAGCCAATATTCAAATTTGGGTCTAATTCTAAATATTGTCTTGTGAATATTTAGAAAGATATTATCATTGAATGGAAATTTATCTTTGTGACTTTTTTATTAGTCTCGATTCTACATTATTAAGAATCACAGAATAAGTTTATTCCTTCTCATGCTACAGAGACACATAAATTTCTCATTTTCCCTATAGGGTGTTTATCAAAAATCTCTAGACCTTTCACAGTGTTAAACATGATACAGTAAACATTTTCATTTATCAGTGTCCTTAAAAGATAATGCTCCCTAAAATAATGGAGAGCAAATCCAAACAATATAATCTAGATTTGGATTGGTTGTTGGTACCTGTAGATAGTTCCAGATAAATTAGACAAAATACAATGAGTCCATCACTTTTAGATGCTATCAGCATTGAGCCTATAGAGAAACAAGAAACATAATAATGTCTTTACTTGGAAATTTTGTGTAAAGATAATTGTACCCCTTTTTAAGTAGGATTTAGTGAATATTTAGAAGATTATTACCATAAATTTGTCTTGATCTAGCAAATTATGTACCCATAACCTACTTACTGAACTAAGATATAAAAAAAAAATATGAGTACTTAGAGCAAAAACTGAACTTTAATATTTAAAATAATCTGGAAAACAATTACTTTTGGACATGCCAATAATCTGAGCTATAATTCATTCAATGATAAGTAGTAAGAATAAAGAAATTATTATACCCAGCCATATTGCTATTTGTATTTTAAAAGAAATTTTCTTATTGAAGTAGTCATTGGACAATTCATTTAGAGGGAATTTATCCGAACATTCTCTCTTACTAAAAGGAAATTCAGATCCTAAGAAATTCTGAACGGAGATATTATTTTAGTTAACTTTTCACCATATAATTTTGTCTCCTCCATTTATTCTTTCTGATTTTATCCCTGGAACAAATACTTCTTCCTGTTCTAAAGCAGAGTTTTATCTTTCCATTCTATACTCAAAATCATTTATGCAGAGATGAAGGATGGGTATTAGTTACTTCATGTACTCAGAATGATCCATGCCACAGGCTGCCTGGATCCCTGTGTTAGAGAGATTAAAGACTATATTGTAATGCATTGGAAAAATTCAGGTTTCATATCCCTCTCTCTCATAGGTGGGGCAGGGAGGAATTGCAACATACCTGAAAGACATTTCTCATTTTTATTTTAACAGCTCATTAAATGCTAAGCGTAGAAACCTATCACTTCAAGTATAAATACAAGATATGATCTAAGCTTAGGTTTCCAAACTTCTTTTCTGTGTTCATCTCTCATAATCCATTGTCAATCAAAGAGAAATAAATATATACATGCATGCATGTATACATACATATATACATAACAAATTAACTATCCAACCCCAGGTCCTATCT
Organism: Canis lupus baileyi; assembly: GCF_048164855.1. Classification (NCBI taxonomy): domain Eukaryota; kingdom Metazoa; phylum Chordata; class Mammalia; order Carnivora; family Canidae; genus Canis; species Canis lupus. The sequence continues at coordinate 13,115,517 of NC_132839.1, read as the reverse complement.
ATCCTCTGTAGGTCATATTCCTTAAATTCTCGCTCAGACCTATTCATTCCTTGTTTCTTCCTTTATTAGTTTTCTTCTTCTAAGCTTGTCTCTGTGTGTGTGTGTCTACCTTAAAAATTTCAAATATCTAACGAAACTTTCCACATACTGGGATTGCGTGTGAATGTGTGTGTGCGGATGTGAGAGTGAAGGTATGCATATGATTTGTCCACCATCATGATTAAAAGTCCAATTCAACAAATTTTTTTTAAACCTTACTTTTCTTAGGCACTTTAAAGTTCTCTCTTCTTTTACTATATGAGTAGTTGATTTTAGATGTAGCCTCTGATTTATCGCACTTAAGTAAATTTCTTGAAGTTTACCTTCCCCCAAATTGTACACAATGTAGTGCTAACTTCGGTGCTTTGATTCTGAATTTCATCATCCATCTTGGATTGTATCTTTCTCTCAGTTGTTTTCATTTCATTATTTTTCATCTGAAATTTAACAGAAATGACAGCAGAAACTATGACCCGGGGATTCTCTTCTCTTTTTGTCACATATCAATGTTTCGTAGTTGTCCCAAGCAATGGACCCATACCCTCTTTGATTTTATCTAAGGGCTGATGTTATTCAAAATAATAAATAAACACACAAAAATAATGGCCAAAACAAACAATAATATCGCTACCAACACCAACAAAATTTTATGGTATGTTTTGCTTTTATGATCATGAACCCGCTCTTAATTCTAAACACCAGAAACACCTAAACACCTGAAACCTTCATTTTGCTTCATCCTAATGAAATGAGGGAATTAAGGACTGTTTCATTCACTCTATCGCAGTCACAAGTCTGCTAATTGGTAGAGGTGGTTATCATTTTTTAAGCTCGAGTCTAGTGCTACTTCTTCTATAACATTTTTCTTGTTGTCAATCCAAAGTTTGTGCCAAAAAATTGAGCTTTGGATTTTTTAGGAGCCTACTTTGGGTGTAATATGTGTGAATTGAACAAGGAGTGGGTTCCTGATGATAAATTTCAACTATTATAAGTTGTTATTTAATTTAACCTATTTATTTGCCATTCTGACTCATTTGTCCTCATACTTGGAGAGAGAAAGCATGACTGATAAAATGCATGCTTCAGCCCTGTAAGTTTTCTTTACCTGAGAATGATCAGAGCTGTTAATTGCTTCACTGCTGATTTAATCCCCTCTCAGAGAATCTTGCCTGTAATGTTTCCTGCTAATCTCATTTTTATTTTGCACAGGCAAGAGCTGTTTTATTTCCATTTGGCTTCTAAATATGCCAGTGATCATTTAATTTATTTTCCTGCACTATTCAGCTCAGGTTTTGTACATTTATTCCATAATAAATAAAAACATTAAAAAATTAGGAAATAAAAAATAAAAGTCAAGCTATTTATCTTTACCCATATGTTAGGAATTTTTTTCTTTTCCATTAGGAAAACACTACTTTGGTAATTATCTGTCTGTTACATTCCAATAAGATTTGCCCCATCAATAAATGATCCAGAGGGATGAGTATTCTTTTATAGTTTAACCTTTTTTAAGAGTCTTCTGCTTCTTCAAAGGTAAATACTTTTTCTCTTTCCTCAAATTTCAAAACAATGAAATGGGAAAAAAGTATCATTGGTTATACTGTTTAAATCTAGTTATTATATGTATATATTTTATATTCTATGATTATTATTTTCTGCAGCCTCTAACAAAATAATGCAGCAGAATTTATTCCCAAGGGAAATATTTATTTATGTGTCTTTAGGCAGATTGCATAAACTCCCTGGGCTTAATTTACTTGTTAATTCAATAGTGATTTGTTGAGTACCCTTCCTATGCACTATAAGATTTGTAACTTGAAAGTAAATAATCACAGCCACCCTCAGGTGCTCACATTCTGTAGGGAGATGGAGTGAGGAAAATGTGAGAGTGGATGGTTGAAACATCTCGAGGAGATAATATTTGGACTAAGTTCTAAAGATTAGCTGAGTGAGAAGGACATGGATACGGGGCCAGACAGAGTAGTCCAGACAGAGGGGATATCTTGATCAAAGCCATGAGTAGATAGGAGAGCCATATACCTAGGGAAATATAAGCAGTAAGAACTGCTAGGTAAAAACAAAACAAAACAAAAAACCCAAAACTATGAGGCAGGGAATACAGGGAGAAGAAATTAAAGAATGATAGCAATAAAATAACAATGTGCACACCATGTCAAGTAATTTGAAATTTATTTGGTAGATGATATAGAGGAACTGTTGGAATGTCTTAAGAAGAACCATAAAAAAAAGGAACCACGAGGTTATATTTGTGTGTCATACACATTACTCTAAAGTTGACATAGTAAACGATTTGAGAAATCCAAAAACATTGATGAAATAGTCCTGATTTCAACTGTATCCCATTGTCATCATGACTCCGTTTGTGTTCATCAGATAGCATGGCTTATATTTTTTGACTTAGTAAATGAGGACACTTTATTACTTTGAAAAATGGGGACAATAAAATTTGCATGACTGGATCTAAAAAAAGGTCTAAAACTTCCTACCTTACCATCTAGGAAGTTCTAATATGTACAACGTAAGAATTTAATGGGGAGTCAGTATCTCTCTAACGTCCTGAATGAATGAATCCATGTTTACAACATTATATTTGTACTGTCCTTCTAGAGGAAAATGAGAATTAGAGTTCAAGTAATTAAACCATGGATTCATAGCAAGTGGCAGAGATCATCTGATCCTAGGTGTAGTGTTCTTTTTTTTTAAAAAAAAATACCTATTTATGAGAGAAACAGAGAGGCAGAGAAACAGGCAGAGGGAGAAGCAGCCTCCTCACGGGGAGCCCGATGCGGGACTTGATCCTAGGACCCCAGGATCACCACCCAAGCCGGAGGCAGATGCTCAACCACTGAGCCACCTGGACGTCCCAAGGTGTACTGTTCTTTCCATTACACCAGAGCTGTCTTCTACTGTATCCAGAGCTACCCTCTGAAAACCCACAACTTCTCGGGAATGTCCTCAAACTTTGGTACTTTGATTGCCTACTGGATCTTCAAACAGAACTTAAGCCTGGACATTTCCCACATCCCCACCCCCTACACCATGATCAAAAGGTGATCATCTGATATCTATGTTAGGTATCAAAATGCCTTAATTGTATTTTATTGACATCTATATTTTTAAATTGGTAGTATAATTTGATTTAATAGGCTATACAAAAGGCCAGAATGTGCCATTCCCTAGTCATTTACTATATGCTTATCTCAAAACACCAAGAGAGATTTTTTAATAGTATTTTAGAATACTTATTTCCAATTTATTTTCTTTTTGTTAACCTTAAATTTTAGTTATCATATAGTGCCATATTGGTTTCAAGAGCAGAATTCAGTGATTCATCACCTACATATAACCAGTGCTCATCACAAGTGCCCTTTTTAATACCCATACCCTATGTAGCCCATCCCCTACCCACCTCCCTCCATTAATCCTCAGTTTGTTCTCTATAGCTAAGAGTCTCTTGTGGTTTGCTTCCATCTCTCCTTTTTTCTTCCCCCTTCTCATATGTTCCTCTGTTTTCTTAAATTGCACATATAAATATGTGAAATCATATGGTATTTGTCTTTGGTTGACTTATTTTTCTTAGCATTATGCATTCTAGCTCCAACCACATCATTACAAATGTCAGGATTTCATTCTTTTTGATGGCTGAGTAATATTCCATTATATATATATATATACACACATATATACGTATGTATATATGTATGTATACACACACACACACACACATACCATTTCTTCTTTATCCATTCATAACTTGATGGATATTTGGACTCTCTCCATAGTTCGGCTTTGTTGATACTGCTGCTATAAACATCATGTACATGTACATGTACCCCTTTGAATCTGTATTTTTGTATCCTTAGCATAAATACTTAATAGTGCAATTGCTGGATCATAGGATAGTTTTATATTTAGTTTTTTTGAGGAATCTCCATCGTGTCCTCCAGAGTGGCTTTACCAGTTTGCCTTCCCTTCAACAGTGCAAGAGGGTTCCCCTTCCTCTTCATCCTTGCCAACACCTGTTGTTTCTTTTGTTGTTTATTTTAGCCATCCTGACAGGTGTGAGCTGGTATCTCATTGTGATTTTTATTTGTATTCCCATAATGATGAGTGATGTTGAGCATCTTTTTATGTCTCTTAGCCATTTGGATATCTTCTTTGGGAAGTCTATTCATGTCTCTTCCCTTTTCTTAATTGGGTTGTTTGTTTTCTGAGTGTCAAGTTTGATAAGTTCTTTAAAGTTTTGGATATCACATACGTTGTTCATAAATATTTTCTCCCAATCCATAGGCTGCCTTTTAGCTTTGTTGTTTCTTTTGCTGTGCAGAAGCTTTTTATCAAATGCTAATAGTTCATTTTTGCTTTTGTTTCCCTTGCCTCCAGCGATTTGGCTAGTAAGTTGCTCTGACCAAGATCAAAGAGGTTGCTGCATATGTTCTCCTCTAGGATTTTGATGGTTTTCTCTCTCACATTTAGGTGTTTCATCCATTTTGAATATTATTTTTGTGTGTGTGTAAGAAAGTGGTCCAGTTTCATTCTTCTGCATGTTGCTGTCCAGTTTTCCCAACATGATTCATTGAACAAACTGTCTTTTTTCCATTGGATAGTCATTTCTTCTTTGTCAAAGATTGGTTGACCATGTAGTTGTGGATCTATTTCTAGGTTCTCTATTCTATTCTCTATTCCATTGATCTGTGTGCCTGTTTTTGTGCCAGTATCATACTGTCTTGATGACTGCAACTTTGTAATATAACCTGAAATCCAGAATCATGATGCCTCCAACTTTGCTTTTCTTTTTCAGAATTGCTTTGGCTATTTGTGGTCTTTTTTGGTTCTATACAAATTTTAGGATACTTTTTTCTAGCTCTGCAAAAATTTCTGATGGTATTTTGATAGGGATTGCATTAAGTGTGTAGCTTGCTTTGGATAGTATAGACATTTTAACAATGTTTGTTCTTCCAATCCATGACCATGGAATTTTTTTCCATTTCTTTGTACCTCTTCAATTTCTTTCATAAGTGTTCTGTAGTTTTCAGAGTACAGATCTTTTACATCTTTGGTTAAGTTTATTTCCAGGTATCTTACTGTGTTTGGTGCAATTGCAAATGGGATTTATTCCTTGGTTTCTTTGTCTGCTTCATTATTTTGGTGTATAGAAATGCAACAGATTTCTCCATGCTAGTGTTATATTCTGCAACTTTGCTGAATTCATGTATTCTATCAATTTTTGGTGAGGTTTTTTGGGTTATCTACATTGAATACATCATCTGCAAATAGTGAAAGTTTGACTTCGTCCATGCTGGTTTGGATGCCTTTTATTTCTTTTCATTGTCTGATTACTGAAGCTAAGACTTTCAGTAGTATGTTAAATAACAATGATGAGAGTGGATATCCTCCTTGTCCAGCTCTGATGAAGGCTCTTTATTTTTCCCCATTGAGGATAATATTAGCTGTGGGTCTTTCATGTATGACCTTTATGATATTCAAGTATGTTACATTTATCCCTACTTTGTTGAGGGTTGTATTTATGTATTTATTTACTCATTCATTCATTCATTCATTCATTCGATACACAGAGAGAGAAGCAATTTCCTTGTGAGGGGCCTGATGAGGGACTTGATCCCAGGACCTGGGGATCATGACCTAGGCCAAAGACAGATGCTCAGCCACTGGGCCCCCAGGTGTGCCTGTTGAGGGTTTTTTTTTTTTTTTTTAATTTTTATTTACTTTTGATAGTCACACAGAGAGAGAGAGAGGCAGAGACACAGGCAGAGGGAGAAGCAGGCTCCATGCACCAGGAGCCCAACGTGGGATTCGATCCCGGGTCTCCAGGATCGCGCCCTAGGCCAAAGGCAGGCACCAAACCGCAGTGCCACCCAGGGTGGATGCTGTATTTTCTCAAATCCTTTTTCTGCATCTATTAATAGCATCATATGGTTCTTATCCTTTCTCTTATTAATATGATGTATCACATTGATTAATTTGCAATTCTTTTAAGATTTTATTTATTTATTCATGAGAGACACGGTGGGGGCGGGGGGAGAGAGAGAGAGAGAGGGAGAGAGAGAGAAAGAGAGAGACAGAGAGACAGAGACACAGGCAGAAGCAGGCTCCATGCAGGGAGCCTGACATGGGACTTGATCCCGGGTCTCCAGGATCAGGCCCTGGGCCGAAGGCAGGTGTTCAACCGCTGAGCCACCCAGGGATCCCCTAATTTGCAAATATTGAACCAATCTGGCAGCCCAGGAATAAATCCCACATGATCATGGTGAATAATGTTTTTAATGTAGTGTTGAATTCAATTTGCTAGTATCTTATGGAGAATTTTTGCCTCCATGTTCATCAGGAATATTGGCCTGAGATTCTCCTTTTTAATGGAGTTTTTGCCTGGTTTTGGAATCAAGGTAACACTAGCTTCATAGAATGAGGTTGGAAATTTTCCTCCGTTTCTATTTTTTTTTCTTGGAACAGTTTGAGAAGAATAGGTATTATCTCTTCTTTCAATGTCTAGTAGAGGGGATCCCTGGGTGGCTCAAAGGTTTGGCCCCTGCCTTTGGCCCAGAGCATGATCCTGGAGTCCCAGGATTGAGTCCCACGTTGGGCTCCTTGCATGGAGCCTCCCTCTGCCTATGTCTCTGCCTCTCTCTCTGCGTGTCTCTTATGAATAAATAAATAAAATCTTAAAAATAAATGTCTAGTAGAATTTCTCTGGGAAGCCATTTCACCCAGGATTTTTGTTTATTGGGAGATTTTTTTTTATTATTATTGATTCCATTTCTTTGATGATTATGGATCTGTTCAAATTCTATTTCTTCCTGTTTTAGTTTTGGTAGTTTGTAAGTTTCTAGAAATTTGTCCATTTCTTCCAGATTGCTCAGTTTATTGGCATACAATTTTTCATACTATTATAATTTTTTGTCTATCTGTGGTGTTGGTTGTAATCTCTCCTTTTTCATTCCTGATTTTATTATTTGGGTCCTTTTTTCTTTTTGGTAAGTCTGACCAGGGTTTTATCAATTTTATTCTTTTGAAGAACCAGCTCTTTGTTTTGTTGATCTGTTCTACCCGTTTGTTGCTGTTGTTGTTTCTATAATATTCATTTCTTTTCTAATCTTTATTATTTCCCTTCTTTTGCTGGCTTTAGGCTTTATTTGCTGTTCTCTTTCTAGTTCTTTTAGGTGTAAAGTTAGGTTATGCATTTGTGAGACTTTTTGCTTCTTGAGATAGGCCTGTATTGTAATAAACTTCCCTGTTAGGACTGTCTTTGCTGCAACCCAATGGTTTTGGACTCTCATGTTTTTTATTTTCAATTGTTCCATGTAATTTTATTTCTTCTTTAATTTCCTGGTTAGCCCACTCATTCTTCAGTAGGATATTCTTTAACCTCCATGTATTTGTGGTCTTTCCATTTTTTTTTTTTCTTATGGTTGACTTCAAGTTTCATAGCATTATGGTCTGAAAATATGCATGATATGATCTCTTTTTGTACCAGTTGAGGCCTGATTTGTGGCACAATATGTGATCTGTCCTGGAGAATATTCCATATGCACTCGAAAAGAATCAGTATTCTGGTTTAGGATGGTATGTTCTGAATATATCTGTTAAGTCCATCCAGTCCAGTGTGCCTTTCAAAGCCATGCTTCCTTGTTGATTTTCTGCTTAGATGATCTGTCCATTACTGTAAGTGAGATATTAAAATTCCCTACTATTACTGTATTATTATCAATGAATATCTTTATGTTTAATATTAATTTATATGTATTTGGGTGCTCCCAAGTTGGGGGCATAAATATCTTGATGGATAAGCCCTTTCATTATGATATAATGCCCTTCTTCATCTCTAGTTACAGTCTTTGTTTTAAAATCTAGTTTGTCTGGTATAAGTATGGCTACTATGGCTTCTGATGTCCACAAGCATGATATATGGTTCTCCATCCCCTCACTTTCAGTCTGCAGGCATCTTTAGCTATAAATTGAATCTCTTACAGGCAGCATATTGATACATCATTTTTAAAAATTCATTCTGATACTTTGTTTTTTGATTTGAGCATTGAGTCCATTTACATTCAGAGTGATTATTGAAAGATACAAATTTAGTGCCATTTTATTACCTACAGAGTTGGTATTTCTGGTGGTGTTCTCTGGTCTTATTCTAGTCTTTGTTGCTTTTGTTATTTTTTTTCTCCACTCAAGGAGTCCTCATAATTTCTTGCAAGGCTGGTTTAGTGGTCACAACTCCTTTAGATTTTTTTTTTTCTTGTCTAGGAATCTATTTCCCTTTCTTTTCTGAATGACAGCCTTGCTGAATAAAGAGTTCTTGGCTGCCTTTTCCCCCCTATTCAGCATGTTGAATATATCTTGCCCTTTTCTCCTAGCCTTCTAGGTTTCTTTAGACAGATCTACTGTGATCCTAATGTGTCTTCCCTTGTAGTTTAAAAACTTTTCTTCCTTTACCACTTTCAGGATTCTTTCCTTGTCTATGTATTTTGTGAATTTGACTATGATATGCCTTGGCTTTGGTTGAATTTAATGAGAGTTCTTTGTGCTTCTTGGATTTAGATGTCTGTCCTTCCCCAGATTAGGGAAATTTTCAGCAACAATTTGTTCAAATAAAGCTGCCCCTTTTTCCTCTCTTTTCATCTTCTGAGACTTCTATGATACAAATGGTAATGCATTTTAATAAGTTGTTGAGTTCCCTAAGTTTACCTTTGTGATCCATTACCTTTATTTCCCTCTTCTTTTCAGCTTCGTTATTTTTCATAATTTTATCTTCTGTGTCATAGATTTGCTTCTGTACTTCATCCATCCTCATTTTTATGGCATCCATTTGGGTTTCATCTCAGTTATAGCATTTTTAAGTTCAGCCTGACTAAGGTTTAGTTCTTTTATCTGCATCAAGGGTGTCTGTATTGTTTTCTGTGCCTTTTGAAGTCTAACTGCTATCTTATAATTGTTTTAAATTTTAGTTCAAACATCTTATATCTGTATTGATTAAGTCTCTGGCTGTGAATTCTACTGCTCTTTCTTTTGGGGTAAATTTCTCCATCTTGTCATTTTGTTCAGAAAAGAAGAAAAACAAACAAACAAAAAAAACAAAAAAAGAAAGAAAAAAGGCCCCCAGAAAACAAAACTAGGCCTAGTGGAAGTGCCCCTTCAGGGCACAAGGAGGTGGGGGGCTTGGTGTAAGCAGATTTGGCCTCCACTAGGTGGCATTGTTTTGCTCCCGGAAGGCTTTCAGCGCTATTGGGCAAGATGAATATGTGAGTACCCCACTCTTTAGCCCTGGAGCTTAAAGGTCATGCCCTCTACTCTTCAAGGGGTCCTCACAGAAGAACAGTCAATCACCTCTCTTGTGTCCCTGGTTTCCATCAGAACCCTGTGTTAACCCTGCCTGTGTCTGAGGTTTTTTATCTCATGCACATGACTGAGTTTCAAAACTCCAGATTTTAGGGACTCTCACAGGGCAGACCTTTACTCTTCCTCTGAGGGAAGGTTTCACTGTGCTTTTGCTGTGTGCTGGACTGTCCCAGGAAAATGGATGCATGACTATGCAGCAGTTCAATGTTTATGGTAAAACAGAGCAGAAAGCCAGAATTAAGACTCATTGGTCTCAGCTGGCATCTCCACTCATATGCCTGGGAAAGTGCAGTATGTTGGTGCTACTCATTCTTACAAATCATCCAAATGTCTATTCTTCATCAAATCATTTTCTCTGGAATTGTGCTCTTCCTGGTCTCCTAAGGTACTGTTTATCCTATTCCTCATCTTCGTTGGCTTCTTTGAGGCACTGTCATTGTTGGCCATAATTTCCTTCAATAGGGGCCCTTCTCTTGGTTCCAGATGCTAGTCTGTCATGTCTCCTTTTTACTATATTGTTGTTACCTGCTTATTTTCTTTCAATTAATATGTCTTATTTAAATTCTTAACCAGTTCTATGTATACTCCAAGAACTAGGGTCCAAGGATGCCCTAATCTATACAGAAGAGATACATTTTATGACCTACTAAAATAATGCATCACATTCTTGACAATCTCTAGGTACAAGTTGTCCAGGTGATTGCCATTTGCTGAAACTATTGCATTCAGTGTGGAGGGCAAATTGTTCATTGCTAAACTTTGACTATCAAATCACAATTGTTGCATAAATCATGGGAATGCCAACCTTCTTGAGAGGCAAAAGTTTCTAAATCCTAAAATGCCCAGGAGCTTCCAACATCCAGCATGAGAGCAAAATGCTATAGGTAGTATTTTCTAGTAGCTTCCAGGTAGTCTTAGCCCTCTAACATGAGGACCAGAATAAGATAAATGAGGTAGAGTTGACTTAGTTGATCTTCATACCTGTAGCCAAAAGTAGAAGTACTTAGTGACCCCACAGACTAGGGAGTTAATGTTTTATGTTACTATGTTTTATGAGGGGTTTGTAGCAGTAGCTCAGTGATACAGAAATTGCAGCTTGAAGTCTGAATGCAGGGTTTTAATATAAAACATTGTAAGAGAGAGCATCGGATTTGAAGCCACAGCAGCTTTAGTCTGAATAGCAGAAGGTAGTAAAAGTTTAAGCAACAAGCAAGAAATGGAGATGTTGTGAAGAAAGTAGATTGGGGTTGAGATGTGCTCTCATCCAGTGGATGAGAGGCTCTTTCACAATGTCATAAGGAATAAAAAGAACTACTGATGGAAAATTTCTATAACTCTGCTTGGAAAAATCTAAACTGTACCAAATCCTTGATAGGATCCTTGGTATTCCTTCTCAATGACTATCCTGGCTGAATACATACAGCAGGTAAGAAAAACCAACAACACTAGCAAAACCACTATTGCTATTTCTTTGCTACCCATACATTTCTTTGACATGTAGGTAGGGAAGCAAAACGAACCTGGCTGTAAGTGAGCTTCAGCTCAGTCCAGGTTTCTAAATCTGAAGATGCAATGCAGTAGCATCTCACCCAAGGAGCTGGTTCATATCATATGTGAAATGATACAAAATACAGTATTTTGATTAATTATAATTGGGATAAAAATTTTACATGAAGTACTAAAAAAGTGTAAATAATTGGAAATTCTTGCTGTGTAACAGTGATTTTCAAACCGTTTCCCTTTGCTGCTCTCAAAAAATAAAAACTATATATTTAAATTTTTTAAATTGTTATTAAAAATGTTCCCTGAACCCTCTTGCACTGTTGGTGGGAATGTGAATTGGTGCAGCCACTCTCGAAAACTGTGTGGAGGTTCCTCAGAGTTAGAAATAGATCCGCCCTACGACCCAGCAATTGCACTGCTGGGGATTTACCCCAGTAAAGATACAGATACAGTGAAACACCGGGACACCTGCACCCCAATGTTTATAGAAGCAATGTCCACAATAGCCAAACTGTGGAAGGAGCCTCGGTGTCCATCGAAAGATGAATGGATAAAGAAGCTGTGGTTTATGTATACAATGGAATATTCCTCAGCCATTAGAAACGACAAATACCCACCATTTGCTTTGACGTGCATGGAACTGGAGGGTATTATGCTGAGTGAAGTAAGTCAATCGGAGAAGGACAAACATTATATGGTCTCATTCATTTGGGGAATATAAAAAATAATGAAAGGGAATAAAGGGAAAGGAGAGAAAATGAGTGAAAATATCAGTGAGGGTGACAAAACATGAGAGACACCTAACTCTGGGAAATGAACAAGGGGTAGTGGAAGGGGAGGTGGGCAGGGGGTTGGGGTGACCGGGTGATGGGCACTGAGGGAGGCACTTGGTGGGATGAGCACTGGGTCTTATGCTATATCTTGGCAAATTGAACTCCAATAAAAATTTTTTTTTAAATGTTCCCTGTAAGTCTAAACTGGTAGATGTCCAGGGCATTATACATACTGTCATTCTTTCATTATTTGTCTTAAAGAAGATGAAACAGAATTATTTTTTTTTTAAGAACCAGATTTTTTAGCTCCCTAACTTTCCTCTCTAAATTTTATGTATTTATTATTTGTTTTGTTTTAAATAGCTTATAGTTTCATTTGGTTCAAATCAAAATGCTATAATAAGGCAAGCATCGAGAAGTCTTGTTTCTATACCTGTATCCTACAGTAACCACTTTTATTAGTTTCTTGGTATAATTCTAGGGGTTTTTTAGGCATATACAAGCAAGCACCAAAATATGTTCTTCTGCTTTCATCTGTTCTTTCAAAAAATGGAGCATACTCTATAAAATGTACTGATTTTTTTTCTATTGACAATGGTATTGTTTCCTCATTATTGCTGTAAGACATTATCATAAATTTAATGGCATAAAAACATAAATGTATTCCTTACAGTTCTGGAGGTCAGAAGTCTGCAATCAGTCGTTCAGGTCTAAAATCAAGGTATTTGCAGGGCTGATTGTTTCTGAAACCATTTCTTGCTCTTCCAGCTTTTAGTTTGCTTGGCATTCCCTGGCTGGCAGCCAAACCACTCCAGTATCAGCTTCCATCTTAATATCACCTTCTCTTGTGTCATCATATCTTCCTTTGGATCTGTCTTTCAAAGACGCTTAAGGTTACATTTAGGGCCCACCTGGATAATCCAGGATAATCTCACCATATCAAGATCCTTAAGTCAATCACATTTGCAAATTATCTTTTACCATGTAAAATAACACGTAAAGATTCTGAGGATTAGTGTGTGGATATCTTTGGTGCGAGTGCATTATTTAGACTCGCAAAGGAGTAGTTCCTTGAAATCACTCCTATCAATCATTACATAAAGCCTTCTCACTTTCTTTTTGTAGCTATGTAGTATTCCCATATATAATTGTACCATAGTTTAATTTCCTAGTGACAGATTGGTTTTCTTTTTTTTTTTTTTGCTTTTACAGACAATTTTGCAATTAAAAGTTTGAGAAACACATTTTAGACCTGCTCACATATAATATTACAAATACATATATATAAAAATATGAAATATTAGTTTTAATACTTATTAAACATTAAAAGGAAAATTATATGGAATACATATACTTGCAAGTAATACATTACAATAATAACTAATAAGTATATTGACTTTTTATAATTATCTCGTGTCTGGTGACACATCATATTACTTGTTAGGATGAGATTGTATTAAGCATCAATTCTGTTTTTCTTTTAATACACATAAGCTCTGAGAAACTTTGTTCACAGAAACAGGTAAGAATTAAAGGAATTATAACAATGACTTTGAATTCTTTAAACTCCTTTCTCATCATGTACTTAAAACCACATAGTGATCTGTCATCAAAACTATTTAATAACATATCAGATGACAACTCAATTACGTCTTCCTTTCACTTTTGTTGAATTCAAATAGTTCGAAACCCCGGAACTGAAAAATATTTATTATTTCTTATCCATTTATCAAAATTGTTAAGTTTTTCAAAATCAGAAGCCACATTGTGAAAGTCATGCTATGTTTTGTTATTTTGGAGTTTTCATCACCTACAATGATGGAGGATGGTAAAATCCAAAAGGCAGGAAATTAGAACTAACTTGGAAAAGAAATAATATGAGAGGAAGTTGGGAAAGGGAGCAGAACTACACTTGCATGTTCCTTCTTGGAAAGATCAGTTTTGGCTATGTGTACATAAAAGAGTTGAAGATCTAAAAACTGATTCCTTTAAAATATTCCTTCTTGCATACTCTTTGTGAATTCTTCATGCACCCGCATGTATACATATCCCATCCAATATTGAAGACTACAGCTGTTTGCTACTTCAGAATATGTTCTCAAACACGGAAGCCTATACCTTATTCTCTTCTTATTGGCATATATAAATTTTAGAAGCATTGCATTAGTGCAAAGAGTCTCTAAAATAATCCCTCCTGAAGGGCGAAGGTCTTTTCTACTTAAATTATTCAGAATAACTCCTGGTCCTTGCTGAATATTTGTAGATAATAAATTCTTATGGATTGATTAAAAGAAAGTTCTCAAAAGCAAATACAGTTCAGAAACATGTAGTTCAAATTTGATGTGCTTGATGTTTACCTGCCAGTTTCTTCTAAGGGAGTCGTAGTCACCCCTAATAGGAAAGGTTTATTCAGTTCAGCTGCCTTTATATAACTGTAGAAAGGTAGTAAGAGAGACTTTTCCTGCTGTTTCCTGGCTCGGGCTTAAAAGCAAAGTACAATGGGTGTTAAGTGCCCACACATTTTACAGAGGTGCTAGACCATCTATGCAGAATTTTTTGGAAAGTGGCCCAAATTGGCTTTGCAACACTTAACCCATCACCACCTCCAGCTTATATATATAAGTGAAGGCTAGTAAACTAATGAGTGAGGACTGGCAAATAGGATTTCCTTGAGGAAAATTTTGGAGTGCTGTGCTTTTCCTCTCTCATTTCATGTGTCTGTGGGTGGGGGATGTGCTCCTTTTTAACTTAAGCCATGTGAAGAGGACTTCAAGGAACCATCTAAAAATCTTGGAAGTATAGAAACTTATGTCTGACTCTTACTGGAAAAGAAATAAGGCTGGCTGGTATAAGCTGGGAAGCAGAACAAAGAGAGAGGACTCCATGGGGGATGGCTTATTTCCAGTGTTTGGTGGAAAAAGATATGAGCTTTCCCTTAGATTAAGAGGATATTGAGCAATGTAGCCAAGTTTGAGGCAGGATGGCATCACCCCAAGAACAATAGACTATGTGGGACATTAGCAGGAAGAGGAGAGCTGAAGAGAAACTCAAGAGGCAGTATAGTACCTCTTTGAAGAGTCTGAAAGTGGGAGATATTAGTAGAGAGAGCTGATATTTAGCCATCAGGAGAGGTACAATTTTCAGATTAAAATAGTATCAGTCAATTTAGGTACTTTGCACATTTTTCAATTCGATTGTTTGCTTTTTCTCTATTGAGATCCATGAGTTTCTTGTATATTTTTCCAAAGTGGCCAACAAATACATGGAAAGATGCTCAACATCACCAATCATCAGGGAAAAGCAAATCAAAACCACAATGAGATATTACCTGATACCTGTGAGGATGCCTAATATCGAAGGGAAAAAGAGATAACAAATGAGGATGTGGAGAAAAGGGAACTCTTGAATGGTGTGTAATGCCTTATTGATACAGCCATTATGGAAAACAGTATTTGGTGCACTGAGCCTATTCTTGGTCAAAATCAAGCATTCAGTGTTGTGACAAATGTTTGCATAGACCAGTCAACTGGAATGAATAGCATTGTCTGCAGTTGGATCATATCATGGTATCTAAGGGCATATCAACCAGAAGTGATTATGTCAAATCAAAATTCTCTAAGTGACAGCCTTGAAGTCAGCACTTCCTAAAGGATAAACAGCTCTGAATGTGCCCATGTAAGGACTCTGAGTACATCTCTTAAATGCTAAAGTGTGGCTTTGAAATGTTCTATGGTTTAGTTAAATTGTATGTAGTGAAAATATGATACTTCCATCTCTTTTGTCATAGTTCTTCTTAACTGTTTTTTTTTTAAGATTTTATTTATTTATTCACGACAGACACACAGAGAGAGGCAGAGACACAGGCAGAGGAAGAAGCAGGGAGCCCAATGTAGGACTTGATCCCAGGAGTCTGTGATCACTCCCTGAGCCTAAGGCAGCTGCTCAACCACTGAGATAACCAGGGGTACCAACCGTGTTTTTTTAAATAACATTTTTCTTTTGAGATGCTTTAACTTTGTTAACAAGTTTGTGATCACAAAAAACACTATTGAATTACCTAAGGTCAGTTGTTCAGTTTATGTTTCATATAAGTAAGACCTTCAAGGAATATGGCAGGGTTGGAGGCCAAGCGTTGACATAGGGAAGAATTGTAAATTACCTTTAGTCTCCTCTTTCTCTTTATAATAATTGCATGCTCTCTATTACCAGCATCTTTAATTGTGTGTACACAAATTTCATACCATGTTGTTTAGTTACATCACTTTCTTTTTAATTCAAAGCATTGCTCCAATTCAGTCTTTTTTGAAAGGGGTAAAAACTCCAGCAAAATGTTCTATTCACGAAAGTGCCTCTAATGTCTTTTACAAAATTAAAGATTTCCAAGGACTTTTTTGAAATAAGACATGCTTTATCATACACATAAAGCATTTTTGTTTTGACACTTTCTGACATTAGTACACTTTAAAATCTGCTTAAAGAGTTTGCTTAATTTGAATATCATGAGTTGCAAGTGGGAAATGAAAAATATTTAATTTTTTTTAAGTTTAAACATTTTTAACTTTGTATATACTTAATTGATAATTACTATATAGTTATACATTTTAAATGTAAAAACATTCTTCATATAGCATATGGAAAAAGATCTTTACCAAGAATCTAGTAAATGAGTGACAAAGATGCCTTATAAGGAACTTAATTTTTTGTGAAAGGACATATTTACATCTCAGACCTGACAAATCAATTCATAGGACTTCTCTAATGGAGAAGCAAAAGAGGAACCCAAGATGAACTATCATCATCTTTGAATTTTTTAATGACCACTGTATATTTCCTAAATTTACATTATTATGTTATCAAATACTGCTTTGTGTTAACATTTACTCAAAAAACACTATGATTGGAGTTTATTCTATAATAACTAAAATTACCTTGTATGGAAATAAAAAACATATTCTATTAATGGCATTATCAGAAGCTAAAAGTGAAATTTATTTAACATTTAATATTTTTTTAAGATTTAAAAATATTTTTCTCTTTTTTAAAGATGTAAAATTACTAATTTGTCTCATAAAAATAGTTCTTAATGCTCAGATCAAGCAAGCAGTGTACCTTGCCAAGGGAATAAGAGTTCTGGGTGAGTGTTGATCAGTCTTCACCCTCATAAATATCAAAATCCAAATTGACCTTAGCTGATTTCAGATACAAGTTTGTTTGGTCTAGAGGGATTTTAAGTTTCAGTTGTTAGCCTTACAGTGGTGCTTCTCAAACTTTAAAGTGCAAATAAATTACCTGAAGATCTTACTAAAATGTTGGCTGACTCAGAATACCCAAAAGGGGGCTAACATTGTACATTTCTAACCTGCTTCCAAGTAATGCTGTTGTGGTTGGTCTATTCTTTGAGTTATAAGATCGTAGGAAATTTCTTCTCTGAGATTTGAAATGCCATCAGTATTATTTTATAGTTACCTCCAACTTAGAACTGCTTTCACAAATCAGTTTATCTAAAAATAAAGATCATTTAAGCCTTCTGAGTACCCCTCCAGAGTAATACATGTTAAGTAGGCTGCCTATGGCTATGCTCTACCTTTTGTTAATGAGAGAAACTTAGTGTTAAGGATAAAGATTAGGTATTATGAAATGAGAACTATAAATCCTTTAGAAATAATTGTTTTATTAGCAAAATGGAAATAATATATGTAATCACCATAGGAACACATGCCAAAATATCCTTTTTATTTTTAAAGAAATACTTAGTTTCAAAATATGTGGATTATAAGCAAGACACCTCTAAATAACATAAGGCAAAAAAATTCTCTGGAGAAATTTAAAAACTATTTTTGACTAAGTGAAAATGAAAATAAAATTGATCAAAATCTGTTGGATTCAACAAAAGCAGGGGTTGGAAATTTATAGCATTGAACTTATATATTAGAAAAGATCTAGTAATAATAATATAAATATTTGCAGGTAGGTAGTTGGAGGAATGAACAGGTGGAGCACAGAGAATTTTCAGGACAGTGAAATACTCTGTAAGATACCAGAATGATTGAAACATGTCAAACTCAGATGTATCTTCCTCTCCTGTATATGGTCCTTCCTTGCAACCCAGTGCTTCTGCTCACATACCTTCTGTGGTAAACAAATTAATATCCCCAGGTCCTTTCTTCACACACCTCTCCTCTGCCAAAGATGGCCATATCCTAATCCCTGGAAACTGGCAATATATTAGGTAATATGACAAAGAGGAATCATGGTTACCCGTGGAATTTAACTTACTAATCAACAGACCTTGAGAGGGAGAGGTTACTTTGCATTTTACAAGTAGGCTCGGTGTAATCACAACTGTCCTTGTACGTGGAAGAGAGAGGCAAGGGGGAGAGACAGAGAGGTAGCAACATAAGGACACAGATGGATATTGCCAACTTGGAAAACAGAAGCCAAGAAAAGCACGTAGCCTGTGGAAGCGGGAAAAGGAAACAGACTCTCCTCTGGACTCTCAAGAAAGGAACATAACCCTGCTGACACCTTGCTTTTAGCACAATGAGACACATTTTGGACTTCTAACTTCCAGAACTCTAAGATAATAAATCCGTGTTGATTTAAGCCACTAGTTTTGTGGTAATTTATTACAATAGCAATAGAAAATAATGTCTTCTATTGAATTCACCCTGTTAATTATATAAAGTGCATTCTACCTTTAGTTATATGCTACTTATCTGCTTGTCTCTTTGCATTATAAACTAGTGAGAGCAGGGAGCTGATCACCTTATCACTTAAGAATATGCTTATAGCCACCATATGGCCTTGAATGTGGCAGACACTTAGTTGTCTTTACTAATAATTTAATTAAGCTGGGTAATTATTTTAATACCTCTGTTATTAATACAACTATCTATTATAGAGATCAATTTTCAGAGAGAAAAAAACATAGTGGCTGTTCTACTACATAGCATTAATTTATCAATTTGCATGGTCAAGGACATTTGCCATCTTAATTGGTTAATATGAGCAGCATCTCTAAGGGGTTACTACATCAATTGACTAAATTATAAAGCCAAGCACTATGCAGACAAATGGATCTGTGGGTGATTAAGTAAGTTATACAGAGGAAGAACTCAAATTTATACTTATCAAGTTTGTATGATTTCAAGTTCCTGAACTATCCTGAAGTATTCCTGATTTCCAAAACTCTTACTTGTAAGATTAAATGAGCCAGCTTAGTACTGGCCCAGCTGTATGAATTTAATTCACATGTAGATTATGATTTTTTTAAATTCCATTGATTCTTAATAAGCCCTTAGAAAACAGTAAGATATCACATTCAGTGATGCTATATAGAGAATATATAAAGAGTATGGGAACCTCTAAACCAACATTCCAGGAAGAAAAAGGAAAAAGTAATTGAGAGGCAAAAAAAAAAAAAAAAAAGCCTGTTGATTTTATTTACAATAAAGAGCTATCATGATTACAAATTACAGTAGCCAGTAGTTACATATAAATGATAAAATACTTTTTAATTGATCTTAAAATTATTGTTTCCTTATTTATAATGAAATTATGTTCTTTCAGTAACATAATTAAGCCATACTTATTCATAATAGGCACATGTATACTTCCTAAAATTTCAATCTAAATCATTTCTTAATGAAGACACAGTACAGATATAACACCTATAAGGTGCAAGAGATGAATTGTTGCTCCCAGGATCTCTTGGAAAGTCATTGAAAACACTGAGGTCTACACTCCATTGTTACAGGAAATCTCTGGAAGTACAGCCACGCTTGACTATTTCTTAATGCTTCCAAGTTGGCTTTAATGTGCAGATGGTTCCAAGAATCACTGGGATAGGAGATAACAAGATACATTCCTTTTATGCATTAATCTTCTTCCCTTTTCTCAGGTGGAATATAGAAAAAAAAAAGTTTAACATTTGCTGAAATTGAAAGATAAGCTCTTATTTCTATGGAGTTGCAAAAATAAAAGGTGATAAGATACATAATTTTTATATGACACGTGCTTAACGAGAATAGTTTTGTGTTTTTTGGCAAAAAATATCTTGATGGGGTCCAATATAAAATATCAGTTGTTATGGAACATGTGTTCAGAATTCTGTTTTATAATAGTAGAGGAATATTGTCCTTTAGTATGCTCCTGAAATAAATATTTTTAGAGGCTATCTACTTTTCTTTTTATATAGTCTTGGTTTTGACATCTGTGATGAATTCTGGGCTCAGCAATTTCCTATGCAAAAATTAAGACCAGGCACCAGAACTAGTCTTCTATCAACTACCTATTTATTTAGAAGAAAATTTGTGAAATTTCTGTGCTAGAAGTTATACTTTAAACTAAATATGAAAAAAAAAATAAACTAAATATGTTAGAATTTTTTAATAAAGAACATGTAGCACACTAACACATCTTTATATTTCCATTTTAACATTCAAATTTACTAATTTAAGGAGTATCCAAAAAAGAATATTAGGGATCCCTGTGTGGCGCAGCGGTTTGGCACCTGCCTTTGGCCCAGGGCACGATCCTGGAGACCCGGAATCGAATCCCACATCGGGCTCCGGGTGCATGGAGCCTGCTTCTCCCTCTGCCTGTGTCTCTGCCTCTCTCTCTCTCTCTCTCTCTGACTATCATGAATAAATAAAAATTTAAAAAAAGAATATTAAACATAGTCGAGGTGATGACAAATCAAGATTATAAAGTTGAAAAATGAAAATATTTGAAAAAAAAGTCCCAGGCTTCAACTATTAGGAAAGTTTTGGTGTTTTATAAAGAAGGTATTCCAAAAGCTACTTAACATTGAAGTATCAAAAGGGAATAAATGTAACTCTCAGAGTCATTTATAAGCTATAGCAGAAGACTGACCATTCAAGCTAATGCCAATCAGAAACAAGAGGATTAGAGAATCAGAAAATGCTCCCATAAGCTCTGAATACAGATGTCACTTGGGCATGAAGAATACTGTGTATAGATTATAAACTGCTCTTTACAGAAAAAAAGAGATGGAAAACTGGTTCTTAAGTCAACTATTTCCACCAGATAGAGTAGTCTCATTTCTCCTAGAGACTTTTACAACTAAAAATCCCCTGATATAACAAACATAGCAAGACAATGAAAACCGTAATACCGAAGAACTTGAGAAATCATAAGAGTGTATTCTCTTAGTTTTCTTCCTGCTTAACATGTATTTGGAACACGGCACTGCAGAAGCCTATAGCTTAAAACTCCCAACAGTCATGGACAAAGTTCAAAAAA
Organism: Canis lupus baileyi; assembly: GCF_048164855.1. Classification (NCBI taxonomy): domain Eukaryota; kingdom Metazoa; phylum Chordata; class Mammalia; order Carnivora; family Canidae; genus Canis; species Canis lupus. Next base: position 13,094,560 of record NC_132839.1, on the reverse strand, counting down.
GAGCCTGTCCTCTTTAGTCAAAAGACTGGAAAAAGAATAGCCTAAACAGAAAAACTTTTTTGGGGGTGCTTGGGTGGCTCAGTCGGGTAAGTGTCTGCCTTCCATTCAAGTCCCGTTCTAGGGTCCCGGGATTGAGCCCTGCATAGGCTCCCTGCTCAGTGGGGAGTCAGTTTCGCCCTCTGTCCCACCTCTTGCTCATGTACGTGTGCTCATGTGCACGCTCTCTCTCTCTCCCAAGTAAATGAAATTAAAAGAAAAAAAAAAAGAAAACCTTTTGGCACTATCTGACCTACTCCAACTACACACAAGCACAAAAATGTGCACACACACACATAAATAGGTATTTTATGGGTGGAAATTTTCAATACATCCATTGGCATAAACACCAAGGAAGGTTATTCCAATGTGGCTGGACCATTTTGTTTTCCTCGCCAGCAATAAATGAGTTCCTGTTGCACTAAATGCTGAGTGGAAAAAGGCAATCTTATGATTCTATTTATATTGTATTCTTTAAATAGCTAATTATAGAAATGAACAGATTAATGATTGCCACAAATCAAGAATGGAGTGGGGCGTATCGCCTGAAGTAGGTGGATGTGGCTGTCTATAGAAAAGCAACACCGAGGATTCTTGTAGCAATGAATGTGTTCTGTATCTCGAATGCATCTTTGTCAATATACTGGTTGTTCTAATGTACTACAGTTTTAAAAGACGTTACCATTGGAAGAAACTGGGTAAGAAGCATGTGAGCTTTCTCTGCATTACTTTTTTACAACTGTATATGAGTCCACAGTTAGCTCGAAATAAAAGCTTAACTTAAAAATATCAGCTCCCCCTCCCCCAGAAAGGCAATAGATAGTTAGCTTTTTGGCATAACTTCTTTCCTCTCCATGAACAAATTTGCATTCACCTAAAAATGCCATATATAGAGAGCTCATTATTTTGCAAAGCAACTTCACAAATTTTACCTCCTTTGACTGAAAAACAAGCAAAAAGCCAGTAAAACAGATCTATGAAATCAGGAACTGGCTCTTTGAAAAGATAAACAAAATTGGAACGCTTTATCCAGACTTGTAAAAAAAAAAAAAAAAAGAGAGAGAGAGAGAGAGATAGAGAGAGGGACAGAGATAGAGACAGAAGTCTCAAATAAAATCAGAAATAACGGAGGAGAGGGACACCTGGGTGGCTCAGGTGATTAAGCATCTACCTTTGGATCCGGTCATGATGCCAGGGTCCTGGGAAGGAGCCCCAGGTTGGGCTCCCTGCTCAGCGACAAGTCTGCTTCTCCTTCCCCCTCTCCTTCTGTGTGCTCTATCTCTCAAATAAATAAATAAAATATTCCTTAAAAACTGTTGAAAAAAAAAAGAGAATAAATAACAACCATCACCCCAGAATATAATATTATAAAAGAATATTATGAAAAACTATACACCAATTAATTGGGCAACCTAGAAGAAATGGATAAATTCCTACAAATAACTGAATGAGGAAGAAAACTGAATGAGGAAGAAAGAAAATTTGAATAGACGTTTCTAGCAATGGAATTGAATCGGTAATCAAAAAACTATAAACAGGGCCAGGTAGCTTCCCAGGTGATTTCTACCAAATGCTATATCATTTAATTCTTGTAACAGCCCCATTAGTTTTTATCTCTATTCAATAGATGACAAAATCAAGAAAGTGTGATTTGCCCAAGGTGGTCCAGTCAGTAGGTAACAGAATAAGGACTCAGTTTCTACCATGTGTATCTTGCTTCTCTCACAAATGTACTCCTTTTGGCTTTCTTGCTCTGTTCAGATGCCGAATCCCTATTCTCAGAATTAGCTTCTGTGTCCAGATTTATGGTTCACGTTTTTTTGCCCTTATCATGTGGCCCATTGTTTATCTTACAAATATCTTTAGTGCCTGCGTTTGCCATCAAGGATTCCTCGGCCTCAGCCCTTCAAATGGCTCTTCCCTGGACCCATGATTCTCCCTTGTTCTTCTGTGGGACTTGGTCTCACCCTCAAGTCCTTGTCCATACTAATGGAAGCCCAGAAGGCTTCTCCTGGGCCAACAAGTCTACCTTCCTCACACCTGTCTCAAATCTTTTTCCCCATCAGATTGTGATCAAAGTCAGGTACATTTCTCCAAATGCATTATTTGCTTCAGTATGGAGAACATAAAGAATAAGTGGGCTGAGGTATAAAAGTGATCCTAAGCAGTTGGAATTCAACATCTGCTATCATAACCACATATGGAACTTTCATTTCCCTTTGGTGTGCCAGGCTTCTGAGGAATGTTAAAAGCATTAAACATTTGTGCATAATAGTAGGAAGAAATGTCATTGCCCCAGAGAACCCCTTTGCCAGTATTTTATAACTTTTATATTCAATGTTATAATTGATTTAAAATTCTTCAGAGACTTCTAGATTCTAAAAAAGATACCTTTTGGATTAGTTGATGTTTGAATCATCATCTTTCTTTAATACATATTATAGGTATGTATGTTTATATTTAGTCACATTAATGAGTCAAGAAATGTTAAATCTGTCATTTCTTACCACAAAATATTCATATAGAGTCATGCATGAAAGCTTAGCTGATATCTTTCTTTCTATTGCTGTTAAATTAAAAATCCAAATGAAGACAATCAATCCTAGATTTCTATGTCATTCAGTTGCTAATTTATTTGAATTACACTTGTGCTCATGTATGTAACACTCATACTAGTGGATATGGAATCTTGAGTTTAAAAACAGTTTTTCCTGGTTTTCTTGTATCCAATACAAGCTACAGAGTATAGAAACATCTTAATGGAGACAAAAGATTGGAATTTTGCCAAAGAATTTGCAAGGTCCTGTCTTGTCAGCATGTCTTGCCAATTTTGTTGATAATACTACTTGATAGCATATGGTTTCTTAATTAAGTGCTTACCTTTTTCTCTAACTGCTCTGTCCTCTCTTTACCATCTTCCCTCCCCATAATCTTACCTCTGCATTTCCTCATTTTCTTTTCTTTCTATCCTTATCCCCACCCCAACCCTTTACCTGCTCTCCCCTCCCCTCCTTACCCGTTCATACTCTTCAAAACCACACCACTCCTCCCACATGTACTACCTCTCATTCCATTTCTGTCCTTTCTCTCCATCTCCTTTTTTCCATTCACAAAAGTGTGGTTCTTAAAGTATAGATTCCTGGTAAATAAACATTTTTATTCAATGAGTCAATATTTTTAGCTTGCCTAGTATAAAGAAAACCAAGATGATCCATCCCACCCACAGAATATGAGCTTTTCTTCAGTTACGAAAATGTGCATTGTAAATCAGAGCTCTTTGTAGCAACTAGGCATTCAATGCAACATCACGTTTTGTCTGTGAGTGCCACTAATTTATCACTTTGGAAATATGTTCTTGTTCTGCTTTGAGTTTTATATCCTAACTATGGTAATATAAATGGAACATAATATAATAATTGCCATTTAAAATTTAAATGGTAAACATAATGTCACAGTTATGTTGGTGAGTTGCATCTTCAAAACCACACTAGATCACAGAATAGATCACTAATGAGAATAATGAGAAAAGATTCTTTGTGATACTATTGCTATGGACTGTATTGATTGTTCTTTTTACTGTTTAGATCCCCACTAGTATTTTTCTCTTAACTAGTAAAGAATTCATTAGACAAGATACAGATTTTCTTTGCAAGATAATATTCCCCCTTTCCCTGGTTAAAGAAAATAGCATGCAACTTTTTTTCTTGGATAACAAATTTTCAATAGGGAGTTTGCAAATTTGAGACTGGCAGTTTTATGAAATATGCCAAAGGTATAGCTGTGTTGTTTGCACTACCTCACAGCAAGTAAAAAAACAAGGGTTAAAAGTAAAGTGGATTGTTTTCATTCCAAAATAATGTCCTTGTATTACACAAAACAAAAATGCACATTCAGTAGAGGATAGCTGAATAGCACTTTACCAAAGAGAAAGAAATGGAATGAAATGAAAAGTGAAAAGCCTCAATTGTAGTATACTTAAGAGAACAATATGATTTTTCCTTTTAAGGAATACTCAAGGAATATATGGTTAAAGCCACACTGTATAACTTTTAAAAAGTAGATTTATAGGTGCACCTATGTGGCCCAGTGGGTTAAGTGTCTGCTTTCAGCTCTGTCATGATTCCAGCATCCTGGGATGAGCCCCCCTTAGGCTCCCTACTCAGAGGGGAGTCTACTTCTCCTTCCCCTTGCTCTTGTACTCTCTTGTGCTCTCACGTTCTCTCCCTCCAGCTCTCACATGGATAAATGAAATCTTAAAAAAAAAAAAAAAAGATGTATAGACATATCAGGAAACTTGGCATTGAGACTAGTTTCTTTCTTTTTTTTTTTTTTAAGATTTTGTTTCATTTATTCATGAGAGACACAGAGAGAGAGGGGCAGAGACATGGGCGGAGGAAGAAGCAGGCTCCCTGCAGGGAGCCAGATGTGGGACTCAATCCCAGGACTCCAGGGTCATACCCTGAGCTAAAGGCAGATGCTCAACTGCTGAGCCACCCCGGTGTCCCTGAGACTAGTCTCTTAAGAAAGTTTGTATGAAGAAGATACTGTACTAAAAAATATATATATATCTAAGAGAGAACTCTACAAATACATAAAATAATTAGTTGACTGCTTTACTGAATTTCAAAGAACCATGTGCTAGGTCAGATCTTAGCCAGTTTGAAGTACCAAGTTAATTTGCTTATACAACATTTTACTGAGTTTTACTAGGGTAGCTTCCTGAATTTTACTGTTGTCAATGCTGTGGTTTTTCTTATCAATGATCTCATTGTGTGATGAAAGGTGGTTTTAAAAATGCATCTCATGGAGCACTTGGGTGGCTCAGCTGGTTAAGCATCTGCCTTTGGCTCAGGTCATGATCCCAGGGATCAAGCTCTCCAACTCCCCTTGAGCTCCCTGCTTAGCAGGGGAGTCTGCTTCTCCCCTGGCCCTTGGTACAAGTCTCTCTCCCACATAAAAACAAATAGGGATCCCTGGGTGGCGCAGCGGTTTAGCGCCTGCCTTTGGCCCAGGGCATGATACTGGTGACCCGGGATCGAGTCCCACGTCGGGCTCCTGGTGCATGGAGCCTGCTTCTCCCTCTGCCTGTGTCTCTGCCTCTCTCTCTCTCTATCATAAATAAATAAAAATTAAAATAAATAAATAACAAATAAAATCTTAAAACAAAACTGTAACTCACCAACATAACTGTGACATTTACATTTACCACTTATATTTTAAATGGTAATAATTATCATTTTATTATGTTTAATTAAAAGGCCCTGGCAGGAGAAACTGGCAAGAATAGCTTAAGAAAAAATGTTTTATGAAGGTTGGTGGGTACAAGCAGGTGGGCAGTAAAGCTCAGGTCTTGGAGTCTAGCTGGTGATATGAACACATTTTCTTTAACCTCTCATTCTCTCTCTCTCTCTCTCTCTCTCTCTTTCTCTCATACACACACACACACCACGAACTGTCTCTATACTCATACACTCATAGACACGCGTGTGTGTATACATATATATGTGTATATATACTTTATTTGACTTGACTTTTATCCTCTTACTTTTATTCGGTGGATTTATAATTGTCCAATCCTATATAGAAAGATCAACTGAGATCAAGACCAAATATGTTTTGTTTTAAATTTCATTTTTTGAGTTGAGCACACATTGCTGATGAAGCTTGGTAAATCAAATTCCACTGTTAGAAATCACAGTTGTTGAATAAACACTTTGGCTCCTTTGTATGCCAAATACCTAGCACGTATTTATTTTTATCTCATCATTTTACTATAATAGCAGTAGTATAGCTGATAATAAGCTGAAAACTTTGAGGATACACTGCCTTTCTTCAGAGAAAAAAATAGAGTCTTCAACACATAAGGAGTTTAATCTCTCAAAGAGATAAGCCATTCACATATACGCTGAAAAATGTAAAAATGAAGTATCTGCCCATAAATCACCAAGAATGTTTTCATAAAGCATATTACATTTTTGCATGTTTATATTTATAAAATAGATAAGCTGTATATAAAATGAGCACATAATTCAATATAGTGCTGTATAGACTGAGATTTTAAAATGTTTAATAATAGGCTACATATAATATCTTCTATATTTTTCCTATCAGTCCTATTTAAAGTAGTAATTATACCTTTTTTTTTTCTTGTGATAGTAACTTAATTTTCATGTAGAGTTTTACTTTATGAACTGAAGTGGCCCAGAGGGGAGAAAAGTTCAGAAACTATTCTTTGTTATTTGTACACTTTTCACTATACTAGTAACACCAAAAGTTTTATTTTTTCCCATAGTGATTAATATGTCAATTTTTCACAACTCCACTTTGTTATTTCCTCGGTTTGTTGGCCCAAATAAAGATTGTTTACAATCATTCCAAAGAGAAATGTTGGATTGGTGGCTGTCTAGGGAAATGAGTGTTTTTCTGACTTGTTTTCATCCACAGAGCTCTGTATGCTCTCTGTTTCACAGACTTCTCATGTGTGAATTAAAATGAGCTGAACATAAGAAACTGAGATGACAAGAAAATTCATTTAACTTATTTTATTTTGTTTTGTTTTTATTTTTTGAAATGCCTTTATGAGAAGATATTGGGAAGTGTAGGGATTAGCTGCGTTTTTTAACTTCTGAGATCTGAATCTCTAATTCACCTCACAGAAATGATAAAATATTTAAAAAGCTTTCTGCTCCTGATAGAATTACCAGGTTATGTTTGAAAACAAACCAAAAGAGCTCCTTACAGAAGAGATCTAGCTCCACATTGGGCTCATTAAATATTGTTGTTTCCAGAACCACTGTCTTTACCCTTCTTCTACCCTAATGCAGAAAGTGTTGTCTCTGACTCCCCTGATAGGCTATCCTATGAAATCTCTCATTGAACTTTGACTTACCTCAGCCTCTAAAATACAAATGACTTTTTCATTTATTTTCTCATTTAACAAAACACATATTCCAGGGATACCTGGGTGGCTCAGATGGTTAAGCATCTGCCTTTGGCTCAGATCATGATCCCAGAGTCCTAAGGCTCCTTGCTCAGTGGGGAGCCGCTTCTCTCTCTGTCTGCTGCTCTGCCTGCTTGTGCTCTCAATCTCTAACAAATAAATAAAATATTAAAAGACAACAACACATTTTCAGGTCTTTATTGATATGGCCAAGACCTGATTTTTATTTCCACCTCCCCACTCATTGTACTCAGTTTTGCTAATACCATCTGGATTAATATACATGTCTGTTAACTCTTAGTTTTACAAAGGGTGCAGTTCAATGTCAGCATTGAGTGAAACTGGGGTGTTCTATATTCAGTTATAAATTCTTTCATGGCATGTATTATGTTGAAGTCATCTTTGTGACACTTGTACTTTGGAAAATTTCAAAATATAGCAAATGGTCAATAAACACTTATTGAAAGAATGAAGGCACGCATTAATCATCTATAAGTATTGCCTTACAAATAGTTGGGCAAAATGTCATTACCTTTCATGAATTTAATTTAAAAAGCAGTTATTTATCCCACAAAGGAGTGTGTGGATGGTGAATCAACACCCAAAGAGATCTATGTAGATTTGATGATTTTCTCCCAAAAATGTTTAACAAAACATATGAGGTCTCTTAGATGACCAGATAGATGAGCTAGGTAGGAAAAGCTTGTAAATGGGTGTGGCAGTCAGGCTCAGTAACAAAGAGATGTTTGGGAGGCACTATAAATTTCTAAACAAATGGTGAATACATGCTGAAACAAATGATTAAAGAGGCTTCAAAAAATACCTAATGGAAAGAACTAAGTACAAACTTAAATAATCAAATATTTGAAGACATGAAGCATTAAAGTGAGTCAGTAACAAAATAAATAAAATTGGTTAAAGGAAATAATAATTTTATATCTAACCTTTGTTTTTAATCCTTTATCTAAATTATTTTAAGTTTATAAGTAGCATTTGCATAATTTTTAATGCTCCCTAGATAAATCAATCTCTGTTTAAAAAAAGTTAACATTTTGAGTGTCAAGGACCTACATTTTCCTATAATCCATGCTTGAAATCTATGTTTCAGGCAACTTTGGCCCTCATGAAAGCAACATTCTATGTTGAGTGCATTTTACTTAGTATTATCTAAACTCAATATAAAAATCTTGACTGCATTGGACTTACAGGGCAACCTACTTCATATCTATGACAATGCATATCTATGACATTTTCCTTTTTGTTTTTTTATGGCATAATGAGATCTTTCCACATTTTATTATTCAGCCATGATGGGCAGACTCCTGTAGAACAAACATGATAGTAGTGGTGTTCTGATTATCAGTGTTGAGCTTCTCAGAAGAGCCCTACTGTGACAAAGATTCTTTTCCTGCATTTTCATCTGGATTTCTTTTCTCAGATTATTTTGTGTTCTGGATATTATATTCTTGTCCTGTGTTATCCCTGGCCACTGACTGTTTACATGGAACAGGATATTGTTGTGTATTGGGTTCTTACTCCATACTTTGCTCATGTACTTTATTTAAAGTTTATTTTAAGAATAGTTCTTTAAAATCAATTTTATTGCTTATAAGAATTGCTTCCTCTAGTATGTTCTACAGGTTGTCTACTGCTATTTACTTGCTATTTCTGTGGAAAAATGTGTATTTAAATGTGTGTTTCTAATCTGAGTGTCTTATTGTCTTGAACAATATTATTGTTATTGTGTTGAAGGTTGAAAAGAAATTACTTTTTATTTATTATTTTAAACAGTGGTCACAATAAATTCCCAAATGTTTCCTTTATAAAAATACAGAATTACTGCATGTAATTGTTTTGATATGTTCTGTGTTAAACTGTCAATACATTCTCACAAAGGACCTTGCGATTTAATTATTTCTTGCCCTCTGTTGTCCAAAAACTTTAACAGGTGTTACCAATCACTTGAATGACAGCTGCCCAAGTTATAGGTATAGTGATTGGAACTACTGATTTCTTCTATAATTTTAATCCCTACTAATATATGAAGGGAGGTGGAGGCACAGGGAAGGAGAGAAAGAAGGAGAAGAGGAGGAAAATAAAGAGGGACATGGGAGGAGGGAGAGAAGGAGGGAAGTAGAATGAATTGTGAGGTTCTTTAAATAACACAAAATTCTAGGGAGATGGAAGTAGAGGGATCAATGAGAAATAAAATATATGTATGATCTAGTGATGGTAGAAAAAATGGACAAAAGAAAGATAAATTTTAGATTTTGATTAATCCACAGAATGAAATACCCTTTAGCTTATGGGGAGAAATGTGTATAATAGACTCTGGTGAATGTTGAGAGCATTTTTTCTTAGTAGGAAGAATTTTTCTCTAATGCCCTGGTTTTTCCTAGGTGAACCAAACCTGGATATGTTTTAAGTGAATAAGTTAAATTGTTAGGATGTGTTTCTGGGCTTTCAATTATCTTAGAAGAAGGCAGCAGTCCATAAAGAATGTGTCTTTATCACCTGCAGTTAATATCTTTTCATGTCACCTTCATAAAAGCAGCTTCCTATGGAATCAGTCTTTCACACTAATGTGGGTTTGCTGTGAAGAAACTACGTGTGTGTGTGTGTGTGTTTGTGTGTTTATATCTCTATGTGTGGAGAAGACTTCTTTACCTACTCCTGACTTTTCAAAAAAAAATTGTTTTATCTTGTTGGTTTTGCAACAATTTAGCTGTAATAACACACCTTTTAATATAAAAGGCATTGATAACCCCACCACCACCCACATTTAAAATGTGTCATTTGGGTTGTAAATGGGCAAGTCTATAAACTTTTTACTTAAAATGTTTTAGATCTCTTCTGGTAAACAATTATTTTCTATGATTAGATATGAATATAAGCACAGTCAGCGATAACATTCAGAAATGTATTTGTAACTTAGTGGGATAATATAACACAAAGATTTAAGATGGGTTGAGCAGACTGGGTATTTCTGTGTGTTTTGCAGTGGTCTCTGGTGTACAATCTTCCTGCTTTCACTCTGATCTGAACTTGGTCAGTCAGTAGGATTCTTGGTGGTTTTGGTTTATTTGGGAATCATGTAGCTTGGGGCTGTTAAAATCCTCAGAATTGTTTTTTAAGAATATTAAATTCTATTTACACACTTAAAAAAACATGGAACTACTAATGTAGGAAAGACTTTTAGAGAGATGGAAGTAGAGGGCACAAATGAGAAATAAAATATATGTATGATCTGGTGATGGTAGAAAAAAATGGACAAAAGAAAGATAAATTTTAGGTTTTAATTAATCCACAGGATGACATTCCCCTTAGGTTATGGGGAGAAATGTGTAAAGAACTTTTGACATTTGTAACTCAAGTCCAAACCATGATTTCTACACTTTGTGGCATTTCAATTTATCTAAACTCCAATCAGAACAACACCCTGTGCTTCTCGCCCAAAGGCAACTAATCTTTTTTACATATCCCATTTGCATTTACCTATTATCATCCTTCTCTCTGGAAAACTTATAATTATTGTTGATTCCTACCCACCTTCCACCCCCACCTGGCTGAAAAGCAGTCCACAGCCAACTTTTGTAGTTTCTCTCTCAGGTCTCTTCCCTCTAGTCTGTTGGGTTTTAGTGCGAATACCCTAGGGGAGAAGCTTACATGTCTTGCCTGGTCTCTTCTGGCCCATTTAATTTATCCTCCTGACAATAGCCAAATTAAATTTCTCACATTCATCTCATGTTTTATTACTTCCCATTCCAAAAAGGTTTAAAGATCTTCCCTCACGTTCCCATAATGTATGCCCACTTTCCTTTCTACCTCATCTTTATTAAAGTATTTTAGTTTTCTATACTTTAAGTGTTCAATATTCAAAATACAGTCAGAATTTTTATCTTTATTCTTGCTTCCCTTATGCTTAAAATGCCATTTCTCCTTTTAAGTACCTCTCCTTCCCAACAATAACCTTGAATCACAAAATATTTTTCAATTTAAAAGTGACCTAAAATGTCACATAATCTAGAAATCTTTTTCAGATACCACTCATACCCATGGTCAAGCTGTTTATGGACCTTGTAAACTTTGGAACATTTAATTATATTTTTTGACGGTTATCTTATTCCTTCCTTATTATATTTTACTTTCTTTTGAATTGCTTATTCACAGGCTTTCTGTCTCTTTCCCAAGAAGCAAGCAAATGTCTCATAGCAATCTGTTGATATTATGCAATCTAATAATATGTAAATAATTTTTTGTTTTATTTAGTTGAGGGACTTCTACCAATTTATAGCTTTCCTTGACAGGAATATTAGGCAATGCATGTCCCATAATTTTTTTTTCCATAGATTAAGGATCAGTTTCTCATCACCTTTATTCAGAGTAAAAGATAAATCACTTACACTCAGAACATATTATTTCCCATTGAATTAATTTGGTTTATACAGAAATTCTATCAGTGCTGCAAAATGGCAATACTCTCATATCTGTACTTGTAAAATTACTTTAAAATAACTTTAAATGAAAAATCAATGAAAATAATACGGTGTTTTCACAAAAGAGAAATGATGGTAATCACTCATGATTTTCTAAGGGGAAGCAACATTTAGGGATCTCATTTTCTCTTGATAGTTATGATAGGGATGAGCTGAATGCAGGTAATGAAATTCTGATCAGACACAGCTTCTTCTGAAATACTGCAGTAGTGCCATTTGCATTTTTTTTTCAGTAAAATTCACCTTCTATTTTAATGTTCATTGTTTAATGCAATACTTTTAACACATTGAGGTTTAACTTTTAGCAATTAAGAAACTGGGACTCAGAAATATTAAACGATCAGCCAAGATTACAGAGAAACTATCAGAAATAATACTTAAACCCTGATCTTCTAGTTTAAAAATGTATACTTACTTCAAGTCATTCTGGGGCTTTCCATGAAAGCCAAATTAATTCATCAGGAAGTAAGAGGAATTATTGACTTAAAATTTGTTGATTGTCTCTTGGAATATACTTTGATTTAGAGAAAATTCTCTGAGTAATAATTATTGTTCAATACTTTGATATTTAATTTCTTTCGATGCTACATTTTACTCATTTATTATTGTTATTATTATTTATTTATTTATTTATTTATTTATTTATTTATTTTACCAAATGCTTGTTGATAGTTGCCTTATGTACCAGGCAGTGTTGAGTGCTAGCTAGAATAATCACAGTACAGACATGGAGCCTTGTCTGGCAGAGATTACAGTTTAACAAAGAAGGCAAAGAATAATTAGTCTCTTTCTGACATTGTGGGAAATCTGCTTACTGAAAATACTAGAAATTCTAGATAATTTATTCTTAATATTTCAAATTTCATATTGAATAAAGATGACCATAAATTAAGAAATACTCAGAAACCCCAAGTAGAATGAAAGTAGGAAACTAAAATAAGTGTTTCCCATAAGCCAGCTCCCATAAGACATCTCTGGGACTCAGCTGACTATGAGACTATATTTTGACGAATTTAAGGGATACACAGACTAAAGTAGGTAATGAACTATGGTATATGCTAGTATCTCCATTATTCAAAATTATGTTGAAGGTCATTGTCAGCACAAAGAATAAATTAAAGTTATAAGTAAAAGAAAAAAAAGAAAATTTTCATTAATCAGATAATCTGTAATGATAGTAATGACAATTTTTATTTTTTTATTTTTTTATTTTTTTATTTTTTTATTTTTTTTTTTAAAGATTTTATTTATTTATTCATGATAGTCACAGAGAGAGAGAGAGAGAGGCAGAGACACAGGCAGAGGGAGAAGCAGGCTCCATGCACCGGGAGCCCGACGTGGGATTCGATTCCGGGTCTCCAGGATCACGCCCCGGGCCAAAGGCAGGCGCCAAACCGCTGCGCCACCCAGGGATCCCAATAATGACAATTTTTAGAATTAAAAAATCTCATTTGGGTAGATGGTTGTAGAATCAGCATACAAGTATCAATGGTATTTCTATATAGCAGCAATAACTTATTGAAAAATGCAATAAAAATAGATCCTAATTTGAAAAGCCACAGTTATTTTACAGTATTGAGGAATAAATCTAGCAAAATCTGTTTAAAAATGTGATCACATTATTATTTTAAAAAATCTGAAAGGTACACAAATGACATAATAAATATAGAGATATTCTATGATCTTTCATGAAAGCTGTAAATATCATAAAGTTGTCAAATCCCTTGTAGCATTTATTGTGGAAAATAAATGAGCTTATTGCTCCACATTCTTGTCAGCATTTGATATTTTAAGGTTTTAGACTGTGACCATTCTAATAAGTATGTGGTGGTATCTTACCAGTTTTTTATTTTACAATTCCCTTTGGACATAAGATTTTAAACATCTTTTCATGTACTTGTCGGTCACCTGTGTATTTTCTTTGGAGAGGTGTCTGCTAAGGTATTTGGCTCATTTTTTAGTTCAGTTGATTTTTTTTTATTGTTTTGAGTTCCTTGTATATTTAATTTTTTATAAAAGATTTTATTTATTTATTCATGAGAGACACAGAGAGAGAGGCAGAGGGAGAAGCAGGCTCCATGCAGGGAGCCTAATATGGGACTTGATCCTGAGACCGCAGGATCACACCCTGAGCCAAAGGCAGACACTCAACCACTGAGCCACCCAAGCATTCCAACTTCCTTGTATATTTTAGATAATAGTCCATTATCAGATGTATCTTTTGTGAATATTTTTCATCCAGTCTGTGACTTGTCTTCTCATTCTCTTGGCATCACATTTCACAGACCAGTAGTTTTTAATTTTAATGAAATCTAACTTACCCATTATTTCTTTAATAGATTGTCTATCTAAAAAGTCATTGTCATACATAAGGCTATCTAGAGTTGTCTTACAGGTATTTTACAGTCTTGTGTTTTACATTTAGGTTTATAATACATTTTGAGTTAATTTTTGTGGAAAGGTCTATGTGTAGATTAATTTATTTGCATGTGTTTGTCCATTTCTGGCACTATTTGTTGAAAAGACTATCTTTGTTCCATTATATTACCTTTGTTTCTTTGCCAAAGATCAGTTGACTATAATTTATGTGGGTCTCTTTCTGGGCTCTATTCTGTGCCATGGATCTATTTGTCTATTCTTTCACCAATACCACTGTCTTAATCATGGTAGCCTTATAGTAAGTCTTGAAGTTAGATAGTTGTCAATCCTCCAACTTTGTTCTCCACCAATATTGTGTTGGCTACTTTAGGACTTTTGTCCTTCCACATAAACTTTAGAGCCAGAGTGTCAATATTCATGAAATAACTCTCTGTGATTTTGATTGGTATATGTCTTTTTTTAAATTAATTAATTAACTTATTTATTTATGATAGTCACAGAGAGAGAGAGAGAGAGAGGCAGAGACACAGGCAGAGGGAGAAGCAGCCTCCATGCACCGGGAGCCCGAAGTGGGATTCGATCCCGGGTCTCCAGGATGGCGCCCTGGGCCAAAGGCAGGCGCTAAACCGCTGCGCCACCCAGGGGTCCCTGATTCGTATATGCCAAACTTCATATGTATATGCCGATCAAGTTGGGAAGAAATCACATGTTGACAAGACTGAGTCTTCCTATCCTTCCTTCCTATGGAATATTTCTCCAAGACCTTACTTTTTTCTTTATTTTCTTTCATCAGAGTTTATAGTTTTCCTCAAATAGATCATATACATATTTTCTTAGGCTTTGTCTAAGTATTTCATTTTGGGATGACTGCAAGCTTTCCAAAAAACAGTTTCCTATATATTTTAGTAAAGTTGAAGATGCAGGAATATTCAAAGAAAAACTCCTTTTGTGTATTTACTTTAGAAAAAAAAAACTTAATGATAAAATAGTAACTAACATTATATAAACTTGTAAAGCAATGTTATATATTATTTACCATAAATATTAGAAATGTATGAATATGAATTTGGAGAATTCAAACCAATATCTGAACAGCAATTATCTTTGTGGAAGGATGGAGGGGAGAAGATGTTGACTAGAAAGTTGTTTCTGTCTTATTTGTCTTAAAAAAAAAAAAAGTATTAAAGGAAATATAGCGGGAATCCCTGGGTGGCTCAGCAGTTTAGAGCCTGCCTTAGGCCCAGGGCGTGATCCTGGGGTTCCGGGATCGAGTCCCACATTGGGCTCCCTATGTGGAGCCTGCTTCTCCCTCTGTCCGTGTCTCTGCCTCTCTCTCTTTCTCTCTGTCTCGCATGAATAAATAAATAATATCTTTAAAAATAAATAAATAAATAAAATAAAGGAAATATGACAACGTGTTGACATTTATTAAATCATTAGTCTCTTTCATTCTTTTATTTACTTTTCCATTCATTCATTGTGCCTACATACACTATTCATTGTTTCATTTACTCAAAAAAATTTTAGCATATTTATTGTCATTCTCTGCCATTACAAGGTAAGTGCCGTGACAGCTGGTACCTTATCATGTTTAAGCACTGTATTTCCTTTACTACATTGCCTAACTCAGAGTATGAATTCAATGAATAATAAAATGAGAAGTATGAATTTATATTAGCTCTACCATTTACAAGCAGTGCAACTTTATTTGGAGTAAACCAAGTAACTCATAAAAAGATCACTTTTGCTGTTTCAGAAAAATGATAAATTGTGAGTGCCCGGGTGGCTCTGTTGGTTAAGCGTTTACCTTTGACTGAGGTCGTGATCCCAAGGTCCTGGGATCAAGTCCCACATGGAGCTCCCTACTCAGCAGGAAGTCTACTTCTCCCCCTCTCCCTGCTTGTGCTTTGTCTCTCTCTCTCTCCCTATCTCTCAAATAAATAAATAAAATCTAAAAAAAAAAAAAAAAAAAAAAGCAGTGATCAAGCTGGTCATTTTCAGATAGTTTTTTGTGTGATATTTTTAGGTCATTTTGTTACATTAAATATAACGACTTTCAAATGAAGGAATCTTTCTGTTTATCTTTCAGGCACGTCTCAGATTTTCTGCACCTAATTTTTATCTTCTATTTTAAAAGAGTAAAAAGAATTACTCTTCTTTCAGGTTAGGCTGGCAGAGCTTCAAAAAGAACCTTTACAAATCAGCTGTACCCTCCCCCAAATTTTGCTAAATTTAAATTATATTCTTTGGCCATGAATTCATTTTTCCTATACCTGTTTAATTACTTGATGATATTCTAGTGAGTGATGCATTTGTTATAGTTATCATTCACATTTATGCAAAAGGATTCCAACAAAAAGTGCAATGAAAAACAGAGCAGCATGAAAATCTTTTTTATCTTGTTTATTTTTAAACACAAATTGCTTTTTCCTATAATCATAGCAATATAATTCTTCATTTTATTTCTTAATGGCAGGACTTAGCTGATGGAAGATAGAGGCTAATTGGGATGTACAGGTGACAGACAGTTATAATAATAAGGTAAATGTCAGGCTGTAAACAGTGTATTTTTTAACCATCATTATTTTTCCTGCAGATTATCCAATTTGGCATGTTATATTCTCTAATAAAAAAAGACGTTGCAGTAGGAGTCAGGAGACTAGTTATTCTTCTGTAAATTTATTGTGAGATATTATCTGTCTACATGTATATTCTCATGTTTAATGTTCTAACCCGTAAGAGAAGAATAATAACTTGATCTCTAGAATGCCCTGAGAATTAAGCACCTCAAAAGTATATCAAGTTCTTCTGTGTACGATGAAAAACAAAAGGCAAGTAACTCATGTAAAAAGAATCAGTGGATCAGAGGAAGCAAAGTGTCAAGCTATGGATTTCTCTAGTCTTTATGTTGTAGGAAAAAAAAAATCAGTTTTTAAAGAAGTGTTCCGCTAATACTACCACATTGGGTCATCTTGGGAAGGTGGGAGATGGCAGCCAATTAGTAAAATATCAAAGTTAAATCATCCTGTAAGTAATTCACCTTGTACTCCAGGAGACAGCTTGCTTTTCTCCCAGAATATTTATTAAATGTGACAGAAACGTTAGGTTACTGTTTGTGACCACCTGCATGCTCTTGTTTCCCACCCATAAAACAGAGCTCTTTGTACATAGTAGAGGTTCTATATCTATTCAGTGAAAAAATAAATAAATTGCCTGAATTACTCAGTAAGTGGAATCCTTCATAACTGGGTAATGAAGGTATCTCCAGCTCCAGTTTAATGAGTACACCAGAGCCTTACAAATCACTACTAATTTCCACAGGGCAATGTTTTTTCTCCCTCCTTTCCTCCCTCCCTTCATTCCTTCATCTTTTAAACCTATTCAAAATCCTTCTATATCAAAAGCTTGAAGTGTGGCAGAGATTGGCATGTCTGTCCAAAGTTGCTAAAAAAATGAAGTTGCTCTTCTACATGGTGTGAACATTATAAAGGGGTCAATAGAGAGAAAAGGAAGAGCAGATTTGTTGAACCACTGTGGCTGATGAAACCTTTTTTGGAAGCAGAGAATGACAGGCCATGAGACCTAGACAATGTACAAAAGAGATTGGATTCTGCAGGAGAATCAGCAGAATTTGAGAACTAGCTTTATAATACAACGAAATTTCAGAGTAAAATAGTATAACGCCTGCCTTCTCAGCTTCATCTTAGACACAGTCCCTCTTTCAGTATTCCTTAGCAACTTTAATCTGTTGAGTTATTCCAACTGGCTTATCTCCATTTCTAAGTCTTCAATCAGCGTCCTGCTGATTGAGGATGTTTTTCTTACTCCTTATGTCTTCTTACTCCTTACCTCACATGCATTAATTCTGCAAGTCTCAACTTCAATGTCATTTCCTTCAAAAAGGCAACTATTGCTCTTTCATAATGCTTCAACCCAATCCAAATTAGTTCCTTCTTATTTTCATAATATCTTAAATGAAGTATTTATATAGTACTTAAGTACATAGTATAAGTACATAGTATCTTAAATGAGTATTATAAAATACTTGCCAAATTATAATTATATATTAATTTTTTTGATCTTTATATCTCTGCACTATCATATAAAATCCACAAAATCAGGAACCATGTCTATTTTGTTAATGCTCTACCTTCAGTATCTGGCACAATTTTCCTCTCATAGAAGATGTTCAATGTATATTAGGGAAGCGAAGGAGGGAGGATGGGATTCTCTGTTACCATAAGTGAGTTTATGAAATAAATTACATATTTGCATTTTAGGAAAGAAAAAAAAATTGGTCTTAATTTAATCACAGATGTTTACATGGAAAAAAACGTTTATAAAACATATGGATCATTTGCATAATAAAATATTATAATCTCAAATAAAATTTAGTAACTCTAAGAAAGGAGATGACATATATTCTTGACTTTAAAAATTATTTTTAGGGGGACGCCTGAGTGGCTCAGCAGTTAAACTTTAGACTCTTGGTTTGGTTTCACTCAGGTCATGATATCAGGATCATGGGATCAAGCCCTGCTTCCGGCTCCATGCTCAGCAGGAAATCTGCTTGAGATTCTCTCCCTCTGCCCCTACCACCCCCTCTTTCTCTCTAAAAATAAATAAGTAAATCTTTTAAAATTTTGTTCTTAGCTAGTTTACACATGTACATTGTTTCTTGCTTTTGACAATGATTTCCCCAAAGGATGCTATCAAATTGGTGACATTCATGTATCCAAATCAAAAAGAGGATATTTTATCCTTTTTGTATTATTTAAATTTAAAATATGGCTATTTCTACATTTCTGTAATAGGTATTTCAAGATCGATCGTTGGCTGTCCCATCTCTGCTTCTTTTAGTATTAACTGTAAAACTGAAAGTGGTTTTTATATCAGTCCTGAAATTTAGCCTCTAAGACCTTATGCAGAGGTCTTAGAAGATATGGAAAGACCATATCTTCTAATAAAGATTAAGGTCTGAAATACAGTTTTGGATACTGACACGATAGATCAGTTAATTATAATAATGATTTAATTATGTCTACAGGCATAATTAAGTTCATCAGCAAAGGCCACTAGAGACATTTATAGCAGTGCTCACAGTTAGCCAGGAAGGAATAATAGAGTTGAGGCAAAGAAGAAGCTTTGAGGTTCAGTTAAGATAATTGAGCCATAGTGTTAAGGCCACCTTCTGTGGCTGTGTAACTTTGGGCTAGAAGTGTTCAACTCTGTGTCAGTTCTTTTAGTAATAAAACATCTGTGCTAAATAGAGCCCAAAGTCCCTTCCAGTTTTAAAACTACTACATATACTTTTCTTTTTGAAGTATGTGATGATGGCATTTTGTTATCCTAGAAGATACAGTAAAGCATGACACTCTCTTTCAGCTCTATCATTTTTTTAAGTCCATCTCCATGGATAAAACTGTAGGTTCTGTACTTTGAGAGTGCCATCCCAGTAGACCTTTGGGGGAATCAAAGGAGAGCTTAAAATTTCCAGAGTTACCCCTTAATTTTCAGATGAGAAAACTAAAGTCACAGATGGTACATGCTCAGTATCACATACTCCACATACAACAGGCCTGAAAACGGAACCCATGAATGTTGACTTCCATTCCAGTGTGATTATCATTCACAACACTGCCTGGTTATAAGATGTGATGCACTATCTCTTGCAGTGGATTCTCAGTTTCTTCATGGAAAATGAGTTTTAGTCCTCTACAGCCGTAAGAGTAGAAGGAATTATTAATAGTCCTTGAAGTATGGGGAAGCGCATAATGGGTTTATAAAAAGATACTGAAATTAGTAATAATTATAAAATGTACCCCATCAACAAAAATGTACACTATCCACAAAAATTAATTGCCTAAAAATTATTATATTAAACTTATAAGTATGTAATTTTATGGATTTAACACTTTTACATTAATCACATGGATTATTCATTAACTATTTGTAATGTTTCCTGTTTCTATAAATCACATATGTATGCTGCATCTAATTATATCTGTTGAAATAATTAAATTCTCTGTCTCTTTTACATAAATTAGACATATTTACAATACTACTATGAAAAGAACATATATATGTTTTTCATTAGCCTGCCTTTCTGAGGATATTTTGGCTGTGTTTAAAATTCCATCACCATATTCTTTACATATTTTAGTATATTAATGATTGCATTTAGTTTCATTATATAATTTAGATTTTTAAGCTAACAACTTAATGTAGTATCTAAATCTTCTCTGTAAAATTCCTCATAATGCTTTGCAAGGTATTATACATTCTTCTGTCTCTTTGTTAGTCAAACAATTTATCACTTTCCTGAGTAAATTTTAACAGAACAACTCACAAAAAATATGTCACTAAACAACTCACTAAATATTTAGTGTACATTATTAATTTCTATCCTATTCCTAAAATTAGCCTAAAATTCCTTAAAAATAGCCCTCAAAAATTGAAATGCTGGTGCTTACCTTCAAAGAAACCCAGTAGAAATTTTCCCTTTTTTCCCTGACAGCAGAAGCAGTTTGTAATGATTTAAAGGAATAAATTAGGCTTATTTTCTCCTGATGTGGGCTGAAATAAAAAATAAGGTAAAATGTTCTCTTTTCTTGGTTTGGCTCACTTTTTTTTTTCTGATTGATGAATTCTTTAAACAATATTTAGTAATATTCTATTATAAAATATGTTTGTGTATATATTCTCTGGCTTATTCTTAGGGGGACTTGAGAAGACTGTCATGATTTTTTTTATTACTTTCCCCCTCATGATGGAAGTGCATAACATAAATTCTAGAATCTATACTAGGTATGGAATGTCACTTATTATTAATGATTTTTTAAGCATATGTGATGTAAAAAACAATTTTAAAAAAAGCATATACGTTGTACCAACACTAAATGACATGGCAGCATCATTTTGAGCAAAATAGACATAATCTTCACTTTGAGGAGTGGAGGAGCACAGACAAAGGGAAGTATGGGATTAAAATGCAGTGTGATATTATAGTGCTCCTTTAGCACTCCACCTAGGGTGATGCAGAAATGCTTCCAAAGAAGGTAATGTCTAAACTGAGCCTAGTGGGTGCATAGTCATTACCAGTTAATGATGATAAAATATCCAAGGTAGCTGTAAGTAAAAAATAAGAAATGTGACATACATTTTTAGTGGCTAACATATAGAATTTGAAAGAGACAGTGGTAGAAAGGACACTGGAGAGGAATACAGAGATTAATCATGAAAACTCTTATAAATAGACCATGTTAAAGAGTTTTAACTTTGTCATAAAAATAGCAAGAAGCCCTTCAAGTATGTAGGAAATAGAGATGACATGTTCAAATTAGTTTATTAAGATTCCTAGTTGTCATAGGAGAAGTTATCATTGAGGTGAAGTGAGATAAGAATAGAGGCATTAACACCAGGTAGAAGATTATTGAAGTCCATAGGCTAGAGATGGTGATAGTACAGACCAGGGTAGTGATAGTGAAATTGAGATGTTTAAAGAGAGTCAAGCTTTAGCCAATGCGACTGGTATCTCTGCTAACTTTGTTTTGGTCAATTCAGTGCTTACGAATCAGTCAAACCTATTCCACTGAATGGCAGAAATGGCCTCCTAGAATAGCACAGATAACCAAGTACAACCAAATAAATGTGCTCATACAAATGACTGATAACTTTTATTAAGAGACAAGTCATATTACTTCAAATACCTAATCAGTTATATATGGATTGGTTAATTAGTACAAATTAGATAAATTAGTATAAATCCAGTGTATGCCATGAAAGCAAAACCTACCTCTCGCTGCCATGTTAAATTTGCTCTTAGTGTTTATTACTTTTCCTACAAGGTATGGCCATGTCTGGTCTTCAAAGATAAGGAGGCTAAGAGTATGAACCTACTGTACTGAGCATCAGAGCAACTAGACAGGCACTAAGAATGTGATGGAAGGAAAACATTTGCTAAACACTATAATGATAGAAAATAGAGAACCAAAGAAGAATTCAAATGATTATTTGAATTCAAATCTAATTCAAAGATTAGAGTAGCTATTAAATCATAGGTGGGAAGTAGGAAATTAGAAAAATACATGTTATTCTTTTGAAAGATTTGGTTCTGCAGTTAGAGGTATAGATCACTAGCTTCAATAAAGGCAAGTCATGAGTTCTTTGAGTTTTGTCCATTATGGGGATTAGTTATGTTTGTAGTCTCAGGGGAAAGAACCAGAAGGAGTGGCTGAAGATAAAAGAAAGTTTTTGATATAATAAGTGGATTATAGTATTGAACGAGAATGCAAAGGATTAGAGTAAGGAATAAGAACTAGATAGTTTACTACAAAGTGGAGGCTTCCCCTGAGTCTGAAGAAAAGGAAACAAGGATGATGTGAATGGAGATCAATCGAGAATAGTAAAGGGAAGTTGAGTTATTCCTCATGACACTGATGGTCACTATGTAAATACCCATCTCAACAAATTGACCACACATAGTCAAGTTCAGAAGGAGTCAGAGAATCATTATACAAAAATGGCATAATTTTTTATTATTAAAAATTGTGATGAATATTGTGGCTTCCCAGATACAGCAGCAAACCAGAAACAAATAATTTTTGCAGCAATTAAAGTCTTTTAAGAGGGCTGGAAAAAGAAATAATCTTGGAGTTCTGCTTATATGTTATTTTCTGTTTCCAAATATTACTAGGTAATATATTAGCTGAAAAGTAAATAAAGATATATAAATTAATTCAAACTCCCTCACTTCTCAAATTATAGAATATGGTCACAAAGAACCATAGTACTTACTCCAATTTAATCTCTAATAACATGAATGTTCCAGCTGAGGTGAAAATATAGAAGATACAGCATCATTCTTCCTTCAATAGAAGGAAGATCTAAAACTAAAAGAATCAGTAGCAAAGTTGGATCAGGTGGGCCAGAAAATGGCCAAAGTAAAACAAACTTGGATGACATGGTTTTCAAAAAGAAAAATAAAGCCATAAAATATTTGATAATGATGCCAAATAGATTTAGTAGGAGTGGCAAAAATAGAGGTAAAAGAAAAGAAAATACCCAAAAGAAAAAAAAGAAAAAGATCTAATTTGTACAAATCAATTCAAAATGGTGAGAGATTTGTTTTCATCATAACAAGAAGAAATGTATGGCTTATGTAACTTTCTACACAAATGACAAGAATGAAAACAACTGGAATTCAATATGGTGTCATTTGTGCTTAACCCTGATTTAATACCATCTCACTTTCCTGGTCTTATGCACCCTTCCCAGCTTTGAGTCAACTTAATATCTTCTTTTGACCATTAAACTTGATTACTGGAACCAATTTTCCTCACCAATGTGAACTCCAACATTGTACTAATAAAGCAAGAAATTAGAAAAGCAATTGGTCAAAAATCTCCAAAGAGATAGGTGAATAAGCTCAAAGGCAAGCAGGTAGATGATAAGCATGAATGTGAAGAGGGAAATCCAGGAAACTGGATTTGTTGTGTGCTAAATACTGTTTTAGGCATAAGATCAGCCAGAGACTTTTGGCTATGCCAGAAAGCAAAGAAACTCTCAAAGAATAATGAATCTTATCAAAAGGACAAAGGACCAAAGGAAGTGGCTTCCATTGGCCAAACATGGAACTATTTGAACATCAAAAAGAATAATGAATGCAGTTGATTGTGTAAATTGAATATAAAGGTAGTCATTAGTCCTGTTATAAACAAGAAAGAAGGCCTAGGGCGCCTTTGTGGCTCAGTTGATTAAGCATCCAACTCTTGATTTCTGCTCAGGCCCTGATCTCAGGGTTGTGAGATAGAGCCCTCCGCACTCAGAGTCTGCTTGTCCCTCTCCCTCTGTTCCTCTACCTGCACTCTCTCTCTCTCTCTTTCAAAATAAATACATAAGTAAAATATTTTTTTAAAAGGCAGAAGAAGGCCCTCTTCACCCTTTCAAAAACACCAACAGCAACAGTAACAACTTATTCTACAACAGAGGAAATAAGTAGGCACCAATTTCTTTCTTGGCAGTTAACAATGGAAAGGAAATAACACTTCTGTGTTTCTTTCGCAATTCTTTTTGACTGTAGCTTATCTTAGTTTTAGGCTGCTATAACCAATTACCATAGCTTAGGTGGCTTACACAGCAAACATTTATTTCTCATAGTTCTGAAGTCTGTGAAGTTGAAGATCAAGGTGCTAGCAAATCTGATGGAGTCCAGTGATGGTAAGTTTCCTGATTTATAGATGGCCATCTTCTCCTTGTATCATTACACAGTGGTGAGTAGAGATTCCTGGCCTGGTCTTATAGGACTCATCTCATTTATGAGGATTCTCTATCATGACCTCATCACCTCCCAAGGCCTCACCTTCAAATACCACCACTTTGGAAATTAGATTCCAACATATGATTTAAGGGGGATGGGGCACAAATATTCAGACCATAGCATAGCCATCTAGCTCTTGCTTCTTTAGCTGATGAAAGGCATTTTTTTTTCTTTTCATGAGATTTAATATAAATGTGAAAGAAATTACAGAATTAGAAGACAACCATTTTGTAACTCCTAATGAAACAGTTGATTCAGTTATTAATCATTAATTCCTTAAAATACTATGTTAAAAGTTAATTAGGACCTTTACATGGACTAACTAGGTTTTCACCAACTGAGCCTCTGCGATGTTAGCATAACTAAAAATGGATCTAAGAGTTAGGTAGAGGCCTATCTATCTTCATTGTGGTAGGTGGAGTGTAGAACATTAAAAAGCAGGGCAACCAGAGAGCATCTCCTAATGTAATACAATAAAAAATGCACAAGAGTTGTAGAGGTGAGCTGCCAAAAGTATACTTGATTTTATTTAAGTCTCTAGAACTAATCTCTACCTACTAGAAATGAAGAGAATAGAGGAATATTAAACAATACCCAAAGTAAACAACTACACTCTCTAGAATGTGGATCAGTCATCTTCATTCTTCATGATACTCTCTAGTTTTCTGTGATAGGCTACAAGCATGGGTGACAGAAGGAGGCAAGAGTGCTCTAGGGAGAAAATATAAAACTAAATGAATAGAATACATAGGCCTTGCTTGGAATTTTACTTGAATAAACAAAAGATATTTTAGCACAGTTGAAGAAATTTGATTAATTACAAATTGAGTCTAAAATGACAATAAATAATAGTGGTAATTTAAAAATGTGATATTGTAATGTTTATGTAAGAAAATGTCTGCATTTTTAGAGATGTGCACAGATAATCAAGGGTAATATGCTGTCTACAATTTCTTTTAAAGTTGTTTAGTAAAGAAAAAAAAAGATAACAGATCTTGATATAAGTGATCGGTATATGGGGATGTTATACCATTTCCATTACTTTTGTATGTATTTGAAAATGTTTTTTAAAGCTGTTGCAAAAATCCAGGTAGGAAATCCAGGTAAGAATATGGGTAGGACATGAGTAGGTATCATCGAAAGATTTAGAAACTATTTAGGAGACAGTCTACAGAGTTGCTAAAGGAATTGATAGTTGAGATGGAGGTGAGTGAAACTGAAGAATTTGATTTGTTGGATGCTAAATATGGAGGAGTATATGAATATTGATTGTGGAACAACGGTCTAAAGGAAGCAGTATCTAATATCCAAAAGGACACAGACTTAAACTGTAATTCTTAGTGTATATGGTGTAGGAGGCCAATCAGACTCTCCTTCTTCAATCCAGCCTCACCTACTGCTATGGCTTCAGTTCTGACTCCCCCATCAGTAGGTCTCAGAGATGCCTTATCAGTCTGAATTCCACCCTAACTCTTGGCAGCACTCATTAGATCACCCCCAGAACTCTCAAGAAGACATCTCAAGCTTGACATATTAGAAACTGTTGTATCATCTTTTCTACTCTCCACCTTTACCCCAAACCTGCTTCTCCTCCTGTATCCTCTGTTAAAGACTTAATCATCTACTCAGTTACTCAAGATATAGAAACCCAAGTAGATTGTGTCTCTCCCCTCTCCCTTACTCTCTGTTACTTTGCCCATCACAGTGTCCTGAACCTCCAAAACATCTCTGATATTGGTCTTCTCTGTTCTACTCCCTTTTCTAAAACCTACTGTATAAAGTCAGTTAGACCACAATTAGAGTCCATCCTGCTTTTTTAACCTCATCTCTTGCCACCCCTTCTTATGTGTTATTAGGTTTTACTCATGTGATCTACTAAATGAGAGCTACAAGACAATATATTCCTTCTTTATCCTGGACCTTTGCTTAAGCTCTCCCTTTATTCCATTTATTTCTAGTAATTTTTAATCATCCGCCAAGCCTTGTATGACTCTTTGCTAATCCCACTCTACATTCCCAGTTCATAGCCCTCCTTTCTATACTGTAGATGTCTTGGTAGAAGTACTTAGAAGTACTGCCACCTTCTAGTACTGAGTTAGCTGAGTATTTGTCTTTCACCTCATCTATGCTGTGGACAAACTGAAGACAAAGAGTTTGTCTTACCCACTTCTTATTGTCTTGTCACTCAATGTCAAGCATATATTAATTGTTCAATTACTATTACTTGAATTTTGTTATAATCTACATTTTCTTTTGAAAATAAGTGTGATGAGTTATTATAACATAAGGATGAATTGTGGGTAAGCTTTCCTTCTTTTACCTTATTTAATCAAATAAGCATATGGCTTAGTCTTTAGAGACTGGAAAAAAAATAGTACATGCTAGACTTTCTTGGGCTCATTTGAAAATCCTGTCCTGATTTCTTTTCAAGATTATGAAAGAGATGCTTTCTCAATTGATTTTTTTTTCCCTACCATCTTTCTCCTTTCTGTATTTCTGCCTAAATTTTCTTGCATTTATATCTGGTAGGAGCAATTACATAGGCAGCATGCTTTTTCTGTTTGGTAAGTTAATAGATCATTACTAAAACTACTGTATGTGAGGGCAGGTGGGTGTGCACCTTCTTATAAAGACTGCCCTATAGTGACTGTTCATTGGCCAGTTGAGAATAGGACAATAACATTAGGCTCTACAGAAAAGAGAGCAGGGATACCGATTTTACCCTTGTCTACATAGAAGTCAGATTGTTTCTTAACATTTCAGAGTTAAACACAATATTTCTCAGAACTTAGCTTAAGTTTTCATTTCTTTCTTTTTTTTTTTTTTTAAGTTTTCATTTCTGAGGAGATCACCTTTTACAGATTTCACAGATCATTTCTACTCAGGCTTAGTGTTCACTCAATGTCCATTTAGTGGTGGACTCTTTTCAGATACCTCTGTTACTGTAGGGCAGCAGAACTGGAAAGACAGCCTGAGCCTGCATGCCAGTATGAGCTTTGTCCCTAAGTCTCATATGAATCATGTTCAGATGTTGTTGCTTATCTGAGAGATACAGAGAAATAGACTCTTGGTCCTTTGTGTTCTTACGGATCTGTGGTAGCAGTTAAATAGGAAGGGGAAGAGGCTATGGGACAGCAGGAAATATGGAAAAGAAGAAACTTGCTAACTTTTTAACCTATATTTTGGTGATAATGGAAGAATGAATGAAACAATGTACTCAGAAATCCCAAATACGTAGCAATCCCTAGAAAAACTAATCTATAGAGCTGAAATGTGCGTTACTTGTATCACATGGGATTACATTATGGGTTTTACTCCTTCTACTGTGTTGTTTCTTCTTTGAATATTGTTCATTGTGCAAACAGACAGTAGTGAAATGGACAACGTGATATGGGTTTGTTTGGTATTAAATCTGATGTGTTTCATATTTTCTCTTAGACTACCCAAGTCAGTTCATTAAGAACTAGGGAAACATCCTCAAAATGCAGATCAATGCATATATAATGAACATTTAAAATTAAACTTATCAAAAGCAGTTACTCAAATTCATTGACAGTTGTGCATTAATTGTTGCTGAAATCACTGCCTGTAAGGAGCAAAGGAGATAACAGACTATCTTCAGTCTTTCATTAAACAATGGAGTATTTTTCTTTTCTCTTTTGAATCTAAGATGAATAGGACTCACGAGACTTCTGTTAATGATTTTCTTTCTTAGAACAGAAAGTAACCTAGTTCCTTATCCAACTTCCTTCATAAGCAAATGATTAGAGAGGGATATAAAGTAATGAAGATGGTCTGAAGGAACACTTTTAAATGTCAAGTTGGGGAATACATTTTTTGAAAAGGTTCTAGAAGAAGTTATGAATAGGTAAAGAGTGCAGCCTTTAAACATCACTGTTATACAAAGACTAGAAATTATACTAGAAAATGAAAATAGTTGATTACACATGGTGGTAAGTTTATGGATGATTTTTAGGATTATAAAACAATACCTCTACAATAAACAATAATAAGGAAAATTGCTTAGTGTAGTCCTGCCCTTATAAGACTTGAAATGTTGCCTAATATCCTAAAAGAATGAAGCTGTAATCACATTCCTGGGCATCTGTAATATCGTTGTAGGTGTCAAAAGCTGAACCATTAACATATTAAAAATTGAATCTCTTGGGAAGAGGTAATGTGTGGAATGAGCACCTTTACTCTAAACAGATAATCCACAGTGATCCTGGAGGTATGTTTATATAACAAATTTAGAAAAGTCATGGAAGGTGGGGAACAGCCAAGGGAATTATTTGTGACTTTCTCCTGAGAGCACATTGAAGAACAGGGTACACACTAAAAAAGGAAATTCCACCTGTACGTTTTAGCTCTGAAATCTAACAAGGTGTTTTTGTTCCAAGCTTAATCTCCAGGGAGTGACAGCATATTTCAAAAAGATTTTGCCAACTTGTGGCTTTAGTCTCTGAATTTCCTTTAGCTCCTTTCAAATACAGTCTTAGAGTGTGTTTGTATCCATTATCTGTAGCTATTTACTTTGGCATCTTGCAAAAAGTTTCAATGAAAGAGTGATTCCTTCATTCTACCCATATGTGCTGTAATTATTGAGGCCTCTACAGGAAGTTGGCGCTCAGTGTCTCATAAAAGATCCTATTAGAGCAATCAAAATCATTAGAAAACAAGTTATTTTTTTGATCACTCAAGCTTAGAAAACATTAGCATATTTTTTTTTTTTAGAAACTGCCAGATTTCTGTTTAGAGTTCAAGACCTTTTATTTTTAAATTAAATTAAAAACTCCTGCAAACATTGTCAATAGCAGTATTCTTTCTCTACATAAAACTAACTTGCTGGGATTGTTTAAATTCTTAACAGAAAAATTTTACATAACATTTTCAGTTACCGTGCAGTCTATAAAATGAAGATAATTTTATATGTGTATGTATTTCAATAACACCAAGAATATATTTCATTCAGACTACTAGAAAGTTCTAGCACTGATTTGTGACCAAGTAGAATAAACTAAGGTCTACAAAAGCTGAAATGATTTCATATGTATTCCCATCACATTTTTTGTTAGTGATCATTGATATGGTGTCTAAAATTATGTGCCTAAAAAATGGAGTAAGAAAAAGAAGGATTATCAAAAAAACATACCTAAGAAGAGCGGTTGCCAAAATTAACACTAATATGTACATATGTTTAAAAATAGGGAAGGATTAGCCTCTGTGAACTTCTGTCATCAATTGTATTGGGAATCAGGCCAAATTCTGTCTTCGTTCATGAACAGTTCATATTCAGATACATGGGGAACACTCCTTAGAATTCTAAGCCATAATTTATCCCTCTACCTACAAGCAGCACTGTTTATAAAAGCAGTCCCATAGAAGGGCTGTTCCTTGTATTCCAGAGAAGTAAACACTGGTATAATTTTTAAATTACAGCTATTGAGGCTCACAGACTGAAATTGTAAACATAAGTTTGCCTCACTCACATTGGTTCTTAAGGATTCATAATTCTCTAAGCTTCCCTACATGGTAAGAAATTGTGTTGGAATGCAGAGAAAAAGAAACGTTGGAAGGTTTAAAAATATTTTTAGTTTTGCAAATGACCTGTTACTTTTCCTTACATGACTATCCACCTTTTACTTTGAGACATTGGAAAGTTCTTAGTATTTTTTTGGTTTATTTTTATAGGAGTATGGCAATGGATACTCTTGAAAGCTGTATAAACTACCCTATTAATAAAATAATAATAGCTATTATTAACTGAGTGCTTATCATATACTAAACAATGGTCCAATAATTTTACTTGCATTATTTTGTTCAGTATTGGCTTCTGTTAAATATCCTTCACTAGGTAGGCAATAATGAGATAGTATATAAATCATAAGCGTGCACATGAATAAATTGGCTCTGAAGTCAAATTTAAAAATGGTTCTAATTGTTTCCTGGGATGTTAAAAGTTATAACAGCAAATAATGATCATATAGCCTGGATTTTCTAGAATGGTACTAAGTTAATATATATTCTTTCTCAGTTTAAGATTATGTTTAAGATTATTGAATATCACAGGCCTAGAAGACTGGTCTAGATTTTTTTTCCTACATAAGAGTTTCCCAAATATAAAGCCAGCAAAGTAGAAGTAACTATTTGAGATAGGAATAAAACCTGGCTTTTATTGGATAACTTCAAGGAAACTTGAAGCTTCATAGGATCTCTGGAATCAGGACTTAGAAGAAATTCAGAGAGTTAGATTAAATGACTCCAGAATTTGCAAAAACACTAAAAAATTGAGAAGGGATGGAGACCCTGCAGACAGATGATGCTTCTACAAAATGTGGAGGAATCCTCCTCAGTAGATGCTGTTTACCTACAACTGTTATCACTACAAACTAAGATGAATCCAGATACAGTGAATAGAAATCAGCTGTTTTTATAATAAGAAAAATGAGTGTAGTAACCAAAATTCACGCCATATTAAATGATATATCTCTGCCAAATTTGGCTGTGTCTCAGTGGCAAACATGATTTTATGTGTTTCTGTTTTATTCTAGGCATCATGTGCATAAAGAATTTATGACCTTTCATTCATTTTACAAAAATGCAAAATAGGAAATGTAAATGGTTGAAAATAGCAGACCATTGTGCATATTTCCTTTTAAAAATTGTTCCACCCAATATATAGTCATTGTCTGAAATGGCTGCATAATACTCCATTACATATAACATAATTTGTCCAACCAATGTCTGGCCATCACGCATTTATTTAGTTCCGGTTTTCTGACAGTATAAACTATGCTGCATGATTTCCATGTCAATTTCAGAATCCTTAATAGTAAAATTGCAAAGTCAAGTTACAAGCAGTTTTATTTTTCATCGATACTGCCAAATTTTTCTCCTGAGAAATTGTAACAATTTGCATACTCATAATATATGTATGGGTATTTCTTTTTCCATTCAGAGACCAAACAAAATATTATCAAACTGTTTGATCTTTGCCAAGCTAGTAGATGATACATGATCTCTCGTCTTTAATTTACATTTATTTAATTTTGAATGCTCCTGAATACCTTGTCTTATATGTGTTTTCTTATATTTTTTATGACTTATATGATCATAGCCTTTGCAAATATTGTTGCCCAGCTTTACCTTTTTGTAGTTAATTTTTTGGCATGCAGAAATTTTGAACTTTGTAAAATTAAACTCATATTTTTTTTCTCTGAAATCTGGAAATTTGGGTGTAGCCACATAAACTCATTCCAAGGAATTTTTAGTTATTTAATGTTATTTTCTTGAGATAGAGTTTTTCTATAAAGTTTTGTGCTCAGAATAAGCTGGAAAATAAAATTGCCTTTTTTTTCCCCTTTGATCACCTATCTTGGACTCTTCCTTATTTTCGACTCCTATTTTCCTTTATACTTAACACAAAGTTAAGAGTTAGTCTCATTACAGAAAGTATACTTAGGCTTGATTTTTGTAAAGTAACTTAGAATTTTTATCTTTATGTTTAATTACTTCTCTCTATGCTTTTTTAATGTTCGATTTCATACCTTTAGATATAAGAAAGACAATAGTTACAATTTTATTTTATTTTAAGGTTTTATTTATTTATTCATGAGAGCCATTAGAATTTTTATCTTTATCTTTAATTACTTCTCTCTATGCTTTTTCAATGTTCGATTTCATACCTTTAGATATAAGAAAGACAATAGTTACAATTTTATTTTATTTTAAGGTTTTATTTATTTATTCATGAGAGACCCAGAGAGAGAGACTCGATCCTGGGACTCCAGGATCACACCCTGGGCCGAAGGCAGGTGCTAAACGGCTGAGCCACCCTTGAGGGAAATTTTAAAAATGACCTATAAATATGATGATTAATTAAAATATTTTTTTTTAGGATTTGAAGTAGATACACATATAATCATAGGCAAATCACATGTTTGCCAAGTAAAAGAGATGAATGACAATGTAGTTTGACATTCTTGGATTGAGTTTCCAAGAATCTGAGGTATTGTCACTATTTACACTGATTTAGATTAACATTTGATATCCAATTAATGCTGATATCACTTTTATTGTACATTTTAATTATTGAAGCCCTGGATGGTAATTAAGCATATTAATTCCTCCCAAAGCATCCAGTATGGCTTTTAGGCAATAGCTCTTCTCCAATTTTTCCTTTAAGATATTTCTTCTTTTTGGTATGCGAAGTGTGATCCCAACTGGAGCACACAAATTTCAGGTCTTTGATAATTAAATGTATCTTTCATTGTTCCTCATCTTCATGTCTCTGTTAGCTCCAAGCATATGTGACATACTGTTCCACTCTAAGCATCATACCATATTCACGCTCAGTCTTCTAATTTGACCTCAGCTGTGTTTGTTTCATTTTAAAAAAAGAAGGCATCTAACAAATTCATCTGTTAGCCCCTTTCAGCCCTAAAGTAACCTGCAATTCATCCACCAAGAACCTAGAATCTAGGTATATTTGAGAAATAGTTGGATTTCAACCTAGAAGTCATCGTAGAGTTTTATCAGAAGATGTACATGTTTTAAAAATTTCTGTACAAGATAGAATGATTTTACTATTAGTATGAATTTTTTGTATAAAAATTTCTCACTTATACCTTAGGAAACAAAGCCACTTAGACTATCATCCCCACACAACACTGGAAAATGCACTTTCTTCTGAATAATCAGGTAATTTCTCACCATTTCCATCCATATCTGAACCTCCTCAGTTCGCATTTTTAAGCTTATTTTACTTCTCATTTACAACCTTCATTTCTTTTTTCTCTAACTTGCTAAAATAAGTGTCTGCTTGTCACATAGAATTCAGTCTTCTAAAGTAATGTAAACGTTTCCTTTTGAAGGATAATAAAAGTTGTTCTGCAAACATAAGTACAATCTATTATTGACAACATAAATCATTCTTGCCTGAACACATTTTACATATATATATATATATATATATATATATATATATACACACACACACATATGTAGGTATATATATGTGTGTGTGCGTGTGTATATACACACATATACACACATACTAACCTTACTCTCCAGTGACTATATCACATACATGTATTTGGTATCACCATATTTTTTCTTCATTTGGTATCTTTTATAAAGAGCTAATATGTTTTTTATACATATCAAAATCAAGTATTAAGTTGCAGCAGATTTTATAAATTATTAGATTACTAAATGCCTTGTGTATACAGTAATGCACATAAGAATTACAGTGATTTAAGAAGCAATGTAACTTGATTGTGCATGGTAGGAATTGATTATAACCCAATTTTTTTTGTACTTCAGTCACTATATATAAATATAGGAAATTGATCTCACAGTGACCTATATAATGCTCTTTAAGCACTAAACATATGAAAAACACCAAAAGCTTTCTTGATTGTTAAAGTAGGATTATAACTACATGACACCAAACAAAACACAAAGAAGTCTATTTGAAATGTACAGTATCCTTAGGCTATTTTTAAAGTGCTGTTCATAAGATGTGAATTTCATTTTTCTTTTCTTTCTCCGTTGCTTTTGGGTGCAGAGACAATACTGAAATTACATAATTCTATGTTGTTGGCTCATTGTCATCATTGGTCTAAGAAAATCTTTTCTATTGAATAAAATACTTCCTACTCTTTTTAGCCTCCCTTCTACCCTCCAGAGACTACCACTTTGTGTTTATACATACACTTTTTTAAATTTTTATTTATTTATGATAGTCACACAGAAAGAGAGAGAGAGGCAGAGACATAGGGAGAGGGAGAAGCAGGCTCCATGCACCGGGAGCCCGATGTGGGATTCATTCCCGGGTCTCCAGGATCGCGCCCTGGGCCAAAGGCAGGGGCTAAACCGCTGCACCACCCAGGGTTCCCTATACATACACTTTTTAATGTCCTTGTTAAATCTTTAGTGTTTATGTGTGTAGAGTTATCTTACGTTTCCATAAGTAAATTTTATTGTTTATCTTGCATCTTGTCCCTTAGCTTTATTTTTATTTACTTTTAAAAATTATACATAATGTTTTTTAAGGTGTACAATATGATGATTTAATATATGCATGTGTTTTAAAATGATTACCACAACCAGGGTTATATAGGTGGCTCAGTTGATTAAATGTCTGGCTTTGGCTCAGGTCTTGTCCCAGGCTCCTGGGATCTAACCCTGCATTAGGCTCCCTGCTCAGTAGGGAGTCTTCTTCCTCTACTCATCCCCTGCTTGTGAGCACTCTCTCTCACTTTCTTTCTCTCTCTCAAAAATGAATAAATATTTTTTAAAAAATGACTACCACAATCAAATTAATTAACACACCCAACACCTCACATAGCTATCATTGGTGTGCGTTTGTGTGAGAACATTTAAGATCTACTCTCTTTGCAATTTCCAAGTATACAATACAGTATTTTTAACTACATTCATCATACCATACATTGGATCCCAGAGCATACTCATAACTAAAAGTTTGTACACTTAACCAACATTTCCCATTACTCCCACCACCTTGGCTCTAGCAACTACCATTCTACTCTCTGATTTTATGTTTGGCTTTTTTTATATTACATATATGAGTAAGATAATATAGTATTTATCTCTCTCCATCTGTCTTATTTCATTGAGCATAATGTCCTCTAGGTTTATCCATGTTTACAAAATTGCAGGATTTCCTTCTTTTTTAAAGTACTGAATAATACCACATTTTGTAATACCAGTATATTTATACACATTTACACCTGTTCTACCATCTTACTCGTGTTGCTCCTGCTTATTCTATTTCTAACTTTCTCAACTCGCCAATGCAATTATAAGGTCTCTATATTGTTGCATGTTAATCTTATTAGATCCTTATCCATCTTCTTAGAAACAAACACCTACACTGTGTTTAATTGTACAAAATCACACACATACACTGTAAGGAACATTCTTGTTCTTGATGTTGATGGACCTGTCTGCAAATCATTCTGAGATGCACAAAATAATAAAACATTCTAAAGAATTATTTTTAGAATAAAGAACCTATTCCAGAAAAAGATCCAGAAACATTCTAGAATAAATGCTTAAGGCAATATAAATGATTATTAATCTATTAATAGTAGTCTGTTAATTCTGTCGCTTCGTATGTGAGAGGGAAAATGTATGATGATTTCTGTTAGAATCAGAACCCATAAGGAGGAATCCCTAAGAGCCTTTTGTAATAAATATCCAGGAATAAATTTTAAGAAAAAAATACAGGACCAATATGTGGAAATCTATAAAAATTTATTGAAGAACATAAAAGATAATCGGAATAAACGGAGAGTAATAACATGGTTCTGGATGAGAAGAGTCATTGTTTTGATAACCTCAATTTCCCTCGAATTAGTCTATAAATCCACAGAAACAAACACAAATATCAACAAAATATTTGATGGAACTTGGGAAGTTAATTCTAAAATTCACCTTGAAAGGGAAATATCTAATAATAGTCAAGAACTTAGGGAAAATTAATAAAGGATGATTTATGCTATGAGAATTCAAATATAACAGTTGCAATATAAAATTAGGATAATTATAATAAATCTGTGAGGATATACACAAGTTTCGGTTTTAAAATAGATTCTAGAAACAACTAATGTACATATGGGAATTTAGTATGATATAGATGGAGATGATATTTAAAATCAATGGGAAAAAAAGAAACCTAGAAAAATTTAATATCCATTTAGACAAAAATTTATAAAATGTTTTAATCTTTTTCATTTATACAAAGATAATTCCAGATAATTTAAAGATATGCATATATATTGAAATATATGAAGTAAAGATATTTATATCACTATATTTATCTATGCATATGAAGTATGAATTTACCAGAAGAAACTACAGATTAGTAGCTAATTATCTTGAGATGGTGAAAGTTTACCACATAAAAATGAAGAATCCAGAAACCATAATATAAAAGTTAGAAATAGAGAACTATAAAACCATTTAAAATAATTATAAAGACAAAAGATTGCATATGCAGAGGGGAGAGAGAGATTGAGAGACAAACAGGATAAATGGCTGTCACAGGTAACATAAAGGCTTGGTACCCATCATTAACCCCATAAGTCCATCACAGATATCAGAAATCAATAAGAAAAAAAACGAATCTAATAGAAAAAAAGAAGGAAAATATGTAAATAGGCACTCCCTAGAAGAATTGTTTTGAAATTACAAAAGATATATAAGTGCATGTATAATCTCAGTAATAATAACCAAGTAAATACAAATCTACTTGCTGGCCATCAGATTTGCAAAGAAAACAATTTAGAATTTGATAATAGGGAGAGTTGTTAAGGTGTGGGAAAATGAATATATAGATTTGTTTTGGGCTGCTGTCTTTATCAAAATGTATTATGTGTAATCTCTTTCGACTGGAAAAACTCCACTGACTTTTAGGAGCTAGAAACAATCACACATGTGAATAAGTGGAAACAACCTATATTGCCATAAGTAATTTTAAAAAAGTCAAGAAATTATGTAATTCTATGGTATGGAAGAGTATAAAACTTGTTTTTCCTTCAGTGAAATAATACTGTATGTGTAGTGTTGAATTATCTTTAAGATATTTTGAAAAGTATATTAAAGCAAGTAACAGAAATGTGTACAGTAGGATTTCATTTATGTAAAATGAACATGGAATATGCTGTTCAGTATATGCAGTTGCATATACAGAATCACTTCCAGAAATGAATGTGCCTTATTTGATAATGGTAATCTACCTAAAGGGAGAGATTGAGATTAAAGTAGTGGGGAGAGGGGTGTTTGTGTGTGTGTGTGTGTGTGTGTGTGTGTGTGGTTGTGGGGCTTGGTAAGGCCTTTATATTCTGTGTATCCTTTTGATTTTTTTTTTAACTTCAAGCATTTGTCACATTTGATGTAATTTTTAAGGGACAATTAAAAAGTAATAGTTCGATGCAGTAGCTGTTTGCCATTGTTGGCTTTCAAACACATCTTTTGATAGAAGACTAAGAATGTTTTGGACATTGTGTAAAGCAGATAAAGGCACTCTCTGTCTAAAATACAAAGGTCTATTTTTGGGTTGTCAGGGTCAGATACGAGGTACAGATCTCAATCTGGCATTTTAGTTATTAGTTTAACCTGAATGTCCAGGCTGTGGGGGGTGGGGGGGTGGAGAGAAAAAGCTGCCTGGTTGTTTTTCTGAGAAATGAAGAAAGATCAGTGACACTCCCTCTCCATCTGCATTAGAGCACAGAACCACAGGAAGGACACCACAGGGCAGTCAGGGGGCTGAGAGCTTTTGTGTGCAGCAGCAGGAACCCAGAGCCATGACTTCATTGTGTTTGGTCTGAAAGAGCAGAGAGAGTCATCAAATTGCCTGAATAGAGGGAACATTTTTATTGAACCATCTACAGGGCTAAATTAATTGAGCAACGGAACACGATAGTTCAATAGGTGAGATTATCAAAAGAAAACTGCCCCCCTAGGGCAGAAGCCCCAGATGGGTGCCTGAGGGTTTCTGAGAATAGTGATTGCTTCATGATAAAATATAATTGCCCCCTATTGTTACATTGCCCTTTAATGAATCCCATCCTGCACCTAAATATGACAAATAAGAAGGGATGGTGTGTAAGAGGATTGATAGTTACATCTGATGTTAAACCAGATGAGGATACACATCTTCGAAGGGAAGCTATCCTTTGTCTTGTAAAAATCTAAGAATCCTTTCTTGATTGCTTCAGTGGGACTTTTGATTAGCATAGAACTTGAAGAATTAAATTCATTTATTTTGGTCAATTGAAATAAAATAAATCTCAGAAAAACAGTGAACCAAAAAGCTGTTTTTGTCCCAAAGACATACAATATTAGAGAGCTTTGCAATTTATTCATTCCTTTATTAATTGACCAAAAATTTGAGTGCTTATTAAAAGCCAGACAAAATGATAGAAGCTGTCATTTAAAAGAATCATTTTTTATTTGGTGCATAAAATATCTCAATTTTTAATATTTAGACAGCTTCCCTCTGATTACCTAGCATGCTTCCAGCTGGAAGGAATTGAAAGCTGAGCTCAAACTGGCTTAACCAACAATGGCATTTATTGGTTAACACATATGAAGTCCAGCCATAGAACGATCTTCAGGATTGACTTAATGTATCCGTGCTATTTCTTTGTGATTCTCTAGACTAACACTGTCCAATGGAACTGGCAATAACAGAAATATTCTGTATCAGCACAATCCAATGGTTGGCGTTAGCCACATGTGGCTATTGAGCACTTAATAACTGCCACTGTCATTCAGGAAATGAATTTTTAAGTGTATTTAATTTTTTATAATTTAAATAACCAGATAGAACTAGTAGCCATCATATTGGAAAATGCAACTCTTACAGCGTGACAACATCATCCACAGACTTGTAATATATCAGTGGCAACTAGTTACACATGGAAATCATTTAGATCAAAACAAGGAACAGTTGTAAGAGTCTCACCCAGAAGAGCAAATATCTTCTTTTCACATTACATTGACTAATTAAATCACAAGCCCATCCCTGAAATGATCACTGACAGAAAGATGATATAATCATTAGACTTCTTGAGTTTATTCCTGTTACAAGAATAGGGTTGGTGGGGATCCCTGGGTGGCGCAGCGGTTTGGCGCCTGCCTTTGGCCCAGGGCGCGATCCTGGAGACCCGGGATCGAATCCCACGTCGGGCTCCCTGTGCATGGAGCCTGCTTCTCCCTCTGCCTCTGTCTCTGCCTCTCTCTCTCTCTCTCTCCCTCTGTATGACTATCGTAAATAAAAAAAAAAAAAAAAAAATTAAAAAAAAAAAAAAAAAGAATAGGGTTGGTGTCCTCTGGGGTCTATAGGCCTGAGTGGGGCAGAGAAATGGATGACACCTAAAGAATATTGGTATGTGCATAGTAGAAGGGAAAAGAAATGGGATGCTGGGAGGACAGCCAACCATACCCTCCTTACTCTTTAAACAGCAGTTTGTAGCAACTAGTCAAAATGAGATAAGGATCTGTGTTCTAGTTTCTGTTGCTGGTCATCCCTAGCCTTGTCATTCTGCTATCTGCCAAAAGTTGCTGGAGAAAAATTGTCCTTTAAAGTTTTCTGCCCCCATACTTGGTAAGGTTGCTAATAGTGACCATAAGTTGCTTTCTAATATTCTAATATTTCTGTGGTCCAATTGTTTGCCCTAATAATCAAAAGAAAATATCTGAGACTGAACTCACAAAAATCACCAAACTCTCATCACAGTGTCATCATAAAGCTCCTGCTTTTCTGTTTCGGTGCAGCTATACTTAGCTTCTTGTAGTTATTCACCATGTCTCTAGCAGCTCAAATATTTCAGAATCAGGGGATTCTCTGTGGGTACAACCCCTTGCCACCCTCCAGGTCTCCACTTCGACATCTCTTCTTCCAAGAAGTCTCCCTTGATCCATCCATATCTGGGCTAGGTACCTGTTTTGTGCTTTGAGAACATTCCATTCTTCTCAAATCTTAGTCACTTTCATACTCTATTTTTTCTCTATTTACTTGTCTTTATGTTTGGTTGGACTGAAAGGTCTACCAGGTCAGAGAGTTTGTCTTGTCACTTGAATATCTGTAATATCTATCCACAATATCACAGGCATGTAGCAGGCAATCAACAACTATTGTGAATTAATAAATGAAACATGCTGACTAAACGAATTGGATAATAAATGAATAGGGTGGGTAGTCTATATCTATCATATAATGTCACATAACATATATCTTTTTCATCCAAAATTTTTTTTGTATGCACACATATACTCATTGAAAATTTCTACTACCTCTGTTTTAATAGTTAATATATTCTGAAAATATATTATTTTCTTATTTTATTTTTTTAAGATTTTATTTATTTATTCATGAGAGACACACAGAGAGAGGTAGAGCCACAGGCAGAGTGAGAAGCAGGTTTCATGCAGGGAGCCCGACATGGGACTCGATCCTGGGTCTCCAGGATCACGCCCTGGGCCGAAGGCAGGCGCCAAACAGCTGAGCCACCCCGTGGATCCCCATATTATTTTCTAAATTAGAGATGCCTTGCTAGCTTAGTTCCTAGCTTTTGGTTTACCAACATCGACAAGACTCTCTTGGTTTAAAAGTTTTATGGGAATTTGATATTTTAGGAATGTAACGAATTTCATTTTCAGCATCTGTATGCAGCACAGTAAAAGTATTTCTTTTCAGATAGCTTATCTCATGCAATAGGCTGGAACTCATTTGAGAAGTACTTGAATCATTGAAGCAGATTTTGATTGACCAGATATAAAAGTCTGCAGTGACTCTTATTCTTTTTTTTTTTTTAATTCATTGTAGGCATACCTTTCATCATGGTTTGCCTTGTACTGACTGTAAAAACCCAATCCTCAGTCTCTCTCTCTCTCTCTCTCTACATTATTAATTAAAAGCTTTAAGGAGTTAAAACATAATACAGCAAAGTAAGCTATGGCTTATTGTTATTTATCATGCAGATCTGATAGGATATATGCAGTCCAGTATTCATTGTAGAAGAAAATTACAATTCTTAAAACTCTTCCTTGTTGGTGAGAAAAATTAATTTCTTAAATGCAGAAGTAAGAAGAGGTATTCTCCAACTTCTTATGCATTTATAACTAAAATTCCAAAGACTATTTTAGTCCCATAGAAAAAAATGTTAGAGACACATTGAGGACAACAGCTGAACATCTAGAAGCATAACCAAGAAGGCTTATATTTGACTATAGAGTTCAGATAAGGTGCTGATGTAACAAATTTAGTCTCACCTTCCCCTTCTGCACCATAGAAGCACATAGAAGAAGTGCAGTACAAATTTTTAGATATCTATTCCTTTTTTAAAGATTTTATTTATTTACTCATGAGAGAGAGAGAGAGAGAGGCAGAGGCACAGGCAGAGAGATAAGCAGGCTCCATGCAGGGAGCCCAATGTGGGACATGATCCTGGGACTCCAGGATCACGCCCTGGGCAGAAGGCAGGCTTTTAACCACTGAGCCACACAGGCATCCCTAGACATCTATTCCTGATTTTTGGGGACACATACACATGTCCTGATGCTTAATTAATATATAAAAACACTGAGAAGAATTTTTCCTTGTCAATATTTAAAAACTAGCTACAAATTCAGCTTCAGAGATGTAATGATTAACATATAATTATTAAGAACAACATTTATACTCTATAAAAATGTACCAACATTGCTTTGAATAATTTTATATAAGGTAGCTTCATCTTTAATAACAGAAAGGGGGAACACAGAAAAATGTAGTCATCACTTGCAATCCAGTGCTTCTTTATTTATGGAAGCACTCATTTATTTGTTCATTCAACTAATATTTATTACCCAACTCTAATGTTCCAAAGATGGAATGATCTCTGTTCACAAGCAGGTTATGGTCTGGTAGAGGGAACAGCCATTAGCAAATATTATATAATGTAACCCATATTATTTGTTAAAAATCATGAATTAATTATAATAACTAATCTTAACTTTCAAGCTGGGGAAGCAGGAGCATTTTTGTATAGGACTTGAGAGTTACAGAAATTTGGCAGGGGTAGGTGAAGGAAAGAAGATTTTTAAGGAAGGAGATTTGGAAGAGCAGGAAGGCACAGACGGCATGGTATATTTAGGAAATAAAGGAGATCTATGGAGACAGAAAATGATATACTTGAAGAAAACTGCCAGAGGATGACTCTAAAAAGATTTTGAGACCAGAACATAAGGAACTTCATATAATCTATGGACTTCGAGCATATAGTATAGATAATAAGGTTTTTATGTAGCATATGACACAATACATATACATTTTTAAAGATTTTTTTTTCTGGTAAAAAGGAAAAAGAAAGAAATAGGGCAGGAAGAGATTAGGGGGGAAAAAAGATGGGCAAAAAATAAGTCACTTTGATTTCATAATAGGAAATGATAAGCTTTGGGAGGAAGGTATGCCAGAATTAAACAGAGTATATTGACACAGAGGTCTTGGGGGAGTTCAACAGTCTTCGTTGATTGTATGGGATGGCAGTCATTTGAAAGAAGTCAAAGATGTTTAAGTTGAGTGGTAAGATTTTAGGCTAGAGAGGAAATACATAAATAAAGAAAAGTATAGTTAAAGAAATAGGAAGTTTGGGACGTGTGGGTGGCTCAATGGTTGAGCATCTGCCTTTGGCTCAGGGCATGACCCTGAGGTCTTGGAATCGAGTCCTAAATTGGGCTCCCCACGGGAAGCCTGCTTCTGCCTCTGCCTATGTCTCTGCCTCTCATATAAATAAATAAATAAAATCTTAAAAAAAGAAAGAAAAAAATAGGGAGTTTAAGTTTAGACCTGCTGAATCTGCTATATCTGTGGGACTTTTAGATGGAGTTGCTTGCTCAGTAGGCTGAAGAAAATACCGACCTGGAGCTCAGGATGGTCAGAGCCAGATATATAGAAATTGGAGTGATGACTATAAAGATGAGGATTTGTTCTGTGGTAGTGGATGAGATTTTCTAGAGTGTAAAATGAAAGGAAATACCTCAAGTGCAAACACACTTAAGGAGTTTATCCAGCTAACAAAGTAATTAAATAATAAACAGAGTGGCTGTAGAATCCCTGGGAGTACAGTTGGAATGGATTTGTTTGTTTTCAAATGGAGTGGAGAGAAATCTACAGGGCCAGATGTTACCAAGAAAATCAGTGTGATTAAAAAAAAAATGCTGAATATAAGAGAGGCCCCCACTGACTTTAGTGACACTTTTTCTTTTAAGATAGTGAAGATGGAGCTAAAATGCTGTAAGTTCAAGGGTTGATCACTATTCTAAAAGGTTGACAGTATAGGTAAAGGGAGGGAACCAGGGTAGATGATAAAAGTCACAAAAATCCTCTGAATATCATTATAAGTAAAGGAAGTATACCTATAATAAATACTGAAATGCCAGACTTGAGCCACAATATCACTTTCAGCATCATGTTTCCAGTTTCACCAGTTTTGTTACCATTTCCTATACATCCTTTATCTGATAATTGGAAATTTAAAAAAACATCAAATGGATAAATACCTGTAAGTAAGCTGGTGTTTAATATTTTAGCATTATACTCTTTTGAATGTGCTCTGTCTGTGACAACATTTAATTATGTATTTGATACAGCGGTATTGGGAAGTAGGCAATCAAAAATACTTATCCATGATCATTAGTGTCACTGTCACAGTCATAACATGAAATAAATGGGATATGGTTTTATTCTGAAGAGACCTCATATTGCCTTTCCTTTTCTTCCACTAGCTAGCTACATCATTTAATTACTGAGGATACAAGAAAAATAATGTTTGTGAGCTATGCCATAATTGCCTCCCAACTCCTTTGAGAATCAGTTATGTTTCTCTCTGAAATTAAAATTGAAACTGTAATGCCAAGGAGATGGCTTGTATAGAAGATCAAAGCCTCATGGTGTGTCTTTCTATTCTGGGTATGTTCATCACCTTCAAGATAAAATAATTTCTCACTATTTGAACTTGTTACTTACATCTTTTAAATTTACGGAGTCTGAATTGGACTTGAGTTCTAGAAGCATAAGCTACCTATGTGCTTATGAACGTAGATACCTGGTCACACTGAAGACATTGGCCTGGGTTAGCCTATTTTTTCAGGCACTTTCCAGTATGAGTCAATGTGGGCTTAATGCATGCAGAAATCTTAAGCCTAGTCAAGGCAAGATGTTTTTAGTATACCTTACACTACTAGTTATAATTATGGTTCTGAGTGCTGAAGTAAATGTAATCCTATCATCTTACCCAAACTTCCACAAATGAATTCACTTTTACTTGCCGTTCTTTTCGAATCTACATACTTTAAGTGATATGTGCAAGGTTATACTTATCTACTAAGTAGGAACCTAATAACTAATAACTAATAATAACTAATAACTAATAA
Source organism: Canis lupus baileyi (assembly GCF_048164855.1). Classification (NCBI taxonomy): domain Eukaryota; kingdom Metazoa; phylum Chordata; class Mammalia; order Carnivora; family Canidae; genus Canis; species Canis lupus. Next base: position 13,050,447 of record NC_132839.1, on the reverse strand, counting down.
CTAATAATAATAACTAATAACCTAATAACTAATAATAAGTAGGAACCTAAGTTAAGAAAAAGATTTGCTGCTTGTTAATCTGGGATAATGACCACCATAATTCACTATCTTGCTGTTCTGTTCTCATAACTTTTATTCATCCTCCTCAAGTAGATCAGTCCCTAGGACAAACCTGCTTGTAGTATTGCTTTTGCAAAAAACTGAATCTTTGGTCTTGTGCTCTGAGCTAAGCTATACATATTCTAATAACTTCAAACTCCAAAATGTTATTGTTTTCACTGAACAGTCAAGTCTAAAAAGATGTTTAGTCTTTTTTTTTTTTTTTTAATTTGACATAGAAATTTATAATAAGTTGGAGCTCACATGTCCTATTACATCACATAAACCTGATAATGCCCTAATCCAATGCAAAAAAATTGCTTTGGATTCATGCATATGTACTTTGATACCTGCCTGATTGAACTATTAGGTGTAGTGATTGTGGTACACAGCTTCTGACATGGCTCCCAGTGATCTCCTCTTCCTATTATTTATGCCCTTGTGTAATCTACTTCCCTGGGTTGGAACTAGTGATTTTCTTCTAGTGAACAGAATATGGCAAATGTTATGGGTATCATCTATGATTAGGTTCTAAATACCATGACCTCTGTTTTCTTAGCAGGCTTTCTCTGTCTTTGGTGAAAAAGATACAATATTGGAGAGGTCCATGTGGCAAGGAACTGAAAGTGTTCCCTAGCCAATAGCCAGTAAGGAACTGAGGCACACTTTCAGCTAGGCACAAGGAACTGAGCCGTGTTAACAACCTCATGAGTGAGCTTGAAAGTAGTTTCTTCCTCGGGAGAGTCTTTAGATGAGATTCCAAATCTTGACTGCAGTCTTTTAAAAGACTGTGAAGCATTAAGTCTAGTTAAGCTTTCTCCAAATTCCTGACTTACAGAAACTGAGATAATAAATGTGGGGGAGTGGTTAAATTTGGGGGGAATATGTCAAACAGCGATAGATAACTAACAAATCAATATCCAAATGGCAGCTATGCCATTTATTATGCCGTAACAAAAACACAAGCAAAAAAATTTCTTAAACAGGTGATTTATTCTTTAACAGTAATCTCAGGTCCTCTTTCAATTCATATATCCTTTTACTTAAGACAGCTCACATATCCAAATTTTCAGATTTCTTAACCAGCAGCACACCAATATCAAAAAGAAAAAAATGGAGGTTGAAGCTTGAAAGTGCAGCCAAATCATTAGCAGTTAGATATGACTCTTAGAAGTCCAATAGGAAATAAGGAAAAGATTCTGACGCTAAATTTAAATGTAGATGATTTCATGTATGGGAAACAAAGTTTAAAATCCTTTGAAAGAATTTATATATTTAACATTAACATACTTCACTATAATCTTGTCTAATTAATTGAAGTTCAAAATATAATTTAAAATAAACACTATATAATATATTTCTAAATAGTTTGTAAATTAAATAAACTTTGGAAAGATTAATAACAATAGTATTTACAATGGCATTGAAACTGTTTACTTGGAACACTTACTTTATACAGCAACTCATTCCTGAATGAAGCTAGATAAATGGAGTGTCGGTACATTTTAAAAGAATTGTGTTTTGGAATAAGTCATTATGTCCATACTGTGCTTGCAAGAAAATTTAAACCATCCTGGAAAAAGGAGAAGATGACCTGTATGTAAAGACCTCCAAAGAAGGGATTATAGTTTCATTGGTTACACATTCCATGCTTTAATAAACATCACTGTCAGAAAGTTCTCATATCTAACATAAATCTCTTTAGTTTCACTTCAAGCCCAATTGTTGTATTCTGTGTTAAACAGATGGGAGACAGTTGGTTGCTAAGCTTGGTGAAGATCCTTTGAGAGACTTAAAAACAAGTATCATGTGCTGGAATCCTTCATATTCATTGATTCACAGCTCAGGATTTTTAAATGTTGGCTATGCCACTGCTCACCCCTATCCCAACCCCACTCCAGAGTTACTCTTTGACCTTTTGAGTACAGAGTATTGAAAGGTAGAAGTCTTAATATTTAAGAGTCAAGAAAATAAACAACTGTTTCTATAAATTCCACTCATGGGGACCCATGGCTCTGAAGATTCCAAATAAATGTTTTCTAACTTCCACATGATATTTGTTCAAATATTTGGAAATATTTGATCTCTATGGTGATCTCTAATCACCATTACTTCTCTTATAGAATAAAAATATTAATATTTACCAATTCATCTTATGAATCTAGGATCTCTTATTCTAATGTTTTCATCTAGGCACATTGTAACATTATTTCTCTGTTTTTTCAAATTCCAGTTTTTCTTTTATAAACATGTAACTCATACTCTTATAGTGAGCTATGACCTTGATTGATAGTAAGTATAGTATTTTTAGTCTATTTACTACTAGTTTAGAAATTTTTTCCTTCATCTTTTTCAGAACTTGGTATTATAAAAGTGCTAAAAATGGTGTTTTTGATTTTCAAATACCAAAGAATATTGTATTGAATGGCCTTTCAAACTGTGTATCTACCTTTGATTTTTGCGACCTCCAGGGTATCTGCTTCTGTTTCCTTCAGTTCTTAATACTGTAGATAAGTTTGAAATTTTTCCTATGAATGTGTGATATCGAAAGTTAGATAGAATACTTCAAATACTGAAGTAGTATACAGTTCAAGGGTATATTCAATTTCATGAGTATAACAATGTATTCACGATAGCAACCAGTCACCTGATTTCAGTGTCCAGAGATTTTACTGGAACTTTATTATAGAGATATGGTTGTTTAATCGATTGTCATGTGATCGAATTCAATCTCCAAGTTGATTGATCCCAGATGACCCAAAGCCCCCACTCTAAATCATATTGTTGGCCTTTCTGGCATAACCATGCCCCAGTTGAGGCCACAGGGGGTAGCCAGCCCTACCTTAAGCAAAAACATTCATATCAGGTAGGACATACATTACCTGCCAGAGCCAAGAGCAAAGCCACGACTTCTCTGCAGGCAAGGCAAATTATTTACCACACACTGATAGTCTCTGCCTTTAAGTTGGTTGGTGGACCATTAACATTTATGTAATTATTGATATGGATAAATTTAACTCCACCATTTTGTTATTTGCTTTCCATTTGTCCTGTCTGATCCTTCTTTTTTTTTTTTTTTTTCATGACTTCTTTTGTATATTTTTAAATTTTATTTATTAATGAGAGTCACAGAAAGAGGGGCAGAGACATAGGAAGAGGGAGGAGAGGCCGGCTCCATGCAGGTAGACTGATGCAGGACTCAATTCCAGGACCCCGGGATCATGATCTGAGCCAAAGGCTGAGCCACCCAGGCATTCCATGACTTTTTTTATATAAACCAAGTATTTAATTTTAAGAGTCCATTTTATCTTCATCCTTAGCTTTTTAGCTAGAGTCTTTGTTTTTATTCTCAATGGTTGTTTTAGAGTTTACAATGGACATATTAAACTATGCCAGGCTAGTTTAAATTATTATACCATATCACATATGCTATAAAAACTTCACATCAGTATACAACCATTTTACTCCTATTGGCCTTTACCAAGTTTCATATGTTTAACACTTAAGTATGATAGATAATTTTGATATATTTTTACTATCTTAGTGCCAACAGACAATTAACTTTTAGAGGTATTACACAATGAAAAAAAAAATGCCCTGTGCATTATGACGTTTTCTCTCTTGCTGATAGTTAAAAAAAAAGAAAAAAAAAAAAGAGTATACTTGTATTCCTGGGATTGTTGCATTTAATTTTTTCTGTGGGTATTTTCCCAGCCCTGGTTAATTTTTTCACATGAATGAGCTTATCAATATTTAGCTGATAGACTTGAAGGGGACCTTCTATAGCTCTCAGAATTCTTTCTCTGCATTTTCCCCCATATTCTACTATGTAAACTCTAACTACTGTGGCCTCCTCAGGCTACGATTTTGTCTCTTCAGTTGAAGGAGACTGTCTAGTCTTGTCTAAGTACCTTGTTTTTACATTATGATCTGAAAATTATTTCCAGGCAATAAGCTAAGCTGGGGCATTTGGAGCGTGTTTTTTTGTTTTGTTTTGTTTTGTTTTGTTTTGTTTTTGTTTTTGTTTTGTTTTGTTTTTAGTATCTCTCAGAGATCATTATCTTTCATATCTAGAAGACCAATGTTGTTGTTTAAAGATTGATTGATTTTAGAAAGACAGAGTGTGTGTGTGCAGGGGGCGTGGATGGAAGGAGAGAGAGAGATCAGATCTTAAGCAGACCCCCTGTTGAGAATGGAGCCTGACATGGGGCTGACATGATCCTGAGATTATGGCCTGAGCCGAAATCAAGAGTCCAGTGCTCAACCAACTGAGCCACCCAGGTGCCCCCAGAGGCCAATGTTTTAAATCCATTGTTTTAAAATATATTTCTAATTTTTTCATGTTTTCAGATAGTAGGCTAACTCTACTTCCTTTAATACCATCTTAGCTAAGAGCATAAGTCTTATCTATCTTTCTAAAACTGTTTAATAATACACAAATTTCTCATTTCCTTACTCTATCTTTAGGAAAGAAACCTTCAACATTAGGCAAAATTTCTAAGGGATGCTAAGTATTTACTTTTAAGTTGGGGTAGATGAATAAAATGAGTACTTGGGATTACATAGTTATTAAATTTTTAAATATTCATTGAAAGTATTGGTTAAAATGATAATACATAGTACTAAAACCTTTGAGATGCAGCTAAAGTGGCCCTAGGAAGGAAGTATATAGCAATAAAGGCCTAACTCAAGAAGCAACAAAAATTTCAAATAAATGACCTAACTTTATACTTGAAGGAGCTAGAAAAAGAACAATAAATGAAGTTTGAAGCCAGCAGAAGGAAGGAGATAATGAAGACTGGAGCAGAAATAAATGACATAAGAACAACAATAAGAAAAATAGAACACATCAGTGAAATTAAGAGGTAGTTCTTTGAAAAAATTAATAAAATTGATAAACCCCCTAGACAGACTTATCAACAAGAGAAAGGACCCAAATAAGTAAAATCACAAATGAAAGTGGAGAAATAACAACCAATACCACAGAAATATAAAAAATTGTAAGAGAATATTATGAAAAACTATATGCCCCAAAATTGGAGAATTTGGAAGAAATGGATAAATTCCTAGAAAAATAAATGACCAAAACCAAAACAAGAAGACTTAGAAATCTTGAACAGACCAATAACCAACAAAGAAATTAAATCAGTAATCAGAAATTTCCTAGCAGTCTGTGTGGCTCTGCGGTTTGAGTGCCTGCCTTCAGCCCAGGGCGTGATCCTGGAGTCCTGGGATCGAGTCCCATGTTGGGCTCCCTGCATGGAGCCTGTTCTCCCTCAGCCTGTGTCTGCCTCTCTCTGCCTCTCTCTCTCTCTCTCTCTCATGAATAAATAAATAAAATCTTAAAAAAAGAAAAGAAAGAAAAAAGAAAGAAAGAAAGAAAGAAAGAAAGAGAAAGAAAAAAGAAAGAAAGAAAGAAAGAAAGAAAGAAAGAAAGAAAGAAAGAAAAAGAATGAGAAAGGAAAGAAGAAATTTCCCAACAAACAAAAATCCAGGACCAGATGGCTTGCCAGGGTAGTTCTACCAAACATTTAAAGAAGAATTAATACCTATTCTTCTCAAACTTTTCTAAGAAACAGAAATAGAAGGATGACTTACAAATTTGTTCTATGAGGCCAGCATTACCCTAACACCAAAACTTCTGTGGAGACAAAGACTCCACTAAAAAAGAGAAATACAAGCTAATCTTCAATAAAAATGGATATAAAAATTCTCAACAAAATACTAGCAAACTGGATCCAACAATACATTAAATCATTCACAAGAATCAAGTGGAATTTATTCCTGGGTTTCAATGGTGGCTCAGTATTCACAAATCAATCAATGTGATACACCACATTAATAAAGGATAAGAACCATATGATCCTTACAATATATGCAGAAAAAACATTTAGCAAAGTACAACATGATAATAACCCTTAACAAAGTAAGTCTAGAGGGAATATATTTCAACATAATAAAGGCCATATATGAAAAATCCACAGCTAATATCACCCTCAATGGGGAAAACTGAGAGCTTTTCCACTATGGTCAGGAACAAGGCAGGATGTCTGCCCTCACCATTCATATTCAATGTTCTACAGGAAGTCTTAGCCACAGCAATCAGACAGCAAAAAGAAGTAAAAGGAATCCAAACTGGCAAGAAAGAAATAAAACTTTCACTATTTGCAGATGACATGATACTCTATATATAGAAAACATAAAAGACTTCACCAAAAAATTGCTAGAACTGATAGGCAAATTCAGTAAAGTTGCAGGATGTAAAATCAATGTACAGAAATCTGTACCATTTCTATATACCAATAATGAAGCAGCAAAAAGTGAAAATAAGAAATCAATTCCTTTACAACTGCATCAGAAACCGTAAGATAATTAGAAATAAACCTAACCAAAGAGGTGAAAGATCTGTCCTCTGAAAACTATAAAATATTGATGTAAGACATTGAAGAGGACACCAAGAAATGGAAAAAACATTTCATGCTCATGAATTGGAAGAACAAATACTATTAAAATGTCTATATGACCCAAAGCAATTTATTTATTTTTTTTTAATTTTTTTTTATTTATGATAGTCATAGAGAGAGAGAGAGAATGAGACAGAGACACAGGCAGAGGGAGAAGCAGGCTCCATGCACCGGGAGCCCGATGTGGGATTCGATCCCGGGTCTCCAGGATCGTGCCCTGGGCCAAAGGCAGGCGCCAAACCGCTGCGCCACCCAAGGATCCCTTTTTTTTTTTTTAATTTTTTTAATTTATGATAGTCATAGAGAGAGAGAGAGAAGACCCAAAGCAATTTAATGCAATCCTTATCAAAATACCAGCAGCAGTTTTCATAGAATTAGAGCAAACAATCTTAAAATTTTTATGGAACCACAAAGACTCCAGATAACCAAAGCAAACTGAAAAAGAAAAAACAAAACTGGAGGTAACATAATTCCAGACTTCAAGTTCTATTACAAAGCTGTAGTAATCAAAACCATATGATACTAGCACAAAAATAGATACATTGATCAATAGAACAGAATAGAGAAACACAGAAATGAACCTGCAACTATATGGTCAATTAATCTTGGAGAAACCAGGAAAGAATATCCAATGGAAAGAAGACAGTTTCTTTAACAAATGGTATTGGGAAACTGGACCACTTTCTAACACCGTGCATGAAAAATAAATTCTAAGGGGATTAAAGATCTAAATATGAGACTTGAAACAATTTGGCCATAGCAGCTTCTTATAAGATATGTGTCCTGAGGCAAGGGAAACAAAAACGAAAATAAACTTTGGACTTCATCAAAATAAGAAGCTTATGCACAGTGAAGGAAATAATCAGCAAAACTAAAAGGCAACCTGTGGAATGGGAGAAGATATTTAAAAATGACATCTGACAAAGGGTTAGTATCTAAAATATATAAAGAACTTCTAAAACTGAACACCCAAAAAGAAATAATGCTGTTTAAAAATGGCAGAAGACATGAACAGACATTTCTCCAAAGAAGATATTTCTCCAAAGATGCTGATAGACACATGAAAAATTGATCACCATCACTCATCATCAGGGAAATACAAATGTAAATTACAATAAGATATCACCTTATGCCAGTCAGAATGGTTAAAATTAGCAACACAGGAAGCAAGAAGTTTTGGTGAGGATGTAGAGAAAGGGGGACCCCTCTTACACTGTTGATGGGAATATAAACTGATGCAGCCACTCTGGAAAAAGTATGGAGATTCCTCAAAAAGCTAAAAATAGAGCTACCCTATGATCCAGCAATTGTACTAGTAGGTATTTTCCCAACGATACAAAATATTAATTCAAAGGGGCACATACACCCCAATATTTATAGCAGCATTATTAACAAGAGTCAAATTATGGAAATGTCCAACAACTGATGAATGGATAAAGAAGAGGTAGTATGTGTATTATATATTTATTCATACTTATACACACACAATGGAGTATTATTCAGCCATAAAAAAGAATGAAATCTTGTCATTTGCAAAGATGTGGACAAAGCTAGAGAGTATTACACTAGGCAAAATAAGTCTGACTTATTTGAATCAGACAAGTACCATCCCCTATGTGGAATTTAAGAAACAAAACAAATGCACATAGGAGGAGAAAAAAAGAGAGGCAAACCAAGAAACAGACTCAACTATAGAGAACAAATTGATGGTTACCTGGGGGAGGTAGGGAGGATGGGTTAAATAGGTGATAGGGATTAAGAAAGGCACTTGCCATAAGCACTTGATGTTGTATGTAAGTACTGAATCACAAAATTCTACACCTAAAAGTAATATTATGTCATATGTTAACTGGAATTTAAAGATTTTTATTTATTTATTTTAGAGAGAGAGCAAGCAAGTGGAAGGGCACAGGAGGAATGAAAGGGACAAACACACTCCATGCTGAGGAGGGAGCCTGATATGGGGCTCAATCCCATGGTCCTGAGATCGTGACCTGACCTAAAATCAAGAGTTGGATGCTTAATAACTGAGCCACCCAGGCATCCCCAACTAACTGGAATTTAAATAGAAACTTGGGAGAAAAAATAATAAAGGCAGAACCTCCTTTGCAAGAAAAAAAAGAATTTAAGACTGAAGAGCTATCTTAGACAATCAATAATTATTTTTTTCAATCAATAATTATTATAGTTCAAATTTTTATGCCACAACCTAAATGTTTTATCACACTCAAAAAGATTAGATTTTAATTATTATCATCATGAAAGACGTTAATACCAAAAATTTTTAAAAGATAGAGATAATTTAAACATAGTAATTAAGTCTAATATGTCCATCTGTTCACTGATGTATTTGGCAGTTGTCTATCAATTGATATAGAATATGAAGGTATTGCTTATGACCCATATTTGGACCCTGGGGAGGTCAAATCAGCCTTTCTGTAGTGGAACAGATAAAGCAAAGAGACTCTCAGAGAAATAGCCGTTGTTAGTTAAGGCACAGAATTTTAAGAAATAATGCCTTGTTGAAGGCTGAAAGTACAGAGCTAAATCACCATAATAGAAAGAGTGAATGCTCTCAGGAAAAATAATTCTGAAGAGATAGATAAGGAGCCAGACCAGAAGCACCTTTCATGCCTACAAGATTGCTTATATTTTTATCTTGTTGGCAATGAAGATGCAGCATGTTTGTTGTATACCTTATGAGCTTTGGATCCTGAAGCCGATCTCATACCTAACTTAATTCCAAATCTGATTGATGCTCACTAATTATATTACCTTATGTAACTAACCTTTCTGTCATTCAGTCCTTTCATGAATAAAGCAGGGTTAAAAATACTTAAATTTTGGAGTTGCAGGAGAGCTATGAGCTATGTAGTGTGGGGCATATTGTAGCTAAACAATAAATACTAGTTATTTATAATACTATATTGTATATAACAGATAATATAAATTAGCTATAACATAGCTATTCTTTTGAAGCAAAAGAGTGGTAAAGTTTTTTCTTTAAAAATTATTGCATTTTCAACTTCTAAAACACTAAAGACAGAACATCACTGGAGATGTTTCTGACAAAGTGAGGAATTTTATGGTTCTGCAGTAGAGTAGTCTTGGGGATGATGGGACAGGTGATTGAATGTGGGAAGGTAAAGTGGAGGGAGGTTCATTCCAAGCTTTCTCCCTTGACTGATACCCTTAACAGGGGTTGTGTTGCTAAAAGCAGATTTAGGGGTAATCATAACAGCATTTATATAGCACTTACTTGCACCTGGAATCTAGAAGTTGCTAAAAAATGTAACTCATTTCATCTTCACTGTCAGCATGTGTGGTTAAGGGCTATTTCAGTTTTACAAATAAGGAAACTGAGCCATAGAAGGATGACTTCACCTCAGGATCACCCAGCTGGTAGTTGGCAGAGCTGGGATTTAAACCCAGTGAAACTTTACATTCACGATGTTTTAACCACTCTTCTCCATTACTTGATTATGAAAATGGCGTGGAATACATAGAGTAAATGAGGCAATGTTCTGGACCTTTGTACTGAGACATTTAAAATATTGGTATCAGTTTCCTCATCTGAAAAATTATAATTATAGGATTAGATAGTTTATGATGACCTTTCATTTATAGGATTCTTTTAACTTTAACTTAAAAGTAGTGAAGAGAAAATTCAGTGATATACGAACAGTTAGCAGCAAAGTATAATAGGGAAGATAAGATTCCAAATCCAAAGAGTATTTTCATATTAGGGGTGAGGTATCATGAGATTTTTTTTAAGTTATTGCTTTAGTTTTGTTTTGTTGATGGTAAACATGACAGCACATATTTAGGCAAGGGTAGGGGTGAGCTTGTCCTTTTCATCTCTGTTCTTTTTCCTTTGACGTTTATTGGATAACATTTTGCCACTCCTGAAGCAATTTTCACAACAAAAGAAAAATATGACTGTGATCTTTCTGAAAGACTTTATTAATGATTTGACAATTTTTTATAAACATTTTATTATTCATGAGAGACACACAGAGAGAGGCAGAGACATAGGCAGAGGGAGAAGCAGGCTCCCTTGCAGGGAGCCTGATGCAAAACTCAATCCCTGGGTCCCAGGATCCCATGCTGAACCCAAGGCAGACTCTCAATGGCTGAGCCACCCCAGTGTCCCTGATTTTATAATTTTATTAGGCATTCTGTTTTAAATTTTTATTTAAATTCCAGTTGGTCAACATACAGTGTAATAATTTTCAGTGTATAGTTTAGTGATTCCATACTTCCATACAATACCAATGTTCATATATACCAAGTTCACTCCTTAATCCACTCACCTACTTAACTCATCCTCCTCCCATCTCCCCTCTGGTAACCATCAGTTTGTTCTTTATAGTTAAGAATCTGTTCTATGATTGCCTCTCTCCCTCTCTTTCTTTTTCCCCTTTTTGCCCATTTGTTTTGTTTTGTTAACAAAACAAATTCCATTTCCACAAATAAATAGAATCTAATAGTATTTGTCTTTCCTTTACTGACTTATTTCGCGTTGCATAATTCTTTCTAGCCCCATTCATGTCATTGCAAATGGTACTGTTTCATTCTTTTTAATGACTGACTGATATTCCGCTGTTCTGTATCCATTAATCAGTTATGGATACTTGGGTTGGGCTGTTTCCATAATTTGGTATTGTGAGGGGTTTTTTTTGCTTGTTTGTTTTTCACAAAAAGACACAAAAAATAGTCATTACTTTAAGTATGAAGAAATTTGTTCAAAGAGCACAGTAAAACAAAGAGACAAATACCCCATGAAATATGAATTATAGAATAAAAACTTCCGTGGTTATTGCATTACCTATCTCTTCCTTTTCATTGATATCTGTCCCTTTTTTTGACTCTCTATGATTCATGTCTGGGAAAAAGAAATGAAAAATAAGAGGAATGGATGGTAGAAAAAAGTGAAGTTAGCTGTAAGAGGAAAAGTCAAGAGGGGAAAAAAAAAGCAAATGGAAAGAGGAAAGAGATACTGACAAACTAGAAAAAAATAAGCAAGAAAAAAATGAACATGAATGGACTGAGCTATAAAATTGTGTGCCTCCAATAAATTAAAATCTTGAAGTAAGAAAATATACACAGTGTTAAAGTTTAAAAACAAATAAACATAGAGGTGCTTATGTGGCTATTTTATGTGTCCAGATTTTGATATTAAGAAGGATTTTAATAACATCATTTAAACACCCCAGACTGTATCATCAGTGTAAGAATAATTGATGAGAGTGCTCTTGTTGCCATGCCTTAGTGTTCATTTAAATGTATACGAGATGATTTGTTATGTAAATATGATGTAAATGAATCCATTGTGACTTCAAGGCAAAAGAGTCTGGATGACTCAGTGCTATCATATCCACCTAGGGCAGGCAGTTAGGAAACATAAAAGCAGCATTAACTACTGAGAGTGTGTTTATAAAGGAGCCCAGGCTGATAGTGATTTGACTGGTCTGGATGCTGTTCAAGGTGGAGCTCTTTTCCAAATGTAATTCTATCTGTTATGTTGCATAAACCTACGGTTAATTTATCTTTTTCCATCAAGATCCAAATCACACATAATATAATTGCCTTTGTAAGTAGACTATCCATCATGACTAATGATGCAAAGATGAACCGGATGGCCAAAGGTCTGATGCATTTATCCTTTACCGAATGAAAGAAAAGAACATCTCACTTTTTACATAATATATAATAAGTCTCTCATAGGTAGAAATGTTTTGAATTCTTAAAATAGTTGAGTTTTGATCATAATGGATTGGCCATCTCTAACTCACAAATAGATTGAATTTCAGTAATGTTATCTCATTTCAGGATATGTTTTCCTATAGGACAATGTTAAAACTAGAGATCACGTTCCTAGGCCAGCCCACATAAGCCTTCATTTTTTTTTTTTTTTTTAAGACTTTGTATATTGTGGGCACCCTTTCTGTGCCAGGCGGTCTTCCATGAGTCTTCCATGAACTTGAAACACAGCAGTGAACAATGGGGATGTGTCATTGGCCCTACCAAGCAATAAACAGTCTCATAACATTATCTTAAGTACTATAAAGAAAGAAACAGGGAAGGAGGATTCAGAGTAACAGGAGATACAATCTACGTAGGTTTAAGATAGGTTTTGTGAGATACTGAACAGATCCTGAGACAGACGTTTTGGTTCAAGGTGTTTATTAGTTATTAACACCTACAAATGAAGGAGAAAGAAGTAGAATGGGCAGAGAAAGGAGTGGGATTGTGATCCTGCCAGACAGAACCTTAGCCAGCCTATTTGGGAACTCCTGACTAAGTATTGTCCATTAGAATGTCCTCACAGGGTGTTTTTTTTTTTTTTTTAAGGATTTTATTTATTTATTCATAGAGACACAGAGAGAGAATGAGAGGCAGAGACACAGGCAGAGAGAGAAGCGGGCTCTGCGCAGAGAGCCTGACGTGGGACTCGATCCTGAGTCTCCAGGATCACGCCCCGGGCTGCAGGCGGTGCTAAACCGCTGCGCCACTGGGGCTGCCCCACAGGGTGTTTTATCCCTGCTTTTCTCAGCCAGTTAATGTGGACTATCACAGGAAAGTCATAACTTGAGTGGGCTGTTATCTGCAAAGGAGGTAGACCCAGAAGGAGCTGACAGCCAGTCTCTCTGCTGATTGCACTGCCCACAGCTGAAGTGTATTCTTCCGCGAAGAGCCTGGTGGCGCATCTTCGTAACTAACACAGTAGGGTAAGGAGGGAAGGTTTTTTTTTTTTTTTTTTTTTGAACAGGAAATTGAAAGAAATATAAAAATAAACTTTGCTAATGTATATAAATGTGTATCCAAAACAGAGGGAACAGCAATCACAAAGACTCTGAGACAAGAACATGTTTGATGCTTAAAGGACAGGAAGAGTAGTCAGTATGGCTTGAAAAAAATAACAGAAGAATAACATACAAAATGGAGTTGAATGTGGGCAGAACCAAGGGTTTCTGATATTAAGGGTGATGAGAGGGTTTTAAACAAGGCAATGGCTGACTCACATTTTAAAAATATTTCTATGGCTGTCTCATAGAGAATTAGTGCAGAGAAGTCAGAGAGAAAGATGGGAGACAGGGTTGGAAGCTATTGCAATACTCCACCAAGAAATTGAAGATTTAGCCTATGATGGTAACTCTTGAGGTGTTGAGAATTGGTCAGATTCAATTATACTGTGGAGTTTAAGCCACCAGGTTTTGCTGATAAAATGGATGTGGAAGTACATATGTGAGAGTATCATCAACAATGACCTCTGGTTTCTGGCCAGAAAACCCAGGTGAAGAGTAGCACTTTATTTGAAGATGGAGAGTATGGATAAGGAGCATTTTCAGATCTCTAATTGGGAATTAGAATTTCAATAAGCTTAGTAAATTTGAGTGAAGATGTTACACCAGCCAGTGAATATTCAAAGAAAAATTCAGAGGAGAAGTCACAGCTAAACATATAGATGACATTTAAAGCCATGGGACAGGACAAGATGGTAACACGAAAAGAGTGAGCGTTAATAATAGAAAGGACATGGTGACTGAATGCTGTGTAACTTTAAATTAGTCAGGATTGGCTTGATTCTAATGCAATGACAAATAGCCTCCTTATTTCTCACTCCCTGTAAATGTTTGAGTGGGTTAGCTGAAGTTTATTTCCACTTTGTTTTCACTCTTGGGCTCCAGTTAAAGAGTTGCCATTTATGTGAAAGTTTGGAGGTTATCATACATATCATATCAGTTATAGCAGATGGAAAGAGAATGTGGTAAAGTATATACGGGCCCTTAAAGCTTCTGCTTATAACACATGTTGCTTGTATCACATTTCAGTGGCTCAAAACAAGTCATCTTGTATCTAATTACAAGTGGTTTGGGAAATGCAATCTTGCTATCTATATTAAAGAAAAAAGGTTCAAATGTTTGTGAACAATCCTAATGACTTCACAGATAGTTTAAATATTTGAGATAAATAAGATGATCTGGAAAACAATATTAAATAGAAGTGGCTAAATAGGCTGAAAATGAGAAGTGAGGTATAAAAAGTCTTTAAAGAATAAAAATGTCTACTTTATCATATCTTATGTCTATGAAGCTTCAACTATTTTTTAAAGAATAACTGAAACTGACTTCAAATTTCTGGTTCCACATGCAAGGAGCTTGTAAGTTGCTATCCTAACAACTAAAAGGCTGAACAGCCAGAAAAATCAACAACTCTTGAAGACACAGTGTAAAGTACTGTTTTCAGGATGGGAGAGACAGGAAAATCCAGGGAGTTATGCCTTACTGGAGCAGAGGTTCAAAGTGAAAACCACAGTGGGAGCCATTGCCCATTAGGAAAATGGGAACTATAATCAGTGAATTTCTGGACACTCTGTGTGAAGAAGTCTAAGAACTCCAGAGAAACCCTGTCGTAAGAAGGGTCTCACAATATTGTGAGATTTATTCCAAGAACTTGACCAGAATATGTCAAGCAAACAAGAGACAGTCAGTAGAGAGCTCAGAAAACAAAAACAAAACAAAACGAAAAAAACAACTTCAGGGAATATGGGAAATGATGAGGAGAACAAGAGTACAAAGGAGAGGAGACAGGATATGCATATACTAAACATAAAAATCAAAGCATACACCGAGCCAACACTTTCTAACGAGACAAACAGCACAGGGAAGGGGACCATGTTTGATAATGAACAATTTTGTACCTACCTTAGCACAGCTGTCTGGAGCAGGCATGCTCAGTTCACCCAAAGAGAACTAATTCACAGGGGCTAGATAGCACCTGTGACTTGGGTGGTACAGAACTCATAGCTGGCCCTTCAGATAACTAGAAAATTTGATTTTAAAAGGATGAAAGGGGGCACCTGGGTGGCTCAGTCAGATAAGTGCCTTCAGCTCAGGTCATGTTCCTGGGATCCTGGGATAGAGCCCCATGTCAGGCTTCCTGCTCAGCAGGGAGTCGGCTTCTCCCTCTGCCTCTACTGCTCTTCCTGCTTGTACTCTCATTCTCTCTCTCAAATAAATAAAATCTTAAAAAAAAAAAAAAGCATAGAAGCACTAAGAAAATTAAGGAAATTGAAGTTAAGAAGTAGGAAGAGGATTCAGGGGTAGAAAAGAAACAAGATAACTAATATTCAGAAAGAGAACTTTTAAATTGAACTTTTAGTTAGAAAAAAACATGTAATGAAAAAGGAAAAAAATAGGTAAAGAAGAAAAATGTACAGTTACAGAGAATGGCTGAATAGGGTTAATGGGAGTGAAAGTGAAGGTGATGGGGTTCATAGGTACATACATAGTTCATGTTATGAAACCTGGCTACATGATATTGCCTGTTTTGTGAATCCTGGAAGTCATGGTTTGTGTCAAAGTCATACCTTTGTGTGTTAGAAGTGCCAATATAATATACTGTATGCAACTTGAGGTAATTTTGGTTCCTTGAATCCAAGATTCAGTCAAAACAAATGTCTAAGAAATGAAGTGGTAAGAATCTTCCACTGGGGCTATGGGGTCAGTAGACAAACTCAAGGGTGGTAAGATATTGCTTGGCCATTGTTGTTTGTACTCCACCCTCTCAGTTTTATGTTTTCACTTTCTACATTTTTTAAACTTAATTTTTATTGAAGTATAATTGACACACCATATTATAGTAGTCTTAGGTGTACAACATGGTGATTCAACAAGTCTATATGTATGCTATGCTCGTCACAAGTGTAGCTACTGTCTGTCGCCAAACAGCACTATTGCAATATTATTAACTATATTTCCTATTCTGTACTTGTTATTGCCATGACTTATTCATTTCATAACTGGAAGTCTGTATCTCCCACTCCTCTTGACCCATTTTTTTCCATCTCCTTATTCCCTCCCCTCTGGCAATCATCACTTTCTGTTTTATGGATCTGTTTCCATTTCTTTTGGTTTATTTGTTTTTTATTTTTTATTTTTTATTTTTATTTTTTTTTAATTTTTTAATTTATTTATGATAGTCACACAGAGAGAGAGAGAGGCAGAGACACAGGCAGAGGGAGAAGCAGTCTCCATGCACCAGGAGCCCGATGTGGGATTCGATCCCGGGTCTCCAGGATCACGCCCTAGGCCAAAGGCAGGCGCTAAACCGCTGTGCCACCCAGGGATCCCTGGTTTATTTGTTTTTTAGATTGCATGTGTAAGTGAAATCATATGGCATTTGTTTCTGTCTTATTTCACTTATATCAAAAATGGCAAGCTCTTATTTTTTGTGGCTGAGTAATATTTCATTGTCTTCAACTAATCATTTATTAATTGACACTGGGTTGCTTCCATATTTTGGCTATTATAAATAGTTCTGCAATAAACATGGAGGTACACTTCATATTTTCAAATTTGTGTTTCCATTTTCTTTAAGTAAATAGTAATGGAATTACTAGATCATATGATATTTCTATTTTTAATTTTTTGAGATACCTCCCTACTGTATTCCACAGTGGCTGTGCCAATTTACATTCCCACCAATGGTGCACGATGGTTCCTTTTTCTCTACATCCTCACCAACATTTTACTTCTTGTCTTTTTTATTCTAGTCCTTCTAATGGTCGTAAGGTGATATTTCACTGTGGTTTTGATTTTCATTTCTCTGATGATGAGTGATGTTGAACATATTCTCATGTTGTCTGTTGCCCTCTGTATGTCTTCTTTGGAAAATGTCAATTCAGGTCTTCTGTTTATTTTTTTTAATTGGATTGTTTTTTGGTGTTGAGTTGTATAAATTCTTTATATATTTTGGACATTAACCCCTTATCAGATATATCATTTGCGAATATCTTCCTTCATTCAGTCGGTTACCTTCTTGTTTCATTGATGGTTTTCTTTGCTGTGCAAAAGCTTTTGTTTTGGTATAGTCCAAATAGTTTATGTTTGCTTTTGTTTCTCTTGCTTAAGGAGACATTTCTAGAAAAATGTTGTTAAAGCCCTCCTCTTCTCCATTTTTAATCGCAAGTTCATATAATACGTGGAACAATACCATATGTTTATTATTTTGACATGAGATTAGGACGAGTTGCTTATGTTATTACTGCCAGAATAACACTCTAGACTTCTTTTTCTATCACTGAAATTTGGACCCAAAGAATCTGAATTCAAATTTAAGGTCTGTGTCTTAAAACTCTTTGATTTGTGGCTACCTCCTCATTTGAAAAATGGTGATAGTTAATACCTTTTGTCTTTCAGTTTGATTGTCTTAATAGCTGCAACATGGTACTTCATAGATATTTGATTTATTGTGGCTTTCATATTAATTAAGAAAGAATTTAATTCCTTTCAAGTCTTCAAGGCTTGGGAAAAGGAAAGAGATAAAGAATGGTGGGTAACAGATTCTCATTCTATAGGGGAATCAACTGTATTAGTGTTGGGGAGAAAAACTTCTACCTTCTTTCAGGAAAAACTAGAGATGAATTTTTTTTCTTTTTTCTTTCTTTGTAGAGAGGAATTCTTAATAATGATACATTGAGAATGAAGCATTTATTGTGTTTCAGTGTGAAATTACCTGAAATTTTAGACTATAGACAATCTAGGAAAGTTTTTCCTGACACCTGGTTTATCTAAGAGTTGAAACTTTTAAAAATTACTTTTAAAAGTTACTAAGGGAATAAAATTAACTTTTAGCCTC
Organism: Canis lupus baileyi; assembly: GCF_048164855.1. Classification (NCBI taxonomy): domain Eukaryota; kingdom Metazoa; phylum Chordata; class Mammalia; order Carnivora; family Canidae; genus Canis; species Canis lupus. Next base: position 13,032,241 of record NC_132839.1, on the reverse strand, counting down.
CTGAATAATCACATAATTTCTGCATAGGCAAAATTTATTTTACTCAGCACTTAAATAATTGGTTTCTTCTTGAAGAGTTTAAGAAGTAATTCATTGACGAATACAAAATTTGAAAGTATTTTTAGCTGTCATATTTTAAATATGTAGACTAGAAATGCAACCTCTATGGAATGTCTTATCCTCATCGGGTGATATGGCATACTAATTATTCAGGAAGATATTTTTCAAAATGTTATACTTTTAAGGTTTGCTAATAAGCAGATTCTGTACACAAGTAAATTATTGCTTTATATATGAGATTTTCCTTCAGAGCCAGGACAGTCAAAATTTCAGTTGTATTTCTTTATGCTCATATCTTCATTTGAGCAAACCAGTCAACAAACCTACTCCATGAGCTTGATCACTAAACCTAATCACAAGGCTTGGCCACATATTTGGCTGTCTTCATCAATCAAATCCATTTCAGAAGAGAAGTAGGTACCAGTCCTGAGGCTATTTAAAAGTATGCAACACATTCTGGAAAAAAAATTTCTAAAGATGAATTCAGAAACATTTTGAACAGTGGGAATGCCAATGGAATGAATCCTCAAAAAAATGACAACTTTGAAAGAGATAATATCCATTTTGATGAAGAAATTCTAATGTGTTTGTTTAAACCGTAACTCTCCATTATACCCACAATTCATAGTGGTTATAAAAACCAATAATGTGGCAACATTCTTCCCACAACCCTGTCAATCTGACTTCTCAGGCCACCCATGGTTTTTTGAGCTGCTTTGCTCTCTTATTTGAGTCAAACACTTGAGAGTAAAGAAGCCTGATAAAATGAAATTAGATTACGACATGATTTTGGAATACGGTCACAGTATTATTCCATCCTTGTGGTATCTATTTTCTTCTGGATTTCTGTGTGGCTCTGTCATGCTTTCATTTCCTCTCCAAAATAATTTAGAGAGGGTTGCCATAATTTCTGACCATGTATACAGCTATCACTTGCTCATTTGAAACTATGATGATTGTGCTGGCTTTCCTAATTTTCTAAAAGTTTGATAAGGCAGCAGAATCTATCCAATAAATGTTTCTATTGCTTGAATTACTCTTATTCTTTAATATAAATAATAAAATTTCAAACAAGACTCTAAATGTAGACCCCATCAATTATTATCTGATTATTCCCACTTTTTTTTTTCCTGGTTGAGCAGACTGTTACTTTTTCTCTTTTATCACTTCTTCTTCCTCTTCCTCTTCTCGCCCACCTCCACCTTCTCCTCTTCCTCCTCTTCCTTTTTTTTTTTTCAGTTGAGGTATACTTGCCATTTAACATGATATTCATTTTAGGGGTACAACATAGGATTTTACCATGTAAAAATGGTAAATTTTATATTAAAAATATAGTTAACATCCATCATCACATATAGCTAATTGTTTTCCTCTTCCTGTTTCTTCTCATTTTCTCTTTCTCTCTCTTTAGATTTATGTCACATGACCATACCTAGTTGTATAAGAGAAAAAGAGTATTTAGTTGTTCCAAATAACAAAGGATTCTATTGGAAAGAGAGAAGGAAATGGATGTTGAACAAAATACTGAGTGTGATGCATACATTATTTTACCGTATTATACTTATCTTTATTTGTTTTTCTCATGAATCAGAAGCCGTGACTTAGTGCCTAGGATAATGCTTAGAACGTTGTAAGAGTTCAGGAAATGTTGGTAAAATTTTAAAATGTAAATTATAATAATTTCATATGCTTTTGTTTTCTCTGACATACTTACAAAGCTAACTTTGTAAAGTAATAGACAATAAAAGAAAATGCAGCAAGAACCATCTAAAACTGTGCTTATCTAGAATAATCTTTATTGATTTGTTCTACCTTGCTTGATGTGCATTAGCTTCACAGGACTACTGTAATATTCAGCCAAACCATTCATAAATCTTAGCATAGAATTTCATATGTCACCCTTTTTATATAATACTATATGTAATCTATAAGCAATAAAAAGGAAGAATAGCTGAGGCATTTCATTGTACAAACTAAAGAATAAGCAAGACTAAGAACACCAAGAGTGAGGACCAGCAGTATTTTAGAACAAGAATATCTGTACAAATCTACTTTCCAGAAAAGAAAATTTGGAGCATATTTTATAGTATATATGAATGAGTCTTGATGTTTCATATTGTGCATTCATGGATAAACCAATTTCTAGGATCCTGGCATATAAGGAGATAGAAAAACAAATAAAATACCAGCATATTAAAACAGTTATCTAGAAATCCATACCTCAGTCTGTTTCACATCCCACTATTGCATCTAATTATGCCACAATTAATAAGGAAAGTCTTTTATTTTCAATATGACATATCTCTGGGATAATCATAGAGCTGAAGCAGATCTATAAGGAGCAATAGGCCTGCCCAATACTCACAGATGACAGAATTATAAATGATGCTGAATTTCATTAAGTACTTGGTATTTAGTAAACAACAGAATCATCATCCATTTCCTTTCCATTAATATTTGCCAAAGGAGAAAAACTTGTTATTTTATTCCATCCAGAGATCTATATTCTTACCAATTAGTCTTTTTAAAGCAACTAATTAAGGCACAAAGTAGTAGTGTTGGATTTTTATTTGTCTTTTTTTTTCATGTTGTGCAGCAGTTAATGATAACAACATATCTTGATTTTACCCAAAGGTAGTTATATTTGAAAAATATAAGAATACTTACTTTAATTAGATAATGTCTCTATTAGAGCTTAGTTAAATGAGGATTTTAAATACAATTTTTTTCCAGTTTTCCTAGAATGTAAACAACATAGGAAATATAAGAAAATGGAAACCATTTACATTTTCTGATATAGTTCCTCAAGGATTAACAGATATCTAGAAATGAATTCTCAAGTATTCATTTTGTTGTGACCTGGGACTATCTGCTGAGCATGGCAAGGCCTGATACTTTATCAGAGTAGGTAAGACAAAAAGAGACCAAGATAGAAATAGGATAGAATGGAAGAATCAACCCATCCTACCAGCCAAACCCTAATGACAAGACGCAAGGCAATTTTTAGTATGGTCCAGGCAAAGAATCACTAGAGTGTTGAAGTCCTATGATAAAGTAGAATATCTTAACAGGTAGCAGAAAGTAGTGAGGACAACAATGACTTAGGTGATTCTTAGGTAATCACACCAGGAGCAAAGTCCTCATTACTGGACCATGATTCCATTTACTAGAAAGTTCATCTCCGACCTATTCCATGAGGATAATCACCAGAATGAAAACTTAGGGAAGGATCTATAGATCTAGCATAATTATCTGGAGCACAGGTTGTGAACTTCTCTGGAACCAGGAACAAATACAGCTGATATGGCTATGCAAAGGTGATGAAACTGTCAAACATGTTCTGTACTTCCTCATGCCAAATCAAACATACATATAATGCTTTTCCTTTTAGCCATCATTTCCTCTTGAACTCCATCATCTTCTTCTTCCGCTTCCCTCCAAACATCTCAATTCATTGAAATCTAACTTTAGGGATCCCTGGGTGGCGCAGCGGTTTAGAGCCTGCCTTTGGCCCAGGGCACGATCCTGGAGACCCGGGATCGAATCCCACATCGGGCTCCCGGTGCTGCCTGCTTCTCCCTCTGCCTGTGTCTCTGCCTCTCTCTCTCTCTCTCTCTCTTTCTCTCTGTGACTATCATAAATAAATAAAAATTAAAAAAAATACTGAAATCTAACTTTGACTGTAATTTGTACTTACCAGTCTCATCAGTGCCTCGATAATTCTCATATCTGGTGGCTTTAGTGTTATGTCATTGCAGAATACTCCTATTTTATCAAAATTAGCTCCTTTCTTAGCATCCATACACAATTTTTTTTCTGGTTTTCTCCTTTCATCCTCATTACCCTTCTACAGTATCATTCATTGGCTCATTTCCTGTAGTTCTATTATTCTCTCCAAGGTTTTGACTTTGGCAGTTTTCTTCTATCCCTATAGAATCTCGTTGGGCAAACTTATGTGTTTTTATTTTATGGAGTAATTTTTATTTGAGACTCTTCCTGTCTTAATTAATTTGAGACCTCAAAAGGACAAGAACTAACAAATAGTTATCAAGTACCCTATGTTGCAAAATGAAGTTTGTACCACTTATCTAAAATATGAAATTTTGGGATGCCTGGGTGGCTCAGCGGTTTAGCGCCTGCCTTCGGCACAGGGCGTGATCCTGGAGACCTGGGATCGAATCCCACATCAGGCTCCCTGCGTGGAGCCTGCTTCTCCGCCTGCTTATGTCTCTGCGTTTCTCTCTCTCTCTCTGTGTGTCTCTCATGGAGGGATAAATAAAATATTAAAAAGAAAAATAAGAATAGGCAATTTTGTGGTCAAAAATTTTATTTAAAACTATTAGTTCCATCCATGTCGAAGCAAATGGTTGGTATTCATCCTTTCTGATGGCTGAGTAATATTCCATTGTATATATAGACCATATCTTCTTTATCCATTCATCTTTCGATGGACACCAAGACTCCTTCCATAGTTTGGCTATGAACAAGGTGTAATGGAAGGGGAGGTGGGCGGGGGGATGAGGTGACTGGGTGTTGGGCTCTCAGGGGGGTACTTGACGGGATGAGCATTGTGTGTTATATGTTGACAAATTGAACTCCAATTTAAATATATATATATATATATATATATAAACTCCTATATATATATATATATATATATTTATTTAAACTCCAATTTAAATATATATTATATATATATTTATATATATATAAAACTTTTAGTTTATCAGCTACCTGAAGGATATAAAAGTGTTCAGGCTAAAGAGGGAGAGTGAAATAGTTTCTTTGGTGAGACCCATTGGATTCCCTCTATGTAATGAGGGAGGGTAAGGGCCAGCATTCCCCTTACCATAAACATCCACTGCCTAAAATTTGTCTAATCAGATTTACAGAAACATATGCACATATTGAATGCCTGAGATATTTAAAGACTAGAACTAGTGTCAGAGTATAGAGAAGTGGCTACCTTAGAAGTTGGCTGTGATTTCTCAGAGAATAAGGATTGGCTGTATATTTCTCAAGGCCCAGAGAGCAAGGCAGCCTCACTAGGAAAGCCTACTGACGGCTAGAGGTGTACAGTGGTTTGTAGAATTTGAGGAGAGTATAGTAAATGGCCAACCAGAAGAGAGCATATCTTATAACAAGGAAGCTGTAATCAGATGTTCTTGGAAGGGGAATCTTTAAGGAATCCGTGGAAGTATCCATGACACTCAGCTTGGAACATGCTCCAAGCCCTGAAAACACAAATGCCAGATTACTGTCATCAAGTAAGACATTTATGATCTGTTCTCTCTCTTCCTCCAAATCCTAAGTGAGCAATGTGAAAGAGGAAGAGAACTACAAAATAAGTAAATACAAGAAATCCACCCCAACTGGGGGAGAGAAGATGCTCCACAGTTGAATGAAAGCCAGAATTCAAGACTGGTCATTGTATATGGTGCACTGAAACTAATCTTGAAAACATGAAATGGCCAGAAGGAATTTTTTTTTTTTTTTTTTTTACTTTTAAAGAATGATCTAGAGAAGGATCTGTTGGTGATTTCATCTAATGAGCAGAGCATTAGTTCACTTTGCGAGTTTTAAGAAACCAGTAAAAAAAAAAATAATAATTTCCTGCTTGTTAATAATGAAGTCTGGCATATAGATGTGAATGATTACACTGATGTCTCATATTCCATCTTCAGCCCTCATCTCTCTTAAGACTCCTATTTCTAGGTTCTTATTGAATCTTAACCTGTTAGTCTTTGTATTTGCAGGCATCTTAACCTAGCATATTCAAAACCAAATTCTTCTCTATAAAGCGTATTTATTTTCCTTTATCCATCTCAGTGATAAGAACATTAAAATCCAGCTCGCCAAATCAGTGTGAATTCTACTTGTCCCATATTCCTGACTTTCATTTCAAGTACTTCTTTTCTGCCTCCTGAACAAATTTTACTTCTAACTCTTTATTCTCCCTGTCAATCCACTGACTGAATGTATCCATCAACATTAGTTGTCTAGACTTATGAAATATTCTCTTACCTGTCTCTCGCTTTAATGAAATCATAATTTTATCTTCCAAACCAACTCTCTAGTTCCATCTTCTTTAAAACAAATGCGATCATTGTATCCATTTTTCCCTATACATTTTGCACAAGATCTTCTCACAACTAGAATGCTTTCTCCTGCTAGAGAACTCTTAAACTCATTCAACAAATCTTCATCAGTTTCTGGGTGATGCATCGGGTAAGTCCCCAACTTTTTTTTCTCGATCACATCACCTTTGTATGAACAGCTATTATAGCATTAATCACATTGAATTTTGATTACCTGTTATGACTACCTCTCCTCTCTCCAGAGGGTGAGCTCCTTAAGTACAATTGCTCTAGAAATTGAGCATGGGCTGCTACTAAGAGAAGATCTACCACAAAATGCAATGATTCTGCTTATTACCCAAACACAAATGTAATAGCTGTTTATAATAACTCCTATAGCTTTTATTTGGGATATGTCTTTAAGGAAATTGATCTGTGTATTTGTTAGAGGTGGCATCTAGGAATGAAGTATTATATTTGCAGCAAGACAGAAAAGGAGTGATTTTCTTTATATCTACATTTAAGGAGTTTTTTTTTAATAATAAATTTATTTTTTATTGGTGTTCAATTTGCCAACATACAGAATAACACCCAGTGCTCATCCTGTCAAGTGCCCCTCTCAGTGCCCATCATTCATTCACCCCCACCCCCCGCCCTCCTCCCCTTCCAACACCCCTACTTTGTTTCCCAGAGTTAGGAGTCTTCATGTTTTGTCTTCCTTTCTGATATTTCCTACCCATTTCTTCTCCCTTGTAAGGAGTTTTAATGAATATATGGATCCCTGATTAAACAATTAGCCCCAAAATTCGGGATTATCTAATAATATAATTTCTGATGTGTAATTAGATTATAATTTCTATCAGAATTTATACATTTCATCTAATGTCCTAATAGAAAGGATATCTTCAAATGACTTATGATCACAGCAATCACTGATGCATGGAGTGAAATGCATGGCACTATATCCTAAACATAATACTGTTTGATATTGCCTTAGGCATAATATTAGGTAACAACTGCAATGTAGTCAGATCCTTAACATCAGTATTTTTACTTCCACAAATAAGCTAGTTCCACAAAGAGAGATTCTTTTTCCATGTCTCCCAAAATGCCTACCAAAGTGGTAAGAAAAACTATTATGAAATAACTGTTAGCATTTTTTTTTTTAGATTTTATTTATCTATTCATGAGAGACACAGAGAGAGAGAGAGAGAGAGAGAGGGGCAGAGACAAGGCAGAGGGAGAAGCAGGCTCCATGCAGGGAGCCTGATGTGGGACTCGATCCCAGGTCTCCAGGATCAGGCCCTGGGCTTAAAGGCGGCGCTAAACTGCTGAGCCACCCCGGCTGCCCTAACTGTTAACATTTTTAAAACAAATTATGGACAAATTATTCAGCAATAGCCTACTGGTATTGTGTGAAAATGAATGTCTGGTGTTGTATTTAGTTGTGGAGTTGTTTGTTTTCAAAGCCAGAAATGTGAGTTTTCATGTGAAAATTCCAATTTTGAAATACTGTGCTGGCGTAAAACAATATACATGTGCACAGAATTTGGACTATGTCACTGGCTTAAGATTTCTGTGATAAATTATTTTCAAATAAAGAGATAATGGTTAATAATTGCTTATTTTTCTCTACATAGATATTCAATTTAGTGAGAGGGACTAACACTTAAAAGGGAGAAGAGCTTTGTAATGTATAATAATTAATTAGAGCTTTGTAATGTATAAAAAAATTGTAGAAATGAAGGATCGAGGGTACCCAGAAGTGAGGGAAGGGGACATTTACTCACAGAGAATGTTCTTAGGGAACATTCTAGAGGAGGTGAATCTAGATTAACAGGTGTTTACAAGGGACCAAAATATAAAGCATATGTCAGTCAGAGTTCCATGTAGGAAAAGACAGAGGCAAGAAAGAGCATTGAGTGCTTAAGGAAAGAAAATATTTAAGTTCTTTACCCAAAGAAGTGCAATTGAAAATTCCAGATGGGATATTTGGTTTATGAGGGAGATTATTGTGGGCAGGAAGGCCCTTCCCAATTTTTTTTCTATGTCCTTCACTGGGAGAATTTGGTAGGGCGTTGGTGTTTCTTTAGATCAAAGGATGCTCATCGCAGTGTTTTATAACAAATTTTATGGCCATGAAAGTTAAATATTTATTTGTGGAAGATGGTAAGATTACTCTTAGCAGACATTTTATTAAAATATGTGATGCTTATTGTTCCAACATTTCTACTGTTTTAAAAGTATATCTATCTTCCTTGAAAATGCAAGTGAGATCATTGCACATCTGGTTATCTCAGTCACCGTGTGCATACATCTGTGCACACAAATTGGAATCCCTCCAAAGTCTTCACTCAAAAACTCTTCACATTGATATATGATTCATTCTCCCTGTAGAACTAGCTGCAGAGACCTCTGAGACTATCAGTAGAAATACCCAGATGAAATTGTTACATATCACGTATCAGGAATAATATGTAGAATAAGTAAAAAATACTGCAAAAATAACTAGTTCTGATGGAAGCCACATAGCTAATAAAGAAGGGATGTGGAAATAAGAGCATGGAGAAATAAATAAGTAGGAAGTAGGTATTTGGAGAAAAACTTTTCATTGATTATAAAATACCTTATATTAATGTATTCAAAGATTTTTGTATATATACAAGCCTATTCACATTCAAAGAAGCTATTGTTAGAGTGTATAAACATGTTACTAAGGAAAACAAGATTTATCTTTCATGTATGGCCTCAGGTGGTATGTTTGTAGTTAGTTTTTTGGTTTAATTTAAAAATAGTAGTTGTGTAGCACTTTGAAAGTTGTTTACAGGGACTCTATATCACACACATTTTATGAAAGTTAACTTTAAGTAATGCTACTGACCTAACTATATCATATACGTATTCACAAGAAATGGCAATTTTATTTTATTTATTTATGTTTTTGAAATGGCAATTTTAGTTCATCTACTTGTTTTCCTGTGTCTCTCCTACCGTGTTTCTATTTTATGAATGTGTTAATTTACCCAGTATATTTCTATTTTGTTTGGATTTTTTTATAACATTTTCGGCTTATAGATTGACTCAGTATTCCCATTCTTGATCAAAACTAAGAAAGCTGGGATCCCTGGGTGGCGCAGCGGTTTAGCGCCTGCCTTTGGCCCAGGGCGCGATCCTGGAGACCCGGGATCGAATCCCACGTCGGGCTCCCGGTGCATGGAGCCTGCTTCTCTCTCTGCCTCTCTCTCTCTTTCTATGTGTGACTATCATAAATAAATAAAAATTATAAAAAAAAACCAAAACTAAGAAAGCTAATCATTATTTGCTGAACAGAATTGAGTGTGCAGTACCAGACAAGGGAAACAAATACACACTCATTGATGTTTCTCTGCATTGAAAAATATTTTAAGGTGTCTAGTTATTTGTACTTGTGGAACGTGTCTCTCAGATTATGATGGTATAATAATGATATCCTATTAGAGACAAAGTCCTAACACTAAATGGTTTTAGCTGGGCTGTGATGGAAAGAAAGTGACAATACCATCATTCTGGAAGAGAAAAATGTTAGTTGATCTAAATAATGATGGTTTGCATTATACTAACATTTCTAGATGAAACTTTTGTGAGTCAACTTCATTTAAGCTTTATTTTTACTTGTTCTTGGATGAGGGGATGAGGTGGGCAGACTTGTGTGGCTTAATAGAAAGGAACTGCTCAGAGATTTCTTACTTTATTTATTACTCCACGATTGCCTTGTTGAATTCCATAGTTTTATTTATACGCAAATGTCAGGATCAGGAGTGGCAGAGCTAGAATTAAAGAGCCTAAAAGAGAAAAAGATAAAATAGCAGAAGTTTAAAAGGAAATGTAGATGATGCCATATCAGATTCAAAGAACTACTGATTAATTTTTTCAGTAACTTGAAAAAAATATTTATCTTTGTGATGACTCATATTTAGCTCCTGGTCTAGGGCAAGGGGGAAGAAAATAATATTTTCTTGGTATCCTTCATCTCAGCCAAGGCAAACATCCTACTTTAGAAAATTAATAAGAGTGGTTACATTAATTTTTTTTTCTGAGAATATCAATATCATCAGAGTGGATTTTCCTTCTGGAGCAAATTCAAATGAAATTTAAGTAGAGTTAATGTAGGATTGTTATTTTAACAAACACAAGAGACAGAGAATAATGTACTTTGATTTTCATTTTTGCAAATGTAATGTGTCCTTTCCTCTTTGAATTCCTAGACAAGACATTTGAATGAATCCCAAATATATTCAGATAGATTAAATTCATTTCCTTACCAACACATTTCCAAGGCAATCAAGAACTACTAGTTAAAAAATTCTAATTCTGTGCATTTCTATTATTTTACCTTTCATATCCTAAATTTGATACTCCAGTTCAATGTTTCTAATTTTATGTCTGTGCATTTTCATTTCAACGGTGTATCTACAGATAAGGAAATGGAGGTGTGAGAACTTTGAATATTGACTATTCCAATTTTAAAGTACAAGTTGTATTTTAAATAGATTTGAAACTGTTATGTGAGGTGGGTTGTAGTTCCTATTCAAATTAGTAATAGCCTGACACTACCGCTGGAGTTGAAACCTAGACAAGTAACTGTAAATGTGATCTTTTAGAATGAGACTAAATGCCAGTGCTAACAATTATTTTCATTTCAAGATTAAAGTCACTTTAGACATGTAGCATCTTCTTTTTAAACAGAATTAAGTGACTAGCATATAGCTCACATAAATAGTTACGTATAAATATCTGTAACGATACTTATTTTAACCAATGGGGTCACTCGTGAGCTTTTATGTGTTTTCTTAGGATATGATGGAATAACCTCTTTGTCTTGTTAAAAATCATATGATAAAGCTACGTAGTTTTAGCTAGAAATTATGGAAAGGAAGAGATAGTTGTATCATTCTTAGAAAGGTTAAATGGTTTTTACTCTCTAACATTTACAAATGAAACCTTTGTGACCCAGATCACTAAAAATAAACTCCTTGGAGCAAGTGATGAGAGGAACAAATGTCCTTCAAGAAAACCCTGATCTGAGCTATTTTAATTTATTTACCTATCTTCCCAGGCACTTATTCTGCAAAATAACTCTATTTATTTATGCATAAGGTGTCAGACACAGGAGCTTACTTCTTTAGTCTGAAAGATGATTTTTAATGATACATTTAACACAATCAGCCTCTTTTAAAAGAGTTAAGTTCTTTCAGGATATATAAAACCCTTGAAGAAGGAAAAAATGACATGTGGAGAAAATGTTCTTTTTTGCACTCATTTCCAAGAATTGCTATTTTTAAAAGTAGGAATTCTTAAACTGTAGCATGCACCAGGCATACTAGAGGGGCTTAATAAAACACAAATTGCTCTGTCTTAACTTCAGAGTCCAAAGTCAGGTTTGAAATGGAGCTCCCAATTTTTCATTTTCCATGGGTTTCTAGATACTGCTTCTGCTACTGAACCATATTTTTAGAACCACTACAACAGAGTAATATCATTTTTAAGGCATGTTAATCTTTATGGTAGAGTCATAAGATTATTTATGTTCACTTTCTGCAAATTTAGAAAGGAGATATATGACTGCAGTGGTGATTACAAGGAATATATCACCATTTAGCTGATTGATTAAAAGCAATATTGTTTTTCTGTGTCTCTCCTACCATGTTTCTATTTTATGAATGTGCTAATTTGCCCAGTATATTTCTATTTTGTTTGGATTTTTATAACATTTTACCTTATAGATATATAGAATATATATATGTATATGTATATATGTGCATGTATACATATACGTACACATGTTCAATGGGAAAAATACTCATTTTCCAGAAGACAAAATATCTGGGGTTTAATCTTCCTTAATTGTTTGGAAAAAAATTCTCAGAAAAATCAGTCAACTACTTTGTTTCTCAATTGCCCTAGTAATACGGTGAAAATAACAATACTTTCTCTGCTTTGAAGCACAAATCTTAGAGAGGGAATATCCTAAAATTTGTCCAGGTCTATAATCCACATGATATAAATAGCATTTACTCTTTTGATTACTTATAATTTTTGGATAAATTATTGCATTTTTCCACTTGATAAAACCCATAATTAAGAACACTGTGGCCAAATATTTGAGAAGAAACTTAAATTTGCTATTCCTTAAGTTCTATTACCTACTTCTAGTTTATTGATTCTGAGATTATTTCTTTTATACTTCTAGGGATGCTTTCTAATTATAATATCCTAGAGCTTGGAAAAACAAATATTAATAATATTCACCTCTTTCATTCATTTTATAAATTTGGTTCCTCTAACTTCACCTCCACCCTTATCCCCAAATGTTTAATCTCCTTAAATTTCACATCTTTTTGAAAACACCCACACAGCTTCTCCTAGTTGTTGTCTTTTCTCTGAATCTCTTTTTATGCTGTCATTTCTTTCTCAAGTTATGGCACATGACACTGTATTCAATATCCTACCTTAGATGAGTTATATTTTATTAAAGGATAAAAACATTTACTGGTTAATTTTTCTTTTAACTGATTTCCCAATAATCCTCATAGTTCTCTTGGCCTCATGTTCTTCAGACATTATTTTGGGGAATGATTCTACAAGAGGAGACCATTATCCTTATAGTATAATGTGTGTGTGTGTGTATGTGTAATTCCTAGTTCACCCAGATAGTTTCCACTCTTCTGCCAATTCATACGTAAGTCTCAGTTTTAGTTTATACTCCTCCACTAGACATGTCATGTTCTTCAAATATTTAGTGCTCTTTGGAAGTCTTGACGTTTCTCTAAGTGATCCTCTTTCAAGTCATTATAGAGATGTTCAGGTAGTTCCTGGTAGATCATAAGATGGGTGATACCTTGTGTACTAGCCAAGGTTCTCCAGAGAAATGGAACAGAGGGAAAGGGAGGGAGTGGGAGACAAATTGGGAGAGGGAATAGGAGAGAGAGAGGGAGGGAGGAGAAGAAGAGATTATAAGTAAAGTCCCAAATCTGTAAAGCTTATGTGCCATTTTGAAACTGAAGGGTGGTGGCAAGCTGCTGTATCACCAGGAAAAGCTAACACTACAGTTGGAGGGCTAACAGGCAGGAGAATTTTCTCTTACAGAAACCATTCTCTTGTTCTAGTAAGGCCTTCAACTGATTAGATGGGGCCCAAGCATATAATAGAAGGCAATCTGTTTTATTAAGCCTACTGATTTAAATATTAGTCTCATTCATAAACTGCATCAAAATAAGAAGCTTTAAGAAAGAGAAGAAAGTGGCAGCAGAATAGCAGGATCCTAGGTTCATCTTGTCCCATGAACACAACCAGATAACCATCAGCAAATCATCTTAAATACCCCAGACATTGACCTGAAGACTGACAAAACAGCCTTTACAACAAAAGGGAGGGAAGAGGCCACATCAAAGAAGGCAGGAACTGCGGAGATGAGATTGAGGGGAGAAAGGGATTGTGGGCACTGCAGAGGGGAAGGAGCCATACTCATGGAGATTGGTGAGAGAGAGGAGCCATGTAGGGGAATGCACAAGGAGAACATTTCCCCAAAGCCATTGGCTTAAAAGATAAGAGGGGCTGAATATCATGACTTCTTGCAACAAGCAAGGCTTAAAGCCTGGGCTTTAAGGTCACCAGGCTTGGCTAGAATAGTCTGGAGGGCACTGCAGTGCTCTTAGAGAAAAGGCAGGCAAACAGCTTGGGGGACAGACAGCATGGAAACAGGGATCTGAAAAGTGACTGGAGCACACAGTGGGAAGATTATTCTCTCTTCTCAGAGCACATCCCTGAGAGGTAGTGTTCATGGAGACACCTTTCCAGGAACAGAGGAGTTGTCCACACCATTTCCCTCCCGCAGCCCTAAGCATAAACAGAGCCACCTGCAGGAACCAGTTCACACTGGCTGCCTAACTTGCAGACACCACACCCCATGCTTTTGTGCTCTCGTGGGACTTCCCTTCTCAGGCATGCTTGCCTCAGTCCCAGCCTGATGGGCCCCTTTGAAAAAGAACAACACAAATCCCTTCCCATGAAATGTCTCCTGACCAAAGGGTTCTTCAGGGTATCTGTTCTGGTGAAGGTCATGTCAAGTTTTATTTCACAAGCAGATCAGAGCACCCCTAGTTTCAACTCACCGCATTCAGGCCAGGGACCAAATGCTGCCTACAGCAGGCAAGAAGAGACTGCAGATGACTAGCCCAAGGGAAAGAGCAGCCAAAGCACAACAGCAGAGTGTGCACAGCACACACCTGGGACGGTCTTTGAAATGCCAGGGCCTGGGTATGACATGACCTCTTGTTCATCAGGCTATTACTTTCAGGAGTAGGAGACATAACTGGCTTTTCTAACTCAGAGATGAAGGCAGAGAGTTACATAAAATGCCAAGATAGAAGATTTCATACTGAATGAAAGAAGAAGATAAGGCCACAGCTAGAGCTTTACGTGAAACAGATATAGGTAACATACCTGACAGAGAATTTAAAGCAAAAATCATAAGGACACTCATTAGGCTTGCAAAAAGAATAAAAGACGTCAGTAAGACCCTTACCACGGAGATAAAAGACTTAAAAAAGAATCATTCAGAGATGAAGAGTGCAATAAATGTGATTAGAAACAGGTTCGTCACCCATTCACTCCCACCCCCCCGCCCTCCTCCCCTTCTACCACCCCTAGTTCGTTTCCCGGAGTTAGCAGTCTTGACGGGCACTGGGGGTTATTCTGTATGTTAGTAAATTGAACACCAATAAAAAATTAAAAAAAAAAAAAAAAGAAACAGGTTCGATGCAGTGAACAGCAGACTGAAAGAAACAGAGGAACAAATTAGTGACCTAGAAGGCAGAGTAATGGAAATTAATGAAGCTGAACAAGAGAGGAAGAAGTATGCTACACAATAATAGACTTAGGAAACTCAATGGCACCATCAAATGTAGTAATATTTGTATTATAGGAGTTCCTGAAGAAGAAAAGAGAGAAAGGGGGACGGAAAATTTATTTGAGGAAATAATAGCTGAAAACTTCCCTAATCTGGGGAAGGAAACAGGCATTCAGATCTAGGGAGCACAGTGAGCTCCCATCAAAATCAGCAAAAGCAAGACAACACCAAGATGTATTATAATTCAGTTTACAAAATATAGTACTAAAGAGAAATACCTTAAGAACAGCAAGATAAAGCATGTCCTTAACTTACAAGAGAGAACCTGTAAGGCTAGCTGGAGATTTATCAGGAGAACTTTGGCAAGCCAGAAGAGAATGGTGTGATATATTCAAGGTGCTGAAAGGGAAAAAATCTGCAGCAAGGAATACTCTATCCTGCAAGACTGTCATTCAGAATATAAGGACAGTTTTCCAGGCAAACAAAAACTAAAAGAGTGTGTGACCACTAAAACAGGCCTAAAAGAAATACTAAAGGGGACTCTTTGAATGGAAAGGACAGACCAAAGGTGACAAAGACAAGAAAGGATCAGAGAAAATCCAGAAACAATGACAAAACCAGTAATAACATTATACTAAATACATAGCTATGAATAATTCCTCCAGGGGCACCTGAGTGGCTTAGTCAGTTAAGGATTTGACTCTTGACTTCAGCTTAAGTCATGATTGCAGTGTTGTGAGACTGGGTCCCCCATCAGGCTCCATGCTGGGTGCAGAGCCTGTTTAAGGTGCTCTCTCTTCTTTGCCCTTTGCTTCAACCCTCCTCATTCTCTAATAAATAATAATAATAACAACAACAATAATAACAGCAACTCTGTAAATGGACTAAATGCTCCACTCAAAAGACAGGGTGTCAAAATGAATAAAATGACATGAGCCAAAACCTTTGAGATGCAGGAAAAGGGGTCTTAGGAGGGAAGTAGATAGCAATACAGGCTTACCTCAAGAAGATAGAAAAATCTCAAATACCTAACCTTACACCTAAAGTAGCTAAAAAAGAACAGCCAGTGAAGCCTAAAGTCAGCAGAAGGAGAGAAATAATAAAGACTAGAGCAGAAATAAATGATATAGAACTAAAACAAACAATAAAACAGATCAATGAAACCAGGAGCTGATTCTTTGGAAAAATTAATACAATTGATAAACTTTTAGCCAAACTCATCAAAAGGAAAAGGGAAAAGATCCGAATAAATAAAATCATAGTGAGAAAGAAGAAGTAGCCAACATACAAAATTACAAACCATTGTGAGAATAATACGAAAAGTTATATGCCTCAAAATTGAACAATTTGGAAGTTATGGATAGATTCCTAGAAATATATAGGCTACAAACACTGAAACAGGAAGAAATAGAAAACTTGTATAGTCAGTAAAGAAATTGAACTGATAATAAAAAAAACTCCCAAAAAGCAAAAGTCCAGGACCAGATGGCTTCCCAAGGGAATTCTACCAAATATTTAAAGAAGATTTAATATCTATTTTTCTCAAACTATTCCAAAAAATAGAAGAGGAAGGACAACTTCCAGATTCATTCTACGAGGCCAGCATTACCCTGATATCAAAACAGACAAAGACACTATTATACTAATATCCCTGATGAACATGGTTGCAAAAATTCTCAATAAAATACTAGCAAACTGAATCCAACAACACATTAAAAAATCATTCATAATGACCAAGTTGGGATTTATTCCTGGGTTGCAAATGTTGTTCAATATTCACAAATTAATAAAAGAAAGGATAAGAACCATACGATCTTTTCAACAGATTCAGAAAAAGGATTTGACAAAATACAATATCCACTCATGATAAAAACCCTCAACAAAGTCAGTTTAGATGGATCATACGTCAACATAATAAAGGCCATCTGTGGAAAAACCCACAGCTAATAACCTTAATGGGGAAAAACAGCTTTTCCCCTATTCTCAACAACAAGATAGGGACATCCATTGTCACCACTGTTATTTAACATACTACTGGAAGTCTGAGTCACAGCAATTAGATGAGAAAAAGAAATGAAAGTCATCCAAATCAGTAAGGAAGAAGTAAAATTTTCACTATTTGCAGATGACAAGATATTCTATATAGAAAACCAGAAATAGTCCACCCAGAAATGTTAGAACAGATAAGCAAATTCAGTAAAGTTCCAGGATACAAAATCAACTTTAAAAAACTTGCATTTCTATACAAATAAACTTAAGCAGCAAAAAGGGAGATTAAGGAATCAATCCCATTAATTATTGCACAAAAAAACATAAGATACCTAGTAATAAACCTAACCAAAGTGGTCAAAGATCTGTCCTCTGAGAACTATAAAACACTGATGAAAGAAATTGAAGTGGACACAAAAAAATAGGCATTCTATGCTCATGGATCGAAAGAACAAACATTGTTAAAATGTCTATCCGACCCAAAGCAATCTACACATTTAATGTAATCCCTATCAAAATACCAGCAGCAATTTTCACAGAACTAGAACAAACAATTCTAAAATTTGTATTGGAAACACAAAAGACCTTGAATAGCCAAAGCAATCTTGAAAAAGAAAAGCAAAACTAGAGGCATCACATTCCAGACTTCAAGTTATGTTACAAAGTTGTAGTCATCAAAACACTATGATACTGGCACAAACATAGATACATAGATCAATGGAATAGAATAGAAAACCCAAAAATGACTACAACTGACTATGGTCAATTAATCTTTGACAATGCAGGAAAGAATATCCAATAGGAAAATGATAGTCTCTTCAACAAACGGTGTTGAGGAAACTGGTCAGAAACATGCAAAAGAATGAAACTGGGCCATTTTATTACACCATACACAAAAATAAACTTAAAGTGGATTAAAGACCTAAATATGAGATCTGAAGCCATAAAAATCCTAGAAAAGAACACAAGCAGTAACTTCTGTCATGAGCTGTAGCAACATTTTTCTAGATATGTACCTGAATCAAAGGAAACAAAAGCAAAAATAAACTATTGAGAGCACATCAAAATAAAAGGCTTCTTCACAGTGAAAGAAACAATCACTAAAACTAAACGGCATCCTACAGAATTGGAGAAGATATATGCAAATTATATATCTGATAAAGGGTTAGTATCCACAATACATAAAGAACTTATTAAAAACCCCAAAAATGAATAATCCAATTAAAAAATGAGCAGAAGACACAAATAGACCTTTTTTCCAAAGAGGAATATAGATGGCCAACAGATACATGAAAAGATGCTCAATATCACTTACCATCAGGGCAATGCAGATCAAAAGTACAATGAGATACCACTTTATGCCTGTTAGAATGGCTAAAATTACTACAACACAAGAAATAACAGGTGTTGGTGAGGATGTGGAAAAAAGGGAACCCTCTTACACTGTTCATGGGAATGCAACTTGGTGTAGCCACTCTGGAAAACAGTGTGGAGATTCCCCAGAAAGTTAAAAATGGAACTACCCTACAATCTGGCAGTTACGCTACTTTGGTATTTGCCCAAAGAATACAAAAATGCTGATTCAGAGGGATACATGCACCATGATGTTTATAGCAGCATTAAGTCCGATAGCCAAATTATGGAAACAGCCCAAGTGTCTATCAACTGATGAATGGATAAAGAAGATTATATATATATATATATATATATTATACATAATATGTATAATATATATAATGGAATATTATTTACTCATAGAAAAGAATGAAATCTTGCCATTTGCAACAATGTGAAGGGATCCATAGAGTAAAGTGCTAAGCAAAAAAGTCAGTCAGTGAAAGACAAATACCATATTGTTTCACAGATATGTGGAATTTAAGAAACAAAATGAAGGCAAGAAAAATGAGACACAAACCACAAAACAGATTCCTTAACTATAGAGAACAATCTGAGGATTACTGGAGGGAGGGATGGATGAAATAGGTGAAAGGGATTAAAAGTACAGTTACCTTGATGAACACTAAGTAATATATGGAATTGTTGAATCGATTTCTTAGACACCTGAAACTAATATAATGCTGTATGCACTAACTACACTAGAATTAAAATGACATTTAAAACAGAGCAAAAGAAAACCACTTTCACAGAAACATTCAAAATTATGTTTGATTAAGTATCTATGTACCACTGGCCAAGCCAAGTAAAAATACAAAATTACCACTACAAGATGGTACCGTTTCCTCAGCATTGAAAGAACTTCTCTCTCCCCAGCCTTTGTCTTTGTTTTTTTTTTGTTGTTGTTTTGTTTTGTTTTTTTGTTTTTGCCTACAAGTTACTCTTCTAAAGAATTTGATCTTTCCATTCCATGCTGGTCAACCATTAATTATATAACTTTGTATTATTTAAATGCTAAATAAAGTATAGTACCTGTTTTTTTCTTGTAAAGTTCTCCCAAATCCTAATAATAGGAACATTATTTTTCTCTTTGAATAGTATCATATTTCCTTTCCATTCAGTTGCTATGCATATTTCAATGTAGAATCATCTTGATTTTTGTCACGGTTCCAGATGGTCAGCTAAGGAGGTGGGATTAGCATATTTTATCCACATTTTGTACTTTTTAGCATCATCTCTGGGTGAGAATTATAGTAGCTATTAGTTTGTCCCAGTGCTCTGGCCGAGTATGGATTTGGGCAACTTGCTGTGACAGATGATTTAATAATGACTTATTTTAGCCATGACAATTGCATATATTTAAACGGGTTGTTAATGATATCTAGAAAAATGATTCCAAAACAAGGTGATTGTTAAAATCATGGGAGAACTTCTTAAAAAGACAGTCACAACTACACCATTTGAACGTCTGTAATACAATCTCTCAGGATTAAGGCCCACAAATCCATACTTTAAAAATGTCACTCACTTAATTATGATGGCAAACAATTGATATGTAGACTACATAGAATTATAAAAATTTAAAAATCCCTTGATATATATATATATATATATTAATTTTCAGTACTATTTGGAAGTAGATAGTCAGCTATTTTTTAATTTTTTTTCATAATGAAAACTAAGAAAGAATCCTCTGATTCCTTTTCTCAGATACTTTTAATTCCAAGGGACAGCTTTTCCAACACCATCATTGTATTGTGTCAAAAGCCCTAATGATTGTTGAGCTGGCATTTTACTGTTGACTTATTTAAAAAAAAAATCTTTTATTATTTTCTTTGGAATATCAAGCACAGTGTTCCTTAAAGTCATTTTAGTTGGCCTTGTGTTTTTTGCACCTGATTTTCCTTACTTTGTGGATTTTCTTGTTTTGCTCCTTTGGCTAATTATACCATTAAAAATGTCATCCTCCCCTCACCCACAATGACCTCTTTTGATCTGCCAGTTATCCATACAGGGATTCTGTTTGAGCACCTGGATTTCTTGATCCTTGGTACACACTTTGCTTGAGCTTCTAATAAGGTGTTTTAACCAGTCTCCAGGTTTCTGGTAGATTATTATTTTTTTTCCAACTCCTTTGCATTTTTTTCTAATATTCACATTTTGATGTAGGTCCCTTTTATAAAATTGAGTTAGCATGTGTTCGATGTTTCTTGGCTTTTCTATTCTCAGTAGAATGTGAAACTTAATAATATACTGATCACTAATATATAGTGGTTTATATAATTTCTGATTCACTTCCTGTTTTTTATGCAGAACTCAGTGTATTTCCTTTCCATATGGATTCTAAAATTAGTTAATCTAAGAAGCAGTTATTTATTCCCCTCCAAAATGTTTCTTTCATATCTCTCCTCGATGAGAAAAATCTATGAATCCAGATGTGAATAATTAAAATTCAATTTGATTACCATCTGTCTGATTTTGACTATGCACACTTAGGGTTAATATTTTTAGTAGTATATATCTATTTTAACATCAGATGAATAGGATTGAAGTAATCATAAATTTCAATTGATGGTACATAATCTTCTTAGTGTCTCTCTTGATTAACTGGTTAGCTGATCCTTTTTCTTCTATCCATTCCCTCTGTTTTCTCCCTCCAGATAGAAAATGATGCTAAAAAATTGAACAAATACCTTTTTTATTGGTGTTTTTGTAAAATGTGTATTATTTTATGTGTACTTTGTTTTTGTTATACTTGTTATATAGTAAAGAATATTTTAATAAATATCTCTTTCCCTATTAATCAGCACTGGTTTTGGATGGCACTATGTGTATATTATCCTGTTGCTTCTAAATGCTGTATAGTACTCCATGGTAGACATCCATCACTCTCTTCTTGTCTCCTTTCCCAGTAATTGGTGACTGAATTATCCTCCAACCTTTCAACAGCATTTAAACCTGATTTATGGATAATCCACCATTGATTTCTCGATTGAAACTAATTCAAAAAAGAATAATTCCCTTCAGAGTGGTTTTTGCAGTAAAATATTCATCTACATTAGTGTTTCCCAACTTCAGCACCATTAACGTTGTGGACTGGATAAATTTGGTTGTGGGAAGTTTTATGCATTAAAAGATATAAAATACCAGTAGCACCCCCAATTATGAGAACAAAAAAGTCTCCAGATGTTGCCAAAAGTCTCCTTGCGAAGGAGAGAGGACAAAATCACTTCCTTTTGGAGTGTAGATTTCCCTGTTGTAGATTTCCTAAATATTTGAATGCTACTTTTGTTCAATTTTACATATTTTTAGTCATCCTTTATAGCCTATGACTCAGTGACACTATATCCTGACTTTTTAACCCCACTTGTTCCTTGATTCCAAATGTTAGTTACATGTGATTACTCATTCTTCACAATCATGCCTTTCCTCCTATCTGCTTGCTTTGTGTAATATTTATGTAGCCATCAGAGAAGAGAATCTTGATTTCTCACTTCTTTAACAACAGTTTTCAATGACTAGCTTGCTTTACAATGGACTTTATAAGGACTTTTTGTGTAATAAAGCTCTTTAGGTTATAAATTAACGTTTTTCTCTCAATGACTCCTAAAAAATGTGAAATGTTATGGTAAAAAAATCTGCAATTCAATGGTCTGAAATAATAGAAGTGAGATATTTTTAGAAGCCTAAATGAATGATGAAAAGCTTACTAGGTTGAGAGTCAGAATATTTGAGTATAATGACTGGTTTGCCCATTAAGCATTGCATGTCTTTTGGATTAAATTCTCTAAATTGAGTTTCCTCATTGAGAAATGGCAGGCTTTAAACTTTTTAAAGATAAAAAAATTAAAGTTAATGCAACCGTAAGACATTATCAAAAGATTATTTGCCAGAATTTTAGCAAAATCTTGATTTGCCTCATGTAGAAGACATTATTTGTAATGACAGGCAGACTTTGATTTGGAATCCATGAAACTCCTGGTAATATGTGGTAATGTTGATTTTAGTCTCGTCTTTGATAGCAGATTGATGGCTTTTGGTCTGCATCCACCCCTGTATTCCTGCTACAGTACCACAACTCCCCAATTCTAGTTTGTCTTTTGTTTAACTCCCTATCTGACCATCTACCTTTGGTCAATGCAAAACATTTACCTCTTTCTGAGTTTCGGCAAGCATCCCTCCACCTTGTTCCTCTACCTTCCTTAGATTAACAGATCTTCCTCCTTAAGTGTTCCATTAATGGACCTAGCAAAGCCTCTAGTCTCCTGATCTTGTATAAAGGACTCAAGAATATAAGCTGACTGTAAAGATCCAGCTCATAGATAAATAATATTCATTAAAACAGAAGAAGCAAGTTCAGATAGTATATTTTCAGATTATACAATACCTCTAATTAATACCCCCCATTGGCTTCCCATTTCACTCATAATAAAACTCAGTGTTATTGCAGTAACATCCAACACCCTATATGATTTGGAATGTCTATGCCCTCTGATCTCATCTCCTACCACTCAACTCCAGAACATTTTACTCTAACCACACTAATCTTGTTACTCATTTTTTAGTAGTCAAAATAGGCCTTGCCAAGTTGACTTTTGGGATATACCTCTTCCATGGTGAATGTTTAATAAGTATATGTCAAATAAATAAACATGGATTCATCCACCTTCTTTCTTACCGCTATAACTATTCTGAGGACTAAGGATGAGAGAGAGTTGTCCACCTTGTGACTTACAATGTCATCCCTCCTAATTTTTTTGTCTATTCCAAGTTAATGACAGTTATCTATCAGACCTCTGTCCAATAATAAGTGCATATCTGTACATCAAAATGAGTATTTGCATAAACCTAAGAGCAAGTTAGTTTTTTCCCCATTTATTTTTATTTTATGTATATATATATATATATAATTTCGATTTGGCAACATATAGTATAAGACCCAGTACTCATCCCATCAAGTGCCCCCCTTAGTGCCCGTCACCCAGTCACCCCATCCCCCTACCTGCTTCCCCTTCCACTACCCCTTGTTTGTTTCCCAGAGTTAGGAGTCTCTCATGTTTTGTCTCCCTCTTGAATTTTTCCCACTCATTTTCTCTTCTGTCCCCTATAATCTCTTTCACTATTTTTTATATTCCCCATATGTGTGAAACCATATAATGATTGTCGTTCTCCGATTGATTTACTTCACTCAGCATAATACCCTCCAGTTCCATCCACGTCGAAGCAAATGGTGGGTATTTGTCCTTTCTAATGGCTGAGTAATATTACATTGTATATATAAAGCAAGTTAGTTTGTAATAACATATTAGTTTTTCAAATAAATAGCATGTCGAAATACAGTATAAGAACTCAAAATACTCCTTTTATTTGAGACATAATCTACTTTCCAGTTATACAAATCACATAAAGGATCTTTTGAGTTAATAATATATTAATAAACTAAACAATTTGTGAAATTTTATTAGCCTCTGTATTAATTAATGTTTAAAATAAATTAATCTTAAAAATTAATCTTTATGGAGAAAGGATAAAATAATAAATATAATCATGTAAAACAAAGTTCAAATCCATGGTACAAATATGACTTCTTAAAAAATAATTGCAGGAAACTGGTGGACCCCTGAGAAGCAAGTTAAATTAGTTTTGATTTATTCTTTCTTTTCATGCTGAACTATTCTAATTGTATCTAACACCTGAAGAAACTGTGAGCTTAATCTTTGCTATGATCAGAACGTGTAACGCAGATGCTGCATTGCAGACTTCCATAGTGCTGTGTAATGTTTCCAGTCAGCTACAGTTTCTCTCTGAAAACCAGATATGTGGAACCACATCTCCTGTGGGATGAAAGAAAGAGTATATTCCAAATGAGTGTGTATCCAATTTGAAATGTTCATCAATGAGAAAGATTCATACTTCATGATCATTCTTTCTTGTGCTTCCGTTTCTGCATATAAAGTGGTCCAAAGGAACGAGGGTGGCAAGGGATTGTCAAACATAGTTTCACAGAATTTAGTTGTATAAACTACCTAAATGAAGAACACCAACACCTACATGTTAATAGGCCATACGTTTGAGCCATAAATACATCAAAACCTTAGTTCTGCCATTTACAAGTGATTTGGGGCAAGTTATTTCATTGCTCAGAATCGGGTTCACGGTAAGTAGATAACATTTAACGCACAGTGCTTGCTAATTGGGAAGGTTATAATTAAGAAACAGATTTAAAGTGCCTACCAGAGTTGTTGACACATCTAGAGCACTCAGAAAATTTTGACCCACAGAGATCACATCACCCATTATGCGACTGATGACAGATTCAGAGCCAAATGAGCAGCATTGTATTGAAGGATTTTTATTTGCATTATTGTTGAGAATCATGTCTTGATTGACTTTCTGTAATTAGGATCTTGCTCTGTGCCTCTCTCATAATCGGTACTCATTAAATGTCGATTGCTGTTGAATGATATACTCAGCTGCCTGCAGTAAATATGCAGGATAAGTGTAGGGGAAAAAGAGGAAGGTGGGTCATGCCCATTTATTTATCTTTCTATCAGAGTTTGGTGACTCTTTCCATCCTAGTGGCTTGAGTGTTCCCCCACCAACACTTAGTTTCCCAACAGTTACGAATCTAGCAATTTGAACTTTTCTTCCCTGTCTTTACTGGCCAAATTCGAGGTTATTTCTCCAACCCCCTGAGTCATGTCCTGGGAGATTACCACAGTACCCCCTTTCCTCTAGATCTGCTCTATGAAGCCCTACAGAGATTTTTAGAAATTGAAATCTTAGGGGAAATTGTTTCAGAGCAATTTATTTGTAAAAGAAGTTGCTTTTTGCTTCTCTGAAATCAGTTCGCTAAAGAGGCAGGGTTCACTTTTCTTTGCAAAATCTTTGTGCAACGCACAAGGTGAGATGATCAGAACATATTGAATCAATTTAAATAGAGAAGCTTGGGATCCCTGGGTGGCGCAGCGGTTTGGCGCCTGCCTTTGGCCCAGGGTGCGATCCTGGAGATCCGGGATCGAATCCCACATCAGGCTCCCGGTACATGGAGCCTGCTTCTCCCTCTGCCTGTGTCTCTGCCTCCTCTCTCTCTCTCTCTCTCTCTCTCTGTGACTATCATAAATAAATAAAAAATAAATAAATAAATAAATAAATAAATAAATAAATAAATAAAGAAGCTTATCCTAGACCTGAGTCTATATTGTCTCTCCTGAATTATATTCTTTCTCACAAGGGAAGGAAGAGGAAAGGAGGTCTGTCCTAACCACACTCTACCATATTAGATTCTGTTAAAACAGAGCCTTTGGAACCTGTGTGGGGGACACATTGCACTGCACAATTAAATAGTGGGTCCCATCCAGTGTTGTTGGAAGGACACCTGTGGTTCTGCCTTCTGTCAATAGTGTCTTCATTCCAGTTGGTGTGGGAAGAAAGAATGGTAGACCCTTAGCAGCAACAAAGGCAGACGTGGAGTAAGATAAAATTACATTTTAATGATGTGAAGTCTAACAGCAAATTTTTTTTGGTGGGGGTGGAGAGAAGTGTAAAGGGGAAGAAAATAATTTACTGTTTTTGTGTTACTCTAGAGTTGAAATCAGTTTCAGCATTTCATTGGTTACTGCTGTGAACAATGAAGCCTTTAGCTTACTGTTTGGGGATTTTTAGCAGTTTTTTTCATTTAAAACTGATAAGGGGAGAGTATTATTAGTTCATGAAAGAATAATATCCTCCATATCATCTCTCAAAGACATTTTTCTCTTTTTCCAGAGATGCTGGGCTTTTATATCAATTTGCTTTTTCTATCAATAGGCAAGTAGACAGCTCTAGGAGAGCTTTACTTACAGTATCATAAATGATTTTCCCTCATTTTTCCAGTGTTTATGATTACAATATCCACTTGTAAACAGGTTGTCCTGGTGGTGTATGCCTCTCCTCTGGATTAACTTTCAAAGTGAGTCTGCTTTATACTTTGTCTCTAAAAATGCCCATTGACTTGAATGCCAGCCCGATTAAAAGGGGGGAAAAAACTCATTTTATGATTTGTACAGCTGTTTCTAAGTCCACATTCTTATAAAAGGTGCCCCAGTGGCATTTCCTTACCACAAGATTGACAGACTAGGGAAAGCTAAACATTTTCTTTTCTAAAGAACTGGTGGAAAACAGACCTATTTTCAGGTTTGGCTTGTCCTTGGTAAAGAGTTTGAAACCACTGAGTTGCATCATAGCCATAAAGTAAAGAAGCTGTTCCAAAGTCTTAATTTCTAGCCAGTGTTTAAGCAGCTGCAGCAGAAAAAAAAGGAATTTCTTCTAACCTTCCAAGTCACTCCCAGTACACTGATTTTGCTGAGAAATTTCACAATGGTTATTTCCTCTTCATGTCCAAACAGAGGTTTAATGTCGTTAAGCCCCTTTCTCTGAATGTCATATGGTAACATACAGGATGATTTAGGTGTGTACATAGAATTTGAGAGAATGTAAAAAAAAATTCAGCGTGTAGGATCATTGGAACTTTAAGTAGGATTTTTTTGGGAAAACACATATGCACATGTTTCTTAAGGAGCTGACATCATTGAGATTTAGCAGTTGGAGTATCATTTAACCTGGTTTTTCTTTTTCATGATTTTTCCTGCATTCCTCAGTGGGTTTCATTACCATTTGGAGGCCAGCTCTGCATGGGAGGAAGAGGCATCATCTTCTCCCAAGGGAGAGATGGAGACTAATATAACAGAATTTGGGGATATGAGCAAGAGTGCAGAAACACAAGCCTCCTGTGAATTGTGAGAAACTAGAAAGCTTTTCTTTTGATATTACTCAAACTCCAAATCTAAAGGGAGAAGCAGCATAAAACTGTATGTTACAATCCAAAAGTTATCTCTCTTTCCAACAGAATCAGGGTATGCTATGGTTCTAATTGATAACATATTTCCACTTTTTTTTCCCACAAACAAATCTTTTTTTCCTAAATCTACTGGTTGTAGATTATTTTAGATGGCCTGAGAACCCTACAGTTTCTTTTTGTTTTTTAAGATTTTTTTTTTTTTTTTATTCATGAGAGACACAGAAAGAGAGGCAGAGGGAGAAGCAGGCTCCATGCAGGGAGCTTGATGTGGGACTCGATCCTGGGTCTCCAGGATCACACCCTGAGCTGAAGGCACCACTAAACTGCTGAGCCACCCAGGCTGCCTCCTACAGTTTCTTCCCATGTCAATCAACTGAATAATTTCTTGGTAAAGACTACGTTAAAAAAAAAAAAAAAAAAAGAACTTCTTTCTTAAAATGTTTTAGATGTAAATTTGTTTCTTTTCTCTGCTTTTCCTATTGATGAAGTACTTAGTGATCTAGAAGAATAATGTTAGTTTCTTTATAATTCAATTTTCCTGTCTATGCAATAGAAATTGTAAACAGATGAATATGAATTTCAACCAAAAAATTTCTCTCTTTCTCAGTCCTAATAAATGCAAAATTCAGATGGCTCAGAGATGAACAGTGAGAGAAACTTGAGGTTGAACTTATTGGCCGTTTAAATAATGTTGACCTAAGAGAGATTAGAAATTGAAATAAGGATATAGAACATTAAAAGAAAGAGAATTTACTGCTGAGAATAGGGAACAGGGTGGGAAGTGGCTGTAAAATAGTGAGAACTGCTTTCCATAAACCACATAAAAACCCCATCTCATTACCCTAAAGATGTGAGGTGTACACACAGTAAAACCTTTGTAATCTGGCATTTGAGAGGAAATGAGGTGCCAGTTAATGTCATGTTATGCTTAATAAAGATTTAGCTCATGTTGTCTCAGCTGGTATCCTTCTTGCACTTCTCTTATCCCCTCCTTAAAGACTCAGACATAAAAGGCATGAAAGGGCCGTGGCTTCTCCATATAAATCATCGTCATTTTTTTTAAAGGCATTATTATTTTTTTAATTTTTATTTATTTATGATAGTCACAGAGAGAGAGACAGAGAAAGAGAGAGGCAGAGACATAGGCAGAGGGAGAAGCAGGCTCCATGCACCGGGAGCCCGACGTGGGATTCGATCCTGGGTCTCCAGGATGGCACCCTGGGCCAAAGGCACGCGCTAAACCGCTGCGCCACCCAGAGATCCCAATCATCATCATTTTTAAAAGACTTTGGTACAGCAGGGATCTACCCTTCCCACTTCACCAGAATGATCACTTGGCATGGTGGTCCTACTACTCCTACTGTACTGCCTTCCTTCAGCATCCTCATCACTGAATCCTTTGAAGATAGCTACCTTCATCTCTTGTTAATTGCAAGAGAAAGGGATCAATAAACATATGATCCCTTTGTTTTCATATATATATATGATCATACATATATATAATTTCTTAGTCTTGAAACAGAACCTGACAATGTGAAAAAAGATGAGGAATAAACACTAGAGCCGCTCACTCATATATTAAGTATAACATCAACTTCCATGTCTTTGACCATCTAAATTTTGGTTTAAATTTCATGCAATATGAAAGTGAATAATAAATATCTAGACCTAACATACTTTCCTAGTTCTTTTGACTTTCTGGTCTCTCAGTCACATAGACATTACAAAAATGTCTATGGTCCACTGTTCTTCACAAGTAAGCAATTTTCATTCATCAAGTAATTTTTCAGGACCAAGCTTTGTGCAAGAAGCTAGAGATCCAATTGAGACATCACTACTACCGTTGAGGAGTTTGATATGTTGGTGGGAGGAGCTGACTCTCAGTTTGCTTCACCCCAGTGTTTGGTTGACACTGGTCCTTCAGCATTCTGAAGGACTTGTCACATGACTTTAGGTCTTTGTTTCTTTTTTTTATGTATTTTTTTTATTTTTATAAATTTATTTTTTATTGGTGTTCAATTTGCCAACATATAGAATAACACCCAGTGCTCATCCAGTCAAGTGCCCACCTCAGTGCCCATCACCCAGTCACCCCCACCCCCCACCCACCTGCCCTTCCACCACCCCTAGTTCGTTTCCCAGAGTTAGGAGTCTTTCATGTTCTGTCTCCCTTGCTGATATTTCCCACTCATTTTTTCTCCTTTCCCCTTTATTCCTTTCACTATTTTTTATATTCCCCAAATGAATGAGACCATATAATGTTTGTCCGTCTCCGATTGACTTATTTCACTCAGCATAATACCCTCCAGTTCCATCCATGCCGAAGCAAATTTGTCGTTTCTAATGGCTGAGGAATATTCCATTGTATACATAAACCACATCTTCTTTATCCACTCATCTTTCGATGGACACCGAGGCTCTTTCCACAGTTTGGCTATCGTGGCCATTGCTGCTATAAACATCGGGGTGCAGGTGTCCCGGCGTTTCCCTGCATCTGTATTTTTGAGGTAAATCCCCAGCAGTGCAATTGCTGGGTCGTAGGGCAGGTCTATTTTTAATTCTTTGAGGAACCTCCACACAGTTTTCCAGAGTGGCTGCACCACTTCACATTCCCACCAACAGTGTGAGAGGGTTCCCCTTTCTCCACATCCTCTCCAACATTTGTGGTTTCCTGCCTTGTTAATTTTCCCCATTCTCACTGGTGTGAGGTGGTATCTCATTGCGGTTTTGATTTGTATTTCCCTGATGGCAAGTGATGCAGAGCATTTTCTCATATGCATGTTGGCCATGTCTATGTCTTCCTCTGTGAGATTTCTGTTCATGTCTTTTGCCCATTTCATGATTGGATTGTTTGTTTCTTTGGTGTTGAGTTCTTTATAGATCTTGGAAACTAGCTCTTTATCTGATACGTCATTTGCAAATATCTTCTCCCATTCTGTAGGTTGTCTTTGAGTTTTGTTGAAGGTATCTTTTGCTGTGTAAAAGCTTCTTATCAAGATGGGTCTTTGTTTCTTGATAATATTTCTCATATTTAAGCTTTAGAGGATTTAATTTATAGGATTTGTGCTAGGGGACAGTGATGATACTATGAGTCGGAAGTTCTTAAAGTTAAATATTTGACAGATTATCTGGCTTTCTGAGGCTTTTAAAGAGCATACATCCTACTCCTGGTTTGGCTCTACTGGATTAGATTCTCCATATGTGGGGTTTAGTAGATTCTGATACAGATGAGAATCTGTACCCTAAGTGATGTTTTCATCAGCCAGTTTGGAATCAGGTAAAGATTATGTGAGACCTACTGAATATATATTTTTATTTTAATCATTTTAAGAATTGTGTATAAAATATATTAAAAGCCTGAAATGGGGAATTATTGTCCAAATGTGAACACATCACATCAATTTTGCTTTTCCTGGTCCTATGAAAGATCACAAATTCCCATGATGCATAATATAGTAAAAGGGTTTCCTCTTTCAATATATTTGGGAAATACATAAAGATGCATAAAGACAGATTAGATTCTCTAGTGCATAAACATATATAATCCAATTATATATGCATATATAGAATCAAACTGTAAATATATATATACATATATATGTATGTATATACAGAATCAAACTGATCATATGTTATATAAATGTATGCAATGTATGTTTAATCAAAAGATTCCAGGAATATATCCACAGAAAACTGGAAAATCTTAGATTACAAATGAAATTTTTTTCTACCTGCCCCAATGAAACACTAAAGCTCCCAAAAGAATACCTGTGGACTAAATACATATTTGTGCCTTCTGCTGGAATTGCTCTATTTTTATAGTCCATGACCTCAGAAAGCTTATCTTGGTCCATTGAAGCCTAAGGATTTTTAAAGATAGTATGGGTAGGTTGCCTGCACTACTTCTACCCTCCTCCTCCCAGCTCCCACCTTTCCCACTCTATAGAGCAGAAGTTATCAAGGTGGCAGACATGTCTAGAATGTCTGCTCCTGCCTTGCCTCTTGGTGGTGAGCTCAGTGGGTTTTGGCCGAAAATGCTCTAGGTAATGATCACCTATAGTTCTGTGAGTTTGACCATCATTTTTTTCTCCTTTTTCTACTTTTTCCCTAATTTTTCAGACTTTTTGTGCTGAGACTGACCTCTCATATCAACCTGTATGAATCATAAAACTCTGAAGTTAAAAGTAGAAAAGACCCAATGATTCAGCTATTTGTTCACTAATAAGAATTCTTTTGTAGGTTTGTGTGTCTGGCTCATTTGATAAATTTTGTTTTAAAGAAATACAGCCTCCCAGACTTTTGGAGTATGGTGTGCTTGCTACAACCTCTACATGAGGTGCCTAACAGAGGAGAGCTTCTGAATGCAGGGGAATAGCCACTGGATTCAGAGTTGACTTCCACTCACGTATCTCAGTGACCTTATAAAAGTCTTTCTGGCATTTATTATTATTTTTTTAATCATTAAAGTGAGGAAATGGAATCAGATAGTCTTTAAAATTATTATTTTATGTTTATTTTTATACTATTGTACTTTATAATTATATAAAATTCTATTTATGAATCCTGCTTAAAACTCTACCTTTTCTATTCTGACTTGGCTTCTTCGTGTTTTATTTAGTTACCATGTTTTCCCTATATCTTTATTCATCTGAGTGAGAATGTCTTCCTTTCTGGGTAGTTTCCATTCAGATTTCTGCAGACTGATTGCAAAAGTATACTGAACCAAACATAAGCATTGACCAGCATTTATAAATCCCTGGCAGGATACCAAAGTTGCTTAAAGAAATGAGATGTATTATCTCATAGGCTTAGCTAATCTGAAAGTTATGGACTGTTTCTGGATGTGAGGGTTTAATATGGAGGCAAGCTGCAGAGTGACAAATTAAAGCTGATAAGATTGCTGTTCTGCTTCATTTTCTCAATATTCATACGTTTTGAGTGGAGGCTCTCATAGGAAGCAGGAATCATTAGGAAGATATGTTGAATATTGGGTTTGCTTGACAGATGTATTTTAACATGAAACATGAACATGAAATAGTAGGCAAAGTTATAATCACCTGTTGTCTACATTAACATTGAGAAATCTGGGTTCACAAATATAAATTTTAATCTATATATATGGTGTAACCAAATTTTTCTCTTAGGGACCAGCTGATACAGGGAAATTTTATAGGTAAAATCAAACAAACAAAAATACTTACATGAGTTTTCAAGAATAATTCACTGAGCTCCACAAGCACTATTGGTCTCAAAAGAAGAAGAAGAAGAAGAAGGAGAAGGAGAAGGAGAAGGAGAAGGAGAAGGAGAAGGAGAAGGAGAAGGAGAAGAAGAAGAAGCTCAAATGTTTTTGGAATTAAAGAGATGATTAGTATCTTTATTGAATTTTCCCATATTTTCATTGTTATTTGCTTAACGTGCAAAGACTGAAGTCTTTGAAGTCTGCAATGACAAATTCTCTAGGTGGTGAATTCTAGCTCTCTACGTTTGTAGTAAAATAAAATATCTGAAGTGGATAAAGGGGAAATAACACATTTTGGTCTGATTTTCTTCAAATATTTGAGATCAGTATATATCTATGAATATAGATATCTATGAGTAATTTCATACATTTTTTCCTTTCAAAATCACCATAAACCTAAATTACTGTTTTTAAGGATTTAATGTCTGATAATGGTTTTTCCTTTCAAAATGATAAGCCAAGTATATAATCTTATGCTTGCTTATCATAGTGAATGTCAGAGACCAGTTACTGAAGAAATTAAGTTATTTATTTTTAAAATATTGGATTAGGCAATTCTTCTCATGGGGAGGAAAAAACCCTTAAGTGAATAAATGATAATTATGTCATGGACTGGACAAAGGCTTAGTAGAGAAACCCCATGAGAACCTCGTTATCCCTAGCAGGAGAGGTGATGTATCAGGAAGAGAAAGCCATCCTGTACAGCAGCCAAACAAAACAAAACAAAGCAAAACCCAAAGAGAGTGTCAATATATTCTTTTTTTCTGTTAATTTTATCTCACACATAAAGTCGGTAGTTATTTTAGAGAATCACATTTCATACACGTAGAACTACCATTCAGCATACTAAGATAGGGACTTGCAGCATCAAAATGGAATGACTCTTTTTTTAGGAAGTGGCTTTTCCACAGAAATGGGCACTATGCTTGTGTTGCTCAATTCCCAGAGTCTCAATTTCTTCCCTTACAGAATAGTGTTTAAAAACCACTTCTTATGGTGAATTATAGTAGAGAATGTGTGTAAAGCCTCTTGTTCACTTCTGGCACATAGTGATGTTATTGATATGAGTGATGAACACCTGCCAGACGCCATCCATTGGACTGAGTGCTTTACATGCATTATCATACTTAATCCTTTTCTCATACCCTGAAGTATGTCTTATTCTCATTTCCTTTCAATTCACAGGGAGATTAAGTCACAAAGCTCCTAAATGGAAGAACTGGACTCAGAACCCAGATTTGTTCAATCCCCAGTCTGAGCTCTTAACCACCATAGAACATCCACTCCCTAGATGTCCATAGTAGTTATAAAAAATTAGTTATTATTTACCGTTCTCATTTTACTTCAAAAAACAATAGTAGATTTAGTGAGTGTGAAGACTCTAGGGAGTGAAGGGGGAAATTGTATGCATCTCTAACCAACATATCGTCAGTCATCATTAATTTAACAAATAACTTCTCAAATGGAAAGATTATGGGTTTTCCGATCTTAATGAGAGTGGACAAAGTAAAAACAGATCTCTTTCATGTTTGTGTTAATGTATTTTCTCTCATGTGGTTGGATTTGGATGAAATTCAGAGCCTGGCTTAAGCACAATGTAAACTTGTCTTAAAACCCCATATAGATGCGGCTATTTATTGCTGACAGAGTGTTGACCAAATTTTCATATACATTGGCTGCCTTATGCAGAGGCTTTAGTAAAACCAATCCATATGGCCCATATTCTCAAGTGATACTAGTTTCCAGGATCACTAGTGGAGCTTTTACCAAATCCTGAAGGCTACCTGATACAGAGAAACTATCTCAGAAAATTCCAGCAAACTTAAAAGTAGTTATAAGGGCCACCAAAAGATACAGGATTAATATTGGCCCTTGTATGTAGAGCATGCCTTCCAGATTTAAGGAGAGTAACAGTAGTTTAGATCATTATTCAGGAGGTCAATGCTGTGTTCATTTACCTCTGGTTCTCTGAAACCATCTGTGGTTTTGCCTACTGTTTCCTTCTAGTGAATATTCTTGTTGTTGCCATCTATAAACAGCCATGATTTAGTACCTCCTGCCTCTTAAATGGTCCCTAGTTACTGAAAACCTGCAAGAAAATGGACAGTTTATATATTAATAGGAAAAAAAAAGATTTTCCACAGAATAGTCAATGAAAAAGGAGTCCAAAAGCAGAAAAAATATATAAAAAGCTCATTATAACATGTATTATTCTTTTAGAATATCTGAATCAAATTTAACATAATGCTTTTTTTGCTGCTACCTTAAAATTTGAGTTTAGTGTTCCCATTCCTAGCATGAAAAAATGAGAATGAAATGAAGTAATATGAGGGTAAAACAGACCCTAGCAAAGGATAGGATATAAAATTCTACTAAAGAGTGAAGGGATGGTATGGCTTTACTCAACTCTATAGTTTCAGAAACAAGTTAAAGCAGATGTGGCAAGAGGTGTGATTGTTTCATACTCCGTATTTCTCTCTCTCCTTATTAATGACTTGGGAGTGGTGGTACCTCCTCTGAGGGCGTATTGATGAATAATTTTAAAAGGTACAGAAAGACTAAGATGAAAAACTGATGGCAAGGTCTGTTTCACACATGTGGACTGAACATTTATATTCATGTTATATGTGTTAACTTGTTTGAAAAAAAAATCAGTTTCCCTTTTCCTTTTCGGAGTCCAGGTAGACTACGTTTTTTCAGGTTCTCCTGTAGTTAAATACATCCCTAGAAGAGAGTTTTAGCCCTTGGAATGGGAGTGGAAATGAGTCATGACACACAGTTCTCTCCCATGAAAACGTCCTGCTCTTTACCCATCTGCTTCACCAAGATCTCAGATAACTCAGAAGAGAGCAGAGCCACAGATCTGGAATATCTGACTCACTACCATGAGAATAACTGCTAAAATCAGGAGCATCACCTTAGTCTGCTATGTGAATTATGTTTTATTAATCTAGTAATCCTTTGGAGTTTCTTTATTAGCATTAAGCCTATCCTGAGGAATATAATCAAGTATAGGTAAATCAAATCCCTTTGAAATTCAATAAGTGGTAACTAACTTAGAGTTCTTGGAAATGTGTGTTATAAATGAAAGTCATATGCCTTCCTAAATTGAATTCAAGTGTATCCAGGGACCTGAACCCCTAACTACAGATACCTACTTCTATTATAGGAAGCATGGGAACATCTAGGAATAGGATACAGCAGCAGTCCAATGCAAAAGTTATATAAAGGAACAGGTAATGCTGAGAAATCTGTTCATAAAGATAATCACATATTGCTCATCTGTAGTCTGTCCGGCCCTATACAGATTCTCTACATGAACTTAATTTTAGCATTCCAACAACCCAATAATGTAAGTATTGTTCTCTCCCTATTACAGATATGAAAACTAATATTTCAGAAATTATGTAATTTGACTTTAGTTAAGGCAATTAGTAAATGGAATATCTTGAACACAAAGCTGGTTCAGCATGGCAGTTGGAAATACCATAACTTGGGGGCTGTAAAGGCACCAGAATTCATCTCTCATATGCCAGATCTATGCTATTTGTTCATGAAGGAATTCAGGGAAGCATACGTGGGCTCACTTGTCAGAGCCAGATTACTCAGGCTTCTTGGTTAAAGAGAAGGAAGGCCTAGCTAACAGTGAAGGAAAGTCTGAAGAGGCCTAGGAAGAGAAGTTACTTAAGATAGGGAACCAGAAGAAAGTGCTCCAAAGAGATGTTTAAGCTATTCTATGATGGGAAGAGTTTGAGAATTCCCAAACTCTTAAATTGCCTTTGTAGAAAAATCTCAATCTAGTTTTCTGTGTATGTGTGTGCACGCACGTGCACGTTTTCCAAGCTAATGTGGAGGGGATGTCTTTTTCTAGACTGAAAATCTTGTCTTAACTAACCTGGGGTGTATGTAGATTTGATATTAATTTAGAGTTCCAGTGTCTGCTGGAGGTACACTGTTTAATTGGGCAACTTGTGAATTTATAAATAATGCTTTGGTGCAGTAGTATAGTAGCTTGTCTCCCTTAAAAAATGGTAAGAAATTATATAAATTTATCTCCAAATAATAATAATATGAAAACCTTGCACAGCAAGCGGATTTATACAGTAACTGGTACATTTTTTCTCTTGGATTGCCTTGTAATGTTGCCAGTGTTCCCAAAAGAAAAAGAGCAAAATATGCAGTGTGATGTTATTACTTCTGACTGGATGTTCTCTGAGCAGCCCTTTCTATAGAAGGAATACAGTTCTCCTTACCATATTTATTATTCTTATTGGGACTTGATTAAGGTAGTTACTGAGAAAATGCCCTACTTTGGATATCTCCATGTCTGCTGTTTGCTCTTCTGTATCATCTCTGAACCATGGCTTAAATATATATATTAAGGACAAGTGCCTGAGGGAATTGTGAGGCTGGTTGTGTGTCTGTCAGAGCAGAGCTGTGAAAATTACATATTAAAGACTAAGTCAAGGCCAAAGTATCCTAGGCCTTGGTTAAAGAGAATTGGGAATAGCTTTAAAGGAGAAAAAGAAAAGCTCACAGAACGCATAAACTTTAGTTAGCACACACGCGCACACACACACACACACACACACACACACAAACACAAACATAAAAGAATACTCCTGAGTAAACCCAAAGTTCACATCTGTCGTGTCTCAGGGACATGTTCGTAATGGCTTAGGAGAGTAAATGAGGTGAGAAATCTGCCAGAGATGAAAGGTTCCTAGATTTTCTTCCCTCTCCTTCTTAGAGGGACCATGGATTGCCTAGAAACATCTTGCGCTGGTATGCTGGCCTCCATCTGCAAAGGTCTAACAGGTGCCTAGTAAATTTGTAGGTCCTACTGATCTGCAAGCTTCCATCTTTTGGCCTGTGCTAAAGCAGACTAGTGAAAAATAAATAAAAATAAATAAAGCAGACTAGTAATCTGCCACAGAAATATCAGGAACTCGCATGGTCAGAGTGAGATGTCACCTCTTCCATCCTTTAGGCATTCATCAGCAGGAGTTAAGTAAGAGCCCCAGAATCTCTGGCAAGATCTCCAATCTTCCTGCTCACAGTACTCATAGACTTTCCACTTCTGTGTGTCTTAGAACCAACAGGACTTTTTTCATCATTGTATTTATTCATGTTTTTGTGAGTCATAATAAGCCCAGATGTCCCAGGTCCTCCTTCACCTTTTAGGCTCTAATTTCCATAATTTCTGTATATTCCCTTCCCAATTGCCAAAGCCCTTCCACTGTACTCTCTGGAATTTAAGGTCCATAATTGGCAAAATTCCCTGGATCCTCTAATTCTTCTTTGACTTTTCCCTTACTATCTGGCTGTAAGTGAAAATTCAGTCCCCCTTGAAGAGGATATTGCCCCTGAGGCTCTCACAAGTGACAAGTTTTTCAGGTCTTCAAGCCTTTTACTCTTAGGTTTCTAGGTGGGTTAGTAGTCTTCTTTGCCTCTCATTCCTGAATCCAGGCTATTCTTCTTTTCAACATCTCTCTACCCAGCCTTGAATTGTATTTCTTCTTGCAACACACCCCACTAACCCTCCCTGTTTCTCTCACTTATCAATCCTTCAGTCATTTCCCCTTGTCTCTTAAAGATTCATTGTCACTCTCTTCGAGGCTACTCTGTCATAATTCTTGGTGAGCTGTTCAGATGTTTCTTCTAACATCTTGGTCTCTTAGGACCCTCTACCTGTGTTTTATTCAGCTCTACTAGCCTTCTTTCCCTCCTTTAAACATGTCAGGCATGCTCCTACTTCAGAACCCCTGCCCTTGATACTATTCCTGCCTGGGATAGTTTTCCGAGGGTTTCACTTGTGTTCCTTCCATACCTCAGATCTTGACTAAAGTGACACCTATTTGTTTTTTTTTTAAATTTTTTTAATTTTAATTTTAATTTTTTTATAGGAGTCCAATTTGCCAACGTATAGCATAACACCCAGTGCTCATCCCAAGTGCCCCCCTCAGTGCCCATCACCCAGTCACCCCAACCCCCTGCCCTTTCCACTACCCCTTGTTCATTTCCCAGTTAGGTGTCTCTCATGTTTTGTCACCCTCACTGATATTTTCACTCATTTTCTCTCCTTTCCCTTTATTCCCTTTCACTAATTTTTATATTCCCTAAATGAATGAGACCATATAATGTTTGTCCTTTCCCGATTGATTTATTTCACTCAGCATAATACCCTCCAGTTCCATCCACGTCGAAGCAAATGGTGGATATTTGTCGTTTCTAATGGCTGAGTAATATCCCATTGTATACATAAACTACATCTTCTTTATCCATTCATCTTTCGATGGACACTGAGGCTCCTTCCACAGTTTGGCTATTGTGGACATTGCTGCTACGAACATCAGGGTGCAGGAGTGACACCTATTTGTGACTTTCTATGATTGACTAAAATTAACTATCCCTCTACCTCACTCCCTATTCTCTTCTCTGCTTCAACTTTTCTCCATATGATATACTATGCATTTTACATATTTATTTGTAAAATAAATTAATTTTAATTCCCTCTCAAAATGTCAGCTCCTAATGGACAGGGATTTTTGGATGGCTCATTGCTAAATATTCAGCATTTATTACAGGGCCTGCCACATATTAATCACCCACATATATGCTGAATGAACAGAGTCCTGTTGCTCATGAAGTGGCCTCACCTAGGTCTGACATAGGGGTTTTGAAGTATCACATTCTTCCTGCATGATCATTGGTTAAATCCCTACAAGACAGCATCGAACTCATGTATACTTACTTAGTATCTTTCTCTGAGCAGGCCAGGCCATGGCTTACCATACAGAGCTCTCTGGGGGAAATAATTGAATAGGGGTCTGTATTAGTTTCCTAGGATGGCATAACAAAATACAATAAACTAAATGGCTTAAACAACAGAAATTTATTGACTTTCAGTTCTGAAGGTTAGAAGTTCAAGACTAAGGTAATAAGATTCATTCCTTCTGAATGGCTATGAGCAAGAATTTGTTGTGTATTTCCTCTAGCTTCTACTGGTTTGCTGAGACCCTCTGACATTCTGTGATATGTAGAAGCATTTCACTAATCTCTGCCTTTGTCTTCACATGACATGCTCCCTGTGTGCATATCTATCTCCAAATTTCTCCTTTTTATAAGGGCATCAGTTATATAGGTTTAGAGCCCATCCAAATGACATCATTTTAACTTGATTACCTCAGCACAGACCTTATCTCCAAATAAGGTCACATTCTAAGATACTGGGAGTTAGGACTTCAACATAAATGTTTTCAGAGGGCACAATTCAACCCTTAACAGAGTTTATATCCCTAATATGGAATAGCATACTACCAGAAGGGATAAGTGTTTACTGATACAGAAAGTCTCAGAGAGAATGAGTAACA
This sequence comes from Canis lupus baileyi, assembly GCF_048164855.1. Classification (NCBI taxonomy): domain Eukaryota; kingdom Metazoa; phylum Chordata; class Mammalia; order Carnivora; family Canidae; genus Canis; species Canis lupus. Next base: position 12,992,382 of record NC_132839.1, on the reverse strand, counting down.
TAATGATAAAAAAGAATTCCCTGAGTGCAGACTACTTAACTGCCTCACCTAAAATGCTCACCATGTTATTTTATCCTCTTGAAAAAAAAGCTGTAATAAAAATCATTAGGATATATAAAAATTAGCGAGGAACTCAGGTTAAGATGTACAATTTCATAGATTTCACTTCAAAATTAATTCATCAGAATGGAATCAATTTACATGCAGAAAAATAATTGGAATATTTTAATCCAATTTAACACAGTTTCAAGTGAAGTCTTGAGAGAGAAAGCAACAGATGTCAGCCTGACCAGGCTGACAGAAATGAAAGCTCCCAGGAGAGACCTCTGGAATGATGGGTAATGAATGGCATGCTCATTTTGTCCAGAGGCACAGAATTTTATTCCTTCAAACAAATCCAAATATAGAGCTTAGTTTTTTTCAAGACTGAAAACATGTAACAGCTGCTATTACCTCTGAAGTGGTAGAGGAATGGAGTTGCAAGTATGTTTTAGCAAAAGCCTAAATATAACAGTAAAAATAAAATGATGTTCACATTATTCACATAAAATGATGTTCACATAAGGCGAACAGATTTTTAAGGTACAGAAGAATGGATTCTGATTTTTTTATGGTTAGATGATAGTGATCATGCATTTATAGAGGTAGCATTAATTATGCATCTTCTGTGTTAGATATGTTATTGTCAGATGAGTAAGACACAATTCCTGACCTCAAACTGCTCAAATCTAATGAAAGAGCCAAGAAAATTATCCTTTCAATAGTGAAATAAGTGACCTAGATAGAGTGTTAGGGAAATAGAGGAGAGGAGCACCTTCCTTATCTTGACCTTGGAAGAATCAGGAAATACATGTGGAATGCCTGATTTAAGCTGAATCACTGCACAATGCTCACCTGGCAGAAGGAGGATGGGGAGGAAATTTCAGGTGGCAGGAAAAGCAAGAGCTACAGAAGCACAAGGTAGGATAGTGGGTACAAAGGGCTGTAAGTAATTCATTATGGCTATAACTTATTTTGATATTCAAACTTTATTCTAAAACTATAGGAAGCCGGGCAGCCCAGGTGGCTCAGCAGTTTAGCGCTGCCTTCAGCCCAGGGTATGATCCTGGAGACCCGGGATCGAGTCCCACATCAGGCTCCCTGCATGGAGCCTGCTTCTCCCTCTGCCTGTGTCGCTGCCTCCCTCTCTCTCTCTGTGTGTCTCTCATGAATAAATAAATAAAGTCTTAAAAAAATAAAACTACAGGAAGCCTTTAAATATTGTAAATATTTTAGGAGAAAGGTATTATCATAGTTGCATTTTAGAAAAAGTCACTGTGACATTGATGTGTAAAAAGAGGGAGAGGGAAGTGAAAAATTAACCAGGAAGATAAAAAGCAGAGTGGCCCATTTTGCAATTATTTTGACAGTGAGGATATTGTCTACAAGACAGAGGTGGAAAGGAAGTGATTTATGAGACGTGCAGATCAAATCAACAGGACATGAGAAGGGTGAATTAAGTGAGAAATAGGAAGAGGGTGGCTTTTCATTGTTGTGACTAAAGCCTTCATTGAGGATTTGCTGAGTTTGATGTGCCTGTGCTGGATCCAGATAAAAGATACCGACCGTTGGATAGGTGGGCCTGAAACATAGGGCAGAAACCAAGGGTGGGGATAGAGACAGAAGAGCCCCCCCCTTTTTTAAAGATTGTTGTTGACTTCACCCAGGAAGGCAAAACCATTTACAATGAGAATTAAAAAAGGGAAAAAATTGTTTTTTTCTCCCCCTTAGAGACAAAAAGGAAATAGGCGAAGTAAAACCCAGAAAAAAACCAGTGTTATGGAACAATCTGTTACCAGTGCGGAAGACTGTTTAATGATACTGAATGTTTTAGGGAAGGCAAATAACAATGAAGAAAATGTTCCCAGAGATTGACATATGAGAGATTGTTGAAAACTCTGGTAAATAAAGTCTTTCTCAAAAAAATATCTTAAAGTAATTGAATACAGTTCGTCTGTGTGCTGGTGTTTAATTAATGTCTGTGACTGTGAAATAATAAAAAAGCACTAAATTCTCTCCGAGCTCATATTCTAATATAGATGAAGTAGAGACACAAGGAAGTGTAAAAGGGAAAAAGCTTATTCATATATCTGCAAGACAAGAAAACTTGTTGGGAATAGGTTTGTATTTTAATTTTTATTTCAGTAGTCTCTCTAGATTATTTTGTGGATTATGAAATAGTAGGGGCAGAGGAAGAAGGAAAAAAAGGAGAGATAATCATGTGAATTCATGGAGCTGTAGTCATGGAGTGGGTGGATGGCATCAGATACAGATAGAACTTTCTGGCAGATATTTCAAGCTACTCCTCTTCGTCCATCATCCATTTTCTATTCATATTTTCTCTTTTCTTTTATCTTCTCACCCTTGACTTTTGCTCTTCTCTGACAGTTTCATCAATAAAAGAACACAGCTAGATTAGTGGGAACACAATACAATATAGCAGTTTGGGTAAAGCCAACATTCCACTGTAATGCAATATATGGACACAAATAAGAGGCCCAACTTGGCCCTACAACCTATGAATTTTAATGAAATAGTTTTTTTACAAATCAGTGACTGAATCTTGCAGAGTGAATCTACCTGAGTGATGAATGAGCTTTATAATGTTGGGCTCATTGTGAAAGATGGTTCAAAACCAAAAATCCACAAGACACATGTTGTCCCAAAGACACTTTATAGATTTATAGATGTACTGAACTGTTGCTTTTACACTGATAGCTGTTTCCAGTGAAAGTATTTCCAATGTTAAACTTCTGTTAAATGACATCTTATATCAAACTGACTTAAATATCTTTTATGGAACTGCTGTCCCAAAAGGTTTGAATCCGCCTTTGCCATTACATCATCACACTGAGATATCCTTGATTCACATTCCCCCATCCCCAGATGATGAAGACTCAAATCCATAAACTTCACCTACCTCTGGCTACTTGCTGTTTTCTAGGATGGTTGAGTTTGAGAGTAGAAACGTGTCTTGACAAGTTTTCTTTCTTTGCTGCTGCATCTTGAGGCTCTCACCTCCATTTCTATATTAAACTTCCAAGACTTTCTTAATGATAAAAGAAGACACTTTAGAACAGACCAGTTTTTCTGTAATGGTAGGAAATCTTACTTTAGGTCTCTAACACTTCCAAATTCACTATTGTCATCTAAGTAAATTTTGTCTTTTCCTATGGATGGAGGTGAAATAAGGAAGTGGTGGAAGTCATGCTAAATCAAAAGGGAAAATTAAAGAAATACTATCTTGGTTTTTCTTGCATTACTTCTATTTCAGTCCTGTTATCCCAGAATAATTACACAATAGCAGTCCCTTTCATTCTCCAATGTGTCCTACATTGGACAACAAATTATATGGTAACGCTAATTAAAGTTCTGTTCCAAGATCAAAGGATTAGGTGAGGCACTCAACAATATGGTGAAAGAATAGTAGAATCTATTTCTTTTTTAAAAAAAGATTTTCTTTCTTATTTATTTTAGAGAAAGAAAATGAGTGAGTTGTGTGGGGGCAGAGGAGCAGAGAAGAGGAGCAGAAGGAGAGGGACAAGCAGCCTCCATAGGGAGCATGGAACCCAATGTAGGGCACAATCCCAAGACGCTGAGATCATGACCTCAGCCGATATCAAGAGTTAGATGCTTAACTGAGCCACCCAAGCACACTGTTTCTAATTGACATTAGTATATAGTAGGAACAACTTCTTTTCCTTTTATTTTTTATTGCCAATCTACTTTTTTTTTAAAAAACTTTGTATGGAAAATTTCAAATAGGTATAAACAAATAGAATACTGTGATAAATCTGTGTATTTCTGTGAGGCTTCAATAATTATTGACTTACACTTAAGTCATATTCTATAATCCTATCCATTCCTCCATGTGATTTTTTCTATAAATTTTCTTTCAGAACAAATTTAGATTTACAGAAAAATTGCTAAGATAACACAAAGAGCTCCCATAGACCCCACACACAATTTCTCTAATTTCTAACATTTTACATTAGCCTGATAGTCTTATTACAGTTAATGAACCAATATCGGTAACTTTTTTACTAACTAAAGTTTATACTTTATTCACATTCCAATTTTTTTTTTTCTTTCCAAGACCCCATCCAGGATCCACTTTACATTTAGTTATCATAACTCTTTAGGCTACTCTTGCTTGTGACTGTTACACAGTTTCTTTGTTTTTTGATGAACTTGAGAGTTTCGAGTACTGGGCCAATATTTTGTAAAGTATCTATTGGATTTTCATGATGTGTTTCTCATGATTATACTAAAGTTATGAGTTTTGGGGAGAGGAACATCACAGGGTAGTATAATTTTCATTGCGCCATATTAAGAAAGCATACTATTGAACATGTCTTATCATTATAATGGTGACTCCATCACCTGGGGGGGGGTAGTGTTTTTTAGGTTTCAATGCAATGAGACTACTCTTTTGTTCCCCTCTTTACATACTATCCTCTTTGAAATGAAGCTGTTATGCAAATGCCACACTTAAGCACTGAAGAGTTATGCTTTTCAAGGCAAAACATAACACAACATAACATGACTTCATATCCTTGAAGGCAAAGTGTCTAAATAAATGGAGTTCTTCTGCATGAGACTTACATCTCATCTTCCTCATTTATTTACTTAACCATTTATTTGTATCAATATGGACCCATGAGTACTTATTTTATACTTTAGATTACAATGCAATACAACTTAATTTTTTTTTTGCTCAAATTTTTATAGTTTTGGCTTTTTGGAATACTTTCACTTCCTGTGTCCTTTGACATAAGTCCATCACTTCTTTACTTTCTCATACTACAAGATGCTCTCAGCTTATCTTGTCTATTTCCTACCCAGGTCCTAGAATGAGCTTTTTCTCAAAATGGCTGTGGTGCCTTTCATTGGACAATGGGAATAGAAATCAAGATATGGCATTAGGTGTGCTCATTGCTATTGGGTGTCCCTGATTCTAGGATTTCTCAGATAGCAGGGCAAAGACTAATCTGTGCATATACACATATCTATAAATTTTCTTATAGGTAATAATATGTATCTATATTAAGTTATATGAATTCGTATATATAACTCCAACTCTAACCCATTACTACATGGATTATTGTAGCTTCCTTCCTTTACTTGTCTGAAAATTTACTTTAACAATGAGAAATCTAACTCCCACCATCTGCCATCCATTTACCTAATTCTTTAATTCAGATACATGTAGAACAGTATTAGAATTGTTAACTCATGCCTGCATGGGAATCAACTTTACCAACTGAAGTATGATACATGTGTGTTATGCACTGTGCATGCAGTCTCCTTTGTGTTTACTCTTACAGACTCTACTCATTTTAAGGGTTACTTAGGTCCGCACATTTTCCCTCCAATTTCCTTAAATGAAGCTGTTTCAGAAACTTATAATACAGTTAGTTTATCTCATTACTCTATATCCCACTGACTTCTGAAATTAAAAAAAAAAAATTTCAACCAGTAAATTTCTGTCCTTGTGCTATAAAGTTCTGTGGGTTTTCATACATGCATAAAAGCCATTTATCTATCATTAAATTATCATACAGAATAGCTTCATCATCCTAAAAAAGATCCCCTGTGCTTCATCTATTCAGCCCTCTCCATGTATACTCGAACCCCTTGTAACCAATGATCATTTTACTCTCTATAATTTTGTCTTTTCCAGAATGTCATGCAATTTGAATTTATACAATACACATCTTTCTTAGAATGACTTCTTTCACTTGGAAATGTGCATTTAAATTTCCATCTATATCTTTTCATGACTTGGTAGCTCACTTTTTAAAATCATTGAATAGTATTTCATTGTATCTATGTATCATAGTTTGTATATGCATTTACCTTTTAAAGGCCATCTTGATTGCTTTGAAGTTTGGGTGAATATGAACAAAGCTTCTGTAAACTCACATGCAGTTTTTGGCAGGGACATAAATTTTTGAGTTAATTGGGATGATACCTAGGAGCACAATAGAGTATGGTAAGCTAACACTAGGTTTGTCTTAAGAAACTGACAAACTTCTGAAGTAGCTATACTATCACACACTATAAACAACCATAAGTGAGAGTTCTCTTGCTCTTCATTCTCACAAGAAATTGATTTTATCTTCTTAATTTTATTTCAGACATTCTAAGAGGTGTATAGTGGTATGTCATTGCTTTAATTTGCAATTCTTTAATTCATATTATGCTGAGCATCTTTTCATATGCTTATTCATCATTTCCATATCTATCTTCTTTGGTGAATTATCTCTTCATATATTTTGTCTATTTTTTTAATCGAGTTGTTTATTTTCTTACTGTTAAACTCCGAGAGTTCTTTGTATATATTGGAAATGTATCCTTTGTTAGATATGTTTTCCAAATATTTTATTCCAAATATTATTGCATGTATGTTGTCTTTTTTTCTCTTAGCATCATCTTGTACAAAACGGAACTTTTAAAATTTTTAATTAAGTGTAAGTTATTACTTTTTTCTTCTGTGGATTATACTTTTGATGTTCTATCTAAAAATTCAACATTAAGCCTAAGGTCACCTAGATATTTTTTCCTAAATTTTCTTCTAAAAGTTTAATAATTTCGTGTTTACATTTAGGTCTATGATGTATTTTGAGATAACTTTTGTGAAAGGTGTAAGGTTTATGTTTAGAGTTTTTTTTCTGCATGTGGAGGCCTTTCTATTCCATCATTCTGAATTAAAGACTATCTTTTCTCCGTTGAATTGCCTTTGCTCATTTATGAAGTATCAATATACTATATTTGTGTGAGTTTATTTCCTGTGTTTTGTTTTGTTTTGTTTTGCCCATTTACCTGTGTCTAGTGTTTCACCAATACTATACTGTCTTGATTACTATAGGTATATAGTCAGTTTTGAAATCAGGTAGTGTAAGTTCTCCTTTTTTTTTCTTCAGTATTGGACTATTTGTAGGTCTTTTATCTTTCAATATAAACTTTAGAATCAGTTTGTCAGTATCTCCAAAATAGCTTACTAGAATTTTAATTATAGTTGTGTTGAATCTAAATCAAATTGGGAAGAATGAACATCTTTTCAATACTGTCCTTCAGAATGAGCAGATAATAGCATGTCATTTTTTTAGATTTTCTTTGATTTCACAGTGTTCTGTGGTTTTTAGCATATAGATCATGCACATGTTTTGTTAGATTTGCGCTTACATATTTCATTTTTATTATTTTAAAAATTACATTTTTTTTAAAAGATTTTTTTATTTATTTGAGAGAAGAAGAGAGAGCATGAGCAGTAGGAGAGGGAAGGGTAGAAGCAGATTCTCTGCTGTGCAGGGGGCCTGAGATCATGACTGGGCCAAATGCAGCCGCTTAATGCACAAAGCTACCCAACCACCCCTATTAATGACATTGTTATGCTCTTTGCTGGTACATGGAAAAACATTTATTTATTAACTTTGTATATTGTGACCCTATTATACTTGTTTATTATTCTGAGAAATTTTGTTGATCTTTTTGTAATTTTCTACATAGAAAATCATGCCCTTTTTGAACAAAGACAGTTATATTTCTTCCTTTCCTTTCCCAACCTTATTGCATTACACAGGACTTCCAGTATAATGTTGAATAGGATTGATGAGAGAGAACATCTTCGCCTTGTCCCAGTCTTAGGTGTAAAGAATCTAGTTTATTTATCATTAAGTATGATACTATCTGTAGATCCCACATTAATTTTAACTGACACTTTAAAAATATTTGAGAACGTCTAAGATTGTATTTGTTTATTTATTACTTCTTGTATCTTCCTCATCTTGTTGCTACCAATAAACTACTTATGTAGTACCCTCTAAGAACTATGAGTTTGTTTTAAAGGTAGGATAAGATAGGAAAGAATATAAAGATTTTCTGCAGTGCACTGAGAATAAATAACATCTGATCAGGAGCAATAAACTCAAGCTGGTAAGGCACTCCCCAGGGCCAAATTAAGAAGAAAAAGGAAGATTTAAGGTTTGTTTTTCAGTAAGGAGCATCTCCCAGGCAATTCCTCTTCTCCTTATTCCTTTGGAGCTATAGCCTATTCTTCAGAGTACCTTGTAATTCTATACCCAGGAAATATTGTTATTAATTAGTAGGTGAATCTGTAGAGGTTGAGGGAGTTTGTCTATTACACAAGAAATGGGAAAATGAGAAAAGAGGATTTTCAACTCTCATTGCCTAGAGGGTGTGTTTCCCATACTCCAAACTGGAATTTTGAATGAATTCCACCATAGTGAGTAACTATTTATATTTAGTAGTTATTTTCTCTAAAACTCTTGTTAGGATACTGTTCTATATTTTAGGTATTATACATTCATTCAACAGACATCCATGAATATGTTCTTCATGAGAAGCTTTGGAAACTTAGCCAATACATAAATTACCCGTATTCATGGCCTGCTCTGAATTCTAAATCGCTGCTTCCCTCATCTAGTTTTAGGTTCTATCTGAATCAGCTCAGCATCAATAGCAGAGTTCTCCCTTTGCGGGGACAAGGCAAAAATCATTGCATAAAAGGTCATTTTAAGCCCTGATGAGAGTAGCATATAGATCTTATAAGCCCAAAATCTCTGGGCTTTTCTTTCCACTTCCCCTTCTGCCAGCTTATTCTGAAAAATATCAATTTTCATTTTGGCTATGTTACCTGGTTTGAGAGAGATACAAGGAAATGTAAAAAATGTATAAGTCTTTATGCTATGCATCCTCTTGGATTGATTTACATAAGAAAAGCCTTCTCCTAGAAGAAGAGAAGGGATAAGGCAGACAAGAGAGAAGGAATATGCAAAAACGATAGCAGAGTTGGACCAGAGAAGATTAAAGAGAGAGAGAGAGAGAATAAGTTTATAGAAGGATAACCATGATTGAGATTCTGAGAAGACAAAAGAGCAAGGGGGGATTTTGCTGTGTATTAAGCAATATTACCTCTCTACTGTGCCAATTTTAGAATGTTTAATAAACCTTTACGCTGATTCTTAGAGGTTTTTATTTGTCCTCAACATTTAAATACACTTTTATTGTTATTATGATCCCACTGAGATAGGTTATTTAATTACACTACTTTCCTTCTATCTGCCTAATACCTTGCATATCAACCTTCTAATCAGGCTGATTGTGATGCTTGATTTCAGCATTGCCTCTAGAATCAATGGCTCACCTGTCTCTTGATTCCAGTACAACATGCTTGGTGAACCAAGCCCGTGTTCATGGATTCCTCACTTATATCCCATATTCTGCATTCCCTCTTACTCAAGACTCTTAGTCAGTTGTATCAGAAAACCCAGGCCATGCGATTTAATAGAGAAAATAGAATTTTATGTGTATTAATTACAAAGCTTTCAGAGGACTGAAAAGCCAAAGAAGTGACGGAGATTAACAAAAGGAAGATGCTGCTAACATTGCTAAGACTACAAAGACACGGAAAAGATGTTACTGAAACTCAAAAACTAGGGCCATGCAGTGAGATATCTAAACCTATTTGGGGGAGCTGGGGTGGTGGAGGAGACATAGCTGCTGTTAAACACTGCAGGAAGCAGAAAAAATAGAAATACTCTGGTTTCTCTCTTCCATCTTGCAGTCTCCCACCAGTGCTTCCCCTTTGACCAAACTTGGTGAGAAGCCAATAGACAAAAAAAAGCTAAGAAAAGAAATTTGCAGAATCAATCTCCTACGATTCATAGCAGAGAAAGTCTGTTGCTATCGAAGACACAATCTGCTCATAACTATCAGAGTTATAAGCATTGTGTCCCAAATGATGAGGATGTGCCCAAGATTTCAAACGTAGGAGTCTTCAGTGCTATGCTGTGATCACCTACAGCTATAGAGACAATCTGTGTCTCGACGCTACAACTACAAATGGTTCTCTGAACTTGGGTCCATCACAAAGAGTGCCGTAACTGTTGGTCCCTTTGATAAGGGCAACTTCCAAATAAATGTACGTGGCATCTTCCTGGTTTCCTGCTTTGCACAGAAGCCAGGTAATTGGGCCATATACTTCTTTTTCTGGACACTCAACTTGTTGAAGATACTTTATCTCCAAGCAGTACTAAGCAAAATCTTTCAGCTTCACCACTGGAGCGTGCCCACCAGTGCGATGGAAGGATTCTGGTAGAGGCAAAATCAATGACCTATTATCCTGTGGAATTTTGGCCCTGATTTCAGGACACAAAGAGGAAATGATTCAATTGTGTAAGCCTAGTCCAGGAAGGCTTCAGGGAAGTTCTGCGTGCACAGCTGGCTGCTGCCTGAGTCTTCCAGACCTTCTGAATTGAGAGACCTCCCTGTGAGCATCAGTAGAACCCTAGTAATAACTTCTCTGTTCTTCTTGACGCTTTGCCATTAGACCTCCCATCAATAACATGGAAACAGAATGAAGCTCTGTTGCTGCCTGCCCAAGCTAACCACCTGTTGATGCCATGGAGAGAATAATATACTCAGTGGGGAGGCTGTGCTTCCAACTTGGCAAGATAGTCTTTTTCCCTGTGTGTGTTGAATCCATGACACACCCAGCTGAAAAATCTGCTGAATCCTACACTATGCTGAATTTTAAACCATGAAATAAAACTATCCTCCAAACTGTAAGGTGAAAATAATGCAGAACAACAGTCTGCACCCTCTTTCTAATCCGAACTATGCTCTATGACACTACTCACTTTAGTGTTATCTTCCTCACACAGATATGATTTTCACTTTCCAGAATAATTAACCCAACCAATTTCCTCTTTGGAACTAATTTTGGAGTTTTCAGGTTCTTCAAAGGTTGTGATAGTTGTCCACTATCTATCATTTTTTTTAACCTGCCTCAGTGCTAATAGGTAAATAAGATCATATTATTCAGGAACTCAAAGAGACTTGGTTTACATAATCTCTACTCATAAAAACATTAATCCATTGCCCTCTTCATCACAGAATTAACATAGTTCTTTGCTGACTCATGATTAAAAGCGCTCTCATAGATAATAATTCTACTTTCTACTGGTTCTTGTCTACATTTCACTGACTGAGCAAAGTATAGCTGCCTAGAGAGATCATTAGGACATTCCCTGATGGACCAAAAGCTAGTACAGTGTCACAAACAGGGGCCTCAGTAAGAATTTCTAACAGGAGACGCTTTCCATCAGGTTCCCATGAAGCAGTGCCTCTGATGAGGTTGGAGGAGGCATCTGGCTTCCATTGGGGTTATGAAGATCATTGATTCCTTCCCCCAACAGCTTCTACCACTTGGTATACCAGTGCTCCCAAGCTGTCTGACTTATCTGTTTCTTTGATATACCACCCAACCCCCAACCTAGAAAGCAGGCAGGAAAAAGTCTTGTTCCTGCACCTCAGCACTTCAGGGAATCAACTTATATTCTGTCTCTACCCTCATTCTGAATGTACTTGCTCCATTCAGGTGACTCTCATTTCTATCTCTCTGTACATCATATTCCTTTTCCTGCTCAGATATTCAATGTGATATATGTGTTTATGTCTAATTGGATATCTGACTTGTGTATTTTATTTTTGGCATTTCACTCTTAAACTTATGGACCAGCTTTGACCCACCTGGGTATACAGCCCAGACTCTCAGAAACAATCTGGCCAAGGGCTGGGGCTCTAGACCCTGTTTATGTAAGAGTTGATCCTTGCTAAGTAAGGACTACATTTGGCTTATATGCACAAAATGGTTTATACTGAATAATGCTAACTATAGATCAAGCTCTTGATCAGGGGTGGACATACATTATTTACTAACCTGTAATGTCTAAGTATTCAGATCTCAGATGTGGACACACACACACACACACACACACACTTGGTATTTCTCCAGTACTTTCCTTCTACCAATCATCTTGGGATATTAATTAAAAAGATACTATATTTGGGGCATGTGACTGGCTCAGTAGGTTAAGTGTCTGGCTCTTGATGTCACTTCAGGTCATGATCTCTGGGTTGTGAGATGGAGCCCCACCTCAGGCTCCATGCCCAGAGTGGAGCCTGCTTAGGATTCTCTCTCTCCCTCTTACCCTACCACCGCTCACCCTCTATCTTTTTCTCTAAAAAATAAATAACTAAATCCTTGAAAAAGATGTTGAACTTGGGGTGCCTAGGTGACCCAGTTGGTTAAGCATCTGCCTTTAGCTTGGTCATGATCCTGGGGTCCTGGGTTAGAACTCCAAGTCAGGCTCCCTGCCCAGCAGGTAGTATGCTTCTCTCTCTCTTCCTCTGCTCCTCCCTCTGCTTGTGCTCTCTCTTTTGCTATCTCTTTCAAATAAATAAAATATTTTTAAGAAATATATTTAACTTGGTCTTCCTTGAAGAGCACTAAGAGAGCCCTCAAATAGAGTTTTAATTGTCTCTGGGGTCACATAGTAGCTTTAAAGGATTAATCCTCCTTATTAAATATGAACAATTTTCTCTTTCCTCACCTACTGGGTAAATATTTCTGTAAATTCCATCCTTGAACATTAGTTTAAAATCCAAAAGAAAACGCCTTCTTATGAATTAAATACTTTTTAATATAATTAAAGTTGAGCCACCATAAATATACTTCATCATCCATGTAATAAACTAAAACCCAAAGAAACTAAGATGACCCAAATTTCATTTTAGACTTGTATTCCCTGCATCATTTTCTTTTTTTTTTTTTAAAGGTTTTATTTATTTATTCATGAGAGACACAGAGGGACAGAGAGGCAGAGACACAGGCAGAGAGAGAAGCAGGCTCCATGCAGGGAGCCTGACATGGGACTTGATCCCAGGTCTCCAGGATCATGCCCTGGGCTGAAGGTGGCACTAAACTGCTGAGCCACCCGGGCTGCCCTCCCTGTATCATCTTCTTAAGCACCAGTACCTTTATATCCTTTGCACTGCTCTTCTTCAATCCCAACTGTCTCATCTGGTGTCTCTAAAATTCTAATGTGAGTATAAATCGCCAGGATATCTTGTTTAAACTATGGATTCTGAATCATGAGGCCTGGATAGGCCTTAAGATTCTGTATTTATAATAAACTCTTAGACGATGCTTATACTGCTCATTGCGGTCCATGATTTGAGTAGTTAAGTATTTAATCAACTTTTTTGTATCACCTAATAAGGCATGAGAAGTATTTCTTTTCTCTCACATGTTGGCAATTTCTTAGGCAATAAAGCAGAAGCCAAGTAAGAGATCCTGTGTGGAATTTCAGACAGTAGGTCTAGCCTCATGAGGGTCTAGAGCCCAAATTCCCTCTTCGTGGTTGCCACCAAAGTAGCTGATACTCTGGTGAGTTGGTTTTGTGGTGCTGTTCTGGTATCATGCCGATGAAGGCGCTTCTGTACACCAGAGACTAGTTTTGAAAAAAGATAGGCTTAAGATAGTCTAGTCATAATACCCACTGCAGAGTTTGAGCTGTTTGGGGACAGCTTACTTCCAGTTGACTGTTTGGAGACAGTTACTAAGTGGCTTTGACTTTTCCATGATATTGGAAACTTATATCTTCTGCATTTTGATGCACAGTGCAAAAACCATAGCTGTTGAGCCTTGTGAGAAGTATAAAAATATACATTTTCATATGCAATTCTTTTCTCAAAACAAAATTGTAAACTGTGGTAAGAGAAACAATTTCCCCAAATAGGCTTAGGATGAGCAGAGCCTCTCTGTGAGCAATGCCTCCACTAAAGCACCACCATCAAAGGACCGGTGTTTGGGGCCATTTCAGATCTCTTCAGGCCCTTAAGGTTAGACCAGCTAAAGTTAAATCTTAAAAGAACCTAATTTCTGTTTTTATCTTTTTCCCCCTAAAATAAAAAAACTCTGTTTAGTGTGTCATTTTAACATAATTTTACAGCAGTGATAGTATGATGCACATAGGCTTCAGTATCTCTCTTATTAGCATCCCTAGGAGAAGAATGGCTGAATTATATTTTCATGCAAGACACTGAGAAATGAAACAATGATTTAGAAGCAGTATTGAGATTAGAAATGGTCCAGGTTCTGGGACTAGATACTATCTAGAAAATGTGGTAAATCATCCATGTTTTTCACACAGCACTAGTCTGCACTGTGAGATTACCTGGGTCTTTTGGTGTGCTGGCTACTTCTTTGTAAGTGGTTGAGTAAATTTATCATCTCGATGTCATATGAGCTCACTGCTGGCACCGTTTCAAGAAATCTCATTATTTTTTGATGTCTATGATGGATTAAAGATGAGAATATTGCTGGCCTCAGGCTTCGTTAGTCCCGCCTGTCATATTTGTCAGCTACAAAGCAGCTCTGCCAAAGGGTTAGGAGGGCGTTTGGGATAGTGGGCCATTAAAACGCGGTTCCATTACTTACACTCAGTTAGATTGAGGAAATGGAGGGTAACAAGTGTGAGAGTTGTCCCATGGGATCCATTTTCTTTGTTACACACCCAAAAAAGAAAAATCAAGATGACAGCAGAAATAGCAAGAAGCTCTCTCTACATGGGATGGCCACATCTTGTAATTTCTCACTGTGGGTGAAAAGTGCTTGTTTGGCTAACCTCACAGGCAACTCAGAGCTCTGTGGCCAGGCAATATCCTGCATGATCAGCCCTGACTCTTATGAGGAAACTGACCATGGAGGGCTCCCTGGCTTCTCAGAGATAGAACAAAGCTCCCCAAAGTCAGATTCTGAGTCCTTAGAACAAAGACTACCATGATATTTGTTGACAATAACCAGTAATACACTGTGATTGGAAATACTCAAGATATTCTCAAGAATATTTTAAATCTCTAATAGCCTAATTTAAAATGGCATTTACTATTGTAATTTTTAAGTAGCCGCTATGTTCACAAGTTTTCACAAATATCGTATAGCACAAGGTAAAGCAAATGATATCTACAACGTTACTGAAAAATTGATGATCTTATTCATGGTAATGCTTTCTGAATTTATGTCCTTCATGTTCATGTAAGAGGTAATACTTATGGGTCAGACTACCCAGGGATGTAGGTACCTTTGGGGATTTCTTCCCTGAAGCCGAATATAATCATTTATTATAGCAACTACCCTACTAGATGATAGAGAGATAGTGGTTAATTTTTTTTTTAAAGCTTACAATTTATTATGGTAGTTCATATTAAATAACCTTACAAATAAATATATACCATGAATTTTATTCAGTTCCTTTCAAGGTATTTGGGGAATCTATTTTTTTTTTTCAATATACTGTGTTGGGAATTCTGTGTGACACAGACCTGAAAAAACATCACCCTTTCGACCTGCATGACGATTATAGTCTTTTAGGAAAGAAGGATGCATAAAGAAATCATATAATACTTTGTCATATATTGTATGAAGCTGTGATTTTCTCTGATTGTGTCGATTCTCTTCCCTTCCATTCTCTTCCTTTCCTTTTCCTTCTCTTTTTGTCCTTCCTTCTATTTAATTATCCAACTAATTATTATGTTGATAATCTGTATCAGGGACTATGTGTCAAGTGCAGCCAGATAGGATCAATTGACTGGTTATTACCTGCCAGGCACAATGTAAATTAGTGTATATGCATTAACTCAAGCAATTTTGAAAATGATAGTATTATTTTCATTTTACAGATAAATTGGGACTCAAAGATTAAATAATTCGTACAAATATTCAGATGGGAATGTTAGCTTTTGAGCAAAGGTCTGTGCGGTTTTATACTATGTGCTTTTATCCATAGTGCAATTATACAGGCGATCTGTGTTATACCGTGAGAGGTTTTTCAGGGAAAACACAACTTTTAGCCAAAACTCATTGAAGAGAAATTAGTTCTAAAAAATAAAAATATTTATCTAAATCCTTGTCACTTAATTTTCATTCATTAACAATGTCTCCAAGTCAATAAACTTATACTAATACTATATTTAATTATGTTTTAATGCCTTTTATTAAGTAATATATAATAGTGTGTATGTGTACATGTATATGTATGCGCACAATAAGAAAAACTTTAGTAAAAATATTTTTATCTTCAAAATCTTAGCCCTGGGACACCTGAGTGGCTCAGCAGTTGAGTGTCTGCGTTTGGCTCAGGACGTGATCCCAGAGTCCCGGGATTGAGTCCCGCATGGGGCCTCCTGCATGGAGCCTGCTTCTCCCTCTGTCTATGTCTCTGCTTCTCTCTCTGTGTGTCTGTCATGAATAAATAAAATCTTTAAAAAAAATTTAAAAATAATAAAATCTTAGCTCTGGGGTTAATGGAAAATTACTGGGACCTACTACTTGGCTGCACCAAAAAACAGTGGTTGTAAAAGAATAGATGAGAGAGTATGATTTTGGGTAAGTAGTGGAGTGTACTAAGAGAACATTTATAGTCATCTCTGTCAACTTGGTAGGCACATCCAGGGGAGCAGAGAGAGGCAATTTGTAGTTTGTTAAAGGTCCGAGGTATCTAGTCTTTTCCTTAATTTTCTTTAAGACAGTAAAGCAGGATGGAAAGATTATGTTTTCCATTTTAACTTAACACAGAGGTCACATGATATCATACATCAGCTCTCTTTAAGCCACATTTTCAGTGTAGGATAGTCATGCCGCTATGAAGTATAATGACTTAAAGGTCTGTCAGTGATGTTTGAAGGAAACAGAACTGTACATTACCTACCTAAGCCTGGGCCTTTGTGTAGTACTTCTGAGGGAGAAAGTCATCGGAAAGATAGATTAGGTGCTACTTTAGGAAACACACCCTTTAGTGGGACTAAGCTGTTACTTGACACCTTGAAGACCACAGAGTCTGGTGAGGTGTTGAATTGGCCACTGTAATGAGTTTAGGCCACTCTTGTGAATGTAAGTGCTCAGAGCTGCCCTAACTAGGCCTGTTCCTCTACATGTACTGTGGACTCTGGCTTAAGAAACAGCTCGCTCACCCATTTGCATGACTGTTCACATCCATCCCACAGGACAGGCTTTTTCAGAGTAAATAGGAGAACTGTTCAACTGAGGGAAAAACTGGATGTCTAACCACCCACCCCCAATAAGTAAACTATTAATCCCTACTTTATGGCCTTTTTGGTGCCTAGATAAAAATTGTAAATGAGCTTAAATGTGTACTTCTTACCCTTTCAGTGTCATACATAAAATATTCTGACACCCCCAAATCTGCTTTCAAGCGTCCAGTTTTTAAGAATGAAATTCCACTATGCCACCCTCTATGTTAATCTGTAATGCTTTGTTTTGTTACACACCCCTTATTCAAAAGTATCAGTAATGCATCCCATCTACACTCCTTGCCCCCTATATATGTGACTGCTGGCTGTGGGATAAAGTCTAGAATTTTTTCCCATGAAAATTTTCATGAGTTCAAAGATTCTCGAGTTCAAGGACCATATCTATTATTTTTTTTAATTCCTCAGCACAGTATCTAGCATGATGCATAAAACATAATATGCCTTCGTTAGCGCTTGAAAATATTTGCCTTTTTAATGTTTATTTTTTTCTATTTTCAAAGCCACATTATCTTTAAAACATTAATCAAGTTACTTATTTGGAAGGGAAGAGTATTGGCAAATGAGGATCCTTTGTCCCATAAATTAAAAAAAAAATAATGTAGTTTTAATATTTAGCTATACTTTCTCTATGCAATATCATGTTCTAGTAAATTTTCATGATTCATTCCTAGATATCCATTCTTTTCTAAGAATAGAAATATGTCTGTTGTATTTGGTACTAATAGAGTTACTGAAGCTTAGAATTTTACACAACAGAAACATTGTCTTTTTTCTCCTCTTGGACAACTTAGCTACTGTTTTCTAATACTATTTAGTCATTCTATTTTTTAAGTGCCACAAAATTACCCTCTAAGGGGTGTTTTCTACTTACTTTCTTTACCCCAATGCTTTCTCATCTCAAGAATAAAGGACAGTTATTTCTGTACATTTTCCATAAATTCCCTGTATTTTCCTCCAATTGCCATAACCTGTCCTGGCATTTTTCACATTTCCTATTAAAAAATGAAAACCCTGAGGACCATTGGCTGGCTCAGTCAGAAGAGCATGTGACTCTTGATCTTGGAATTGTGACTTTGAGCCCCAAGCTGGGTGTAGAGATTACTTAAATAAATAAAACTTAAAAAAAATAAAAAGAAAAATGAAAATTCTGATAAAAACCTGACTCTTAGGTTTCTTAAATTTTTTATTTTTATAAAGCAGGGTATAATTCAGATATTGCATATATTCTATTAATATCTATAATACAGTATAAAAGATCTATATTGTATGAGAATATAATAAACAACTAACCATATGTTGAAAAAATTTCATGCAAAAATAAATTGCTATATTTCTGAAAAAGTTTAAATCAACTTAAAGTACGGAATTTAGAGATGTTCTCTGGCATTATTTGACCCAAAAAAGGAAGAGACAAAAAGAATTTCATTCTGCCTCTGGATGCCCACTACATGAAAATGGCAAAATTTTACAAAGACAGAGAGGAGAAGTTGGGAATCTCCAAATCTAGGGTTATTCTAAAGCTTACTTTTCTTAAATACAAGAGAAAAAGTGTTAAAGAATAGAGAATAAAATTAAGTGCTTTATTCTCATAAATTAATGTAACCAAGACAAATATT
Organism: Canis lupus baileyi; assembly: GCF_048164855.1. NCBI lineage: Eukaryota > Metazoa > Chordata > Mammalia > Carnivora > Canidae > Canis > Canis lupus. The sequence goes on along the minus strand of NC_132839.1, from coordinate 12,973,807 downwards.
TCATTTAATTTAAAACATCATCTGAATATTCAGTATTTATATTTGTAGAATGACTTTAAAAGTTATTATATAAAAAAATTAAAAAGTGTTTATTGTAATAATTAAATTTTAATAATTCCATATTATGAATATTATCTATACTGGACACAGTGTGCACTTAATAAGTTTCCTAGAAATCTTGAGTGGCAAGACAAAGTGCTAAGCCTTTAATTTAAAGACAAATTACATTCTAAAGCTGAGATCATTAAACCAGTGAGTTGGTTACTTTTTAATAATTGAGATGAGTAAATGGATGTATGAATTAAGAATTCAGAAGTTCTCTTTCTCTTTGGACTTTTCACATATATTCTACACATGTACAATACACCATGTAGACCCTTAAACTTTGAATCACTCTATATTTTATGGTAAAAATATGTTTTTGCAAAAAATGTATGCCATCTGAAAAGCACTATAAAAACCATATTAATCAAGTCACACAATTGTCTATAGTTCTTATCTAAACTTATTAAGAGCCAAATGGTAATTTATCCCAATGTATCAAAAAATGGTCGTTCTGTTTCTTGTTTTGTGGTTGTAATGGCTCTGTACTCCTAAGACTCCAGTATAAACATTTATAAATTATCATTCTCTCATTCTAATATTTATGCATGAGTAATAGTAAATGGCAGATTATTTTTCTTTTGTTTTCAAATGTTATGCTGTTTTAATTACACTAATAGACTGAGATATTAATATATTACATGAAATGTGTAAACTACACAAATGATAGTAGGCAAATTAATCCTAAAAGGAATATGTAGCAGCACACCTGAAAGAAAAGGAAAAATAAATAAAAAATAGGACTTATAGATTTTACTTCAAGCTGTCTAAATGAATAATGAGGGTAATAAAATGACCCTTAATATACTCAGTGAATTTTCATCAATCACTTCTTAAAGTGTCTTTAACTACAAATTAGTCATTTATTTCTGATATGAATTGTTGTTTGAAGGATCATGTCCACAATGACAGCATTTTAAAGCCAACATAATAGCAAGTTACTGTGTATAGAAGATGTGGATCATGCAGTCTTGAGTCTTGTGTGGAGACATCTCCCCAATGGAGTTGGGGAGATGGGGTTAAAGGAAGTGATTGATCCAGCAAAGGAAGCTTCTATATCTAGATAAATTATATCCTAGGTTATATGAAAAACTTACTAAATCAGCTTTCAAGGATGTCACAATAGATGGGAAAGGTATTCAAACATGGCAGAAAGACCACTAATGTAGAATTTTCCTTTTTTTTTTTAAGATTTTATTTATTTATTCATGAGAGACACACAGAGAAAGGCAGAGACATAGGCAGAGGGAGAAGCAGACTCCATGCAGGGACCTGATGTAAGACTCGATCCCAGCACTCCAGGATCACACCCTGAGCCGAAGGCAGACGCTCAACCACCAAGCCACCCAGGCGTCCCCCAAGATAGAGTTTTCTACGTGATGTAAAAAGTGGAGGCTTGACAGTGACCATCCTCCTAAATATTATAATAGACTGACAGATGATCTAAAGACTTAGTTAAGAACCCACTCACTGATCACTAGGAACAAATGTGAGTTTACTGAAAGCAAGTCATTGCAAATCGCTTTATTTCCTCCTTTGTTGAGTTTGTCTCAGTTGAGAGAAAAGGAGAACCTGACCAGCAAGTCTCATTTAAATCTTTGGAGTCAGAAAATCTGGGCAGAGAAAATAAACTGACTTCTACTGCTGAATAGAATCAAGTCAGATGCTTTTCTGAATAAAGACCTGATATCAGTGCTGTCTCAGAACTACGATGGAGTATTTCATGAAGTCATGTTTGCTATTGCAAGCCACTCTTCAAAGAACCCGGTAGTTGAGCAACATAGAGTTAAGGAAGTGAAAACATTTTTCTTTGGCATCTAAATGAGATAGTAAATTACAAGTACTATTTTAATTCAGTTAAGAAGAAAATTCTGAAAACTAGTCCATGAAGTCCCATTCCTGATGAAACTTAAAAGCTAATTTTCTTTATTTCACTAAATATATATTTTAATAAGTTTACATTATATGTTCATTAAGGTTTAAAATGAGTTCAATTTGAAGATAGTTTGAGGAGTCACTTTAAATTTATAAATAACATCATCTCTAAAAATTTCAATGTGAATTTTGCTGTTTTCTTAACCAGTTGTGACTTCAACAGAAACAAAATGATCAAGAATCACTGGTTATGTCCTAGTTCCTCCTCACTGTGAACTCTGCAACCAATTAGAGATATGGGAAACTCTAGTATGTTGTACAGAGTTTCAAACCCTGCAAAAATGGAAAGAGTTAATTAATAGAGATCATAAAAAGCACACAAGAGTTTTGTTACTGGCCAGAAAAAGTGCAGAATAATATACTTCAAAGTATATTCAAAATACAGTGTTTAAGGCAAAACATTTACACAAATCAGTCCTAATTTTATCTGTATCAGAAACATTGTGTCATTCTTTTGATTTTTACTTGTTAGATTAAATTTCACTGAACAAAATATATGAGTATCAGTAATTTCCTCAGGAGCACTGTTGAGAAAAGTGTAACTCTGAAAGGACTGAATAAATGCACATTAATCAAACCCAAGCTGATTACATTTAAATAAATTTGTTAAATTCTCTCATTTTAAAATTAAGTGACAAACTGAATGAATAAATACCTGTAAGCAAATCTAGCTTTTTAAAGATAAGGACATTTTTTTCATTGACTTAAATTTGTCAGCTGACCAAAACAGTGAAAATATTAGAGAGTAAGCAAATTTTATTTGAAGTTCATATCTCTGGACTCTGTCTAAGAATATAAATGCAATTATTTATTACCATGGGTGCATAATATCAATACTTGTTGTTTAGGCCATGATTAAAATGCTGGGTGGGGAATAGAGGTGATCTCACCCTTGATCTATAAGAACTCTTTGGAAATATCAAGAGACGAAGCCTTAGATTTCCTTAGCCTTTTTTTTTTTTTTGAAATAATAAATTTATTTTTTATTGGTGTTCAACTTGCCAACATACAGAATAACACCCAGTGCTCATCCCGTCAAGTGCCCACCTCAGTGCCCGCCACCCAGTCACCCCTACCCCCACCCTCCTCCCCTTCCACCACCCCCAGTTCATTTCCCAGAGTTAGGAGTCTTCCATGTTCTGTCTCCCTTTCTGATATTTCCCACTTATTTTTCCTCCTTTCCTCTTTATTCCCTTTCACTATTATTTATATTCCCCAAATAAATGAGACCATATAATGTTTGTCCTTCTCCAACTGACTTATTTCACTCAGCATAATACCCTCCAGTTCCATCCACGTCGAAGCAAATGGTGGGTATTTTTTTCTGCATTGTTGGAAGAAATGAAATACCTCTGTTTTGTCTCTGGTTTAGAATGGGCATTGACAGGAATGCAGAGAAGCCTGAAGCAATTCTTTGGAGGAAAGTTAGAACTTTTCTCTATAGAGTGACAAAAAATTTGTAGCATCTATACAAAAGGATCATGGCCCCTTAAGTGCTCCTCCAATGGAAGCTTAGCCTTCATGGATAGCCTTTAAGGGGGTAACATGTGCTGCCTGAGGTTTGCTTAATCTTTTGTAACACATGAATGTGAAGAATGAAGAGGAGAGATGGAAAATGTCAGAACATGCGATTATATCATAAGAAATGAGCCATCATTTGAAGAATTTTCTGCTCTCTTACCTTACTTGTAGTAACACTCTCTGATCATTTTCTATCCTCCCAATCGTTCTCCTCCTGACATTGCTCCTATGATTGTTATTTACTCATAGAGTTTCCACGTTCTGTCCTTGTATGGCTCATTGTTTCAGTTGCCTTTCTCTCCCTATGGAATCTCAGTTACTATGCACTTTATTCTCTAGAACTAATCTCTTCCAAAATCCTTCACTTTCACCTTCTGTCATCAATATTGCATCGTTTGCCAAATGCCTCAACCTGCCCTGGAAACATGTAACTCACCTTCTGATCTACAAGAGAACTGCCTCTAGCCAAAGACACTCCTTCCCCTGCACACCATCCAAGGAGTATTTACTTTTCTTCCAACCACTGGGCCCCCAGGATGAAGTATTTCCTCATTTCCACTTTTACAACCTCTTGTTTTCCTTTCACTAGAAACTCCTAGATCACAAAAGTATAACAGTTATGCTTTAGTAAATCTCATGTCATACCCCTCATTTCTGGGAGTACCATTGTCATCATTCTTTATGAATTTAATATACGAGTTGGTTGGCCTCCAGCACTCTCACCTCTCAATTACTTCAGCTTCTCTAATGATATGGCCAGCTTCACTAGTATTCACTCACCCTTTGGTCAGTACTCTTCACTGTTCTTTAGTAGTTGAAATTCTGTTGTCATTTATTATATTTATTCCCTTTTATCACTGTCTCCCTTGTCTTTCTCTCCTTTCATGATTCTCTCTTGGCAAAATTATTTTTTTTTTAAGATTTTATTTATTTATTCATGAAAGAGAGAGAGAGAGTGAGAGAGGCAGAGGGCTCTGCAGGGAATCCGACGTGGGACTAAACCCCAGGTCTCCAGGATCACACCCTGGGCTGAAGGTGGCGCTAAACCTCTTGAGCCACCAGGGCTGCCCAAATTCTTTCTTTTTCATACCTATATCTGTGCAGCTAAATATGATAAAGAAAAACCCAGAACTCTATTAACCTAAGGTATAGCCACAAATCCAGAGTTGGCTCTTACTGCCTTTTAATCATACTAGGCTTCAGGAGTCCAGGTACTTTCCCACTTTCTCAGCACCTTGTTTCTTTTTTAACCTCCAGTGTCTCCTTTCTCAGCTTCCCATTCACTGATGACTTGGTTTCTAACTTTACCAAGAAAGCTGAAGCATTCAGAAGAGAGCACCTGTAGACTCTTTTTACCACATTCACTCACCTTTCAGCATCTGCACCCACATGTCTGCTTTACTTCGTGTTACATAGAAGAATATCCTCGGTCCTGTGTACACTACTAGCACCTACCTCCATTGCCTAACCTAGAACATTGTGCTGACATTTCTCTCCTCTTTTTCTGTGTTATCAATATTTTACTCTCTACAGGCTCATTCCTCTCAGCCTACAAATGTTTTCCCTACATCTTAAGAGAAAAAAAAATCTTTCTCTTGATCCCTCTATCACCTCATTTTTATGAAATCTTTTTCACAAAAAAACCTTCAGAAACGTAGTTTATATTTTCTAATACCTGTCTTTGATCTTCTTCTAGCCTCACTGTAGAGAGGATTTTTCCTTATTCTACACACACACACACACACACACACACACACACACTTCTGCTTCTGTCAAGCTCACCATCTCTCCATGTAGTAAAATCCAAGGGTAGGTATCAAGATCTCATCTTCTCACCCCATTGGCAGTATTTTCCACAGTTGGTCACTTCTTCCTCCTTGATAAATTTTCTTCTCTAAGGCTTTAGGATATTACAAACTACTGGTTATTTTTTCCTAACATGCCATTCATTTCTTCCTAGTCTCCTTTGATGACTATGCCTCTTTTCTCTGATCTCTGTGGTAATGCCATAGGACTCAGGTGTTGGATCTTCTTGTTTGCAATAGCTGCACTCATTTCTTTGGTTTCTCATTCAGTCTCAAAGTATTATGTCCAGCTCAGACATCCCATATTCCAGGCCTACATATCCAACTGCCTCCTGGATATCTCCATATGAGTATCTAATTAACACTGAAAGCCTAGTACAGCCCAAACTGAACTCTTAGGCTAGACATCTCTACCTCATTTGATGGCAACTCCATGTTCCACTTGCTCAGATCAAAATCATTGTAGACATCCATGTCTCCTTTTTATATCTCAAATCCTAGCAAAGCCTGTGGCTCAAACTTTGAAACATTCAAAATCTGACCACCATTCTGTTACCCCCTATTTCCATGGTAGTACAAGTTATTATGTACTCTTGCTTGGATTACTATGATAGTTTCTAATTATCTCTTTACTTTAACGTTTACTTCCTACCATCTACTCTCAATCACTTGGTCAATAAGGAAGTTTTAAAATGTGACTCCAACCATGATGGAATTCTGCTCAAATCCCTTTAATATTTTCCTGTTTCTATATGACCAAGTCAAAGTTCCTAAGGTGGCCTACACCTCTATATTTTCTGCCAGCTACTCTCTTTACCCCTCTATACATACACAGGTCTGTTATCTGATTTCATTTCCTACTCCTTTCACCCTCCTTCTTTCTCTTCCAGCCACATGGGCCTCTCTGCTCCTCCAAATTTTTTCTCCCATAGCATTTATTACCTTCAGAACACCAAATTAATTATTCATTAGGCTTATCACTTAGTTGGAGTAGAACATGAGTCAAGGAATTTATGGATTTGGTGGGAGGTAGTAAGCAAGAACCAGGTGGACTAGGGAAGAACAGGAAAAGGAGAAGAGCCAAAAAAAGATATATTATCAAGCAAGGTACCACTGAGGCAACTGTAGCTAATCCTCTTGGAGATTCTGAGGGACTATAAAACATATATATAAGAAGTATAAAGGAACTTAGGCACTTTTTTAAAACCAATTCCTACATATCAGTGTTTGAGGGGTGCTCCTGGTGAGGCAGAAAAGAGAAGATGCAAATAGAAAAAAGATACAAATAGTGGAAGTTGGGTGGGCACTCCTGAAAATATCAGTGTTAAGGGTCTACGGTGAGGGCACTAATAGTGTTTTTTATGTTCTGGAATGTTGTCTCTTCCCCCTAAAGAAAATATACACTCCAAAAGAGCAAGAATGTTCATCTGTGTAGTTTGTGGCTATATCCCACTTGTCTAAAATAGTCCCTCACACAGAAGTATTCAGTAAAGATTTGTCACATAGATGAATTTGGTCAAGAAATCACCTACTTCCTATATGTGATGACTTCCTAGTATATTTCTCTAACTCTTCTCTGATGTCTACATCAATATTTTCAAAAGACTCCTGTCCATGTCCATGTGCAACTTCAAATACTGAATGTTGCAAAATACACTTATCCTCACACACAGCACTACCATCAGTCTCAGATTTGATTACTGTGTCACAGTCCCCTCTACTCCTAAGCACATAAGTCGTTTTTCAGCTCAGCATTTTCCCTACTACGCATAATTTAAAATTCTACTACTGAGTTTCTTGCATCTGCATTCTCCTTTATATCTCCATAGAAAGTATTTTAGATCAGACTTTGGTAGTTTCTTTTATGGAAAATCAGAGTTGTCTCTGAAATACCTTGGAAAAACATTACTTGGTCATTTCAGTCTTTCAATGCTATTGCAGTATTCTCAGAATGATTTTTATAAAACACAAATCGTACCGTATCATTTCACTTTTTTGCTTATAAGTTTTTGATGACTCTTAGTCACTTAAGCAATATATTTTAAGTTTGTTATTTGGCAAATGAGACCTTTCCTTTCTGATCACAGCTTTTCTTTCTCAGCCACTCTTCAGTTTAATTCACTGATCAATTTATTTAATACATGCTGGAGGGGTGGTGCCATGCCACATCCTGTGCTAAGTTCTGTTATTTAAGAGTATCTTTATTTTCTAGAGTAGACCTAAAGTAAATTCTTAAAAACGTGTATAAATGAGAAATACAAAATTATTATAGTTATATATGACTAATCAAAGGGTTTTCTACTATTTATTTATAATAATGAAGAACATCATATTTTTAGCTATGTTGATATGATTGCTTGAAAGAAATCACAGTTTTCTAGGGCTAGCCCCTATTATTACCTTCCAGGTGCAAAAAGGTTTACTCATGGTGAAAGTTGATCAAAACATTATTACCTCGTTTGAAATGTATTTAATTATTAGATCCCACTCTATATTTCAATAATATCAACATAGCAACTAAGCATCTGTTCAAATGTGTGTATTTTCTTTTTGTGAAATCATATACATCTTAATTTGATTATCTAAAAACATTGAAAAAGTAATAATTTTCTGATCCTATTTCCTTTGAAAAGAAAAATAGTAATTTTATGTTTTCATACATGAGGATAGAGCGCATGCTTTAGCATTATAAAGAGGAATTTGGTGAAGGACTTCTCAAAAGAAGTAGGCAGTTGTGAAAAAGACAAATATATCTCAGTAACTAAACTTACCGTTTAGTTGGAATGATAGAAATAACAAGAAAACAAATATATGTATAATTGCACAGGATAATTATGAAAAAAATAGAGCAGCCTAATTAGATAAGGTGGTCAGAGAAGGCCTCTCTGAAGAACAGTTTGAGTTGAGACCTGATATGGAGAAGGATCCTTGCGCAGAACTGATAGGTCAACATTCAAGGCACAAGGAACAGTAATGAAAGATACTTTGTTAGAGTTTTTATGTTCAAGACTCTAAGAAAGTTTCTGTAGCTGGAGAACAAGGGACTAGGCAGGAGGGCAATGAAATGAATTCAGAAACCAAGATGAACACTGGATAAGGGAAAACCTTATCTTACTTAGTAAGGAGTCTGCATTTTATTCTTGGTGTGGGAAGTCTCCAGAAGGGTTGCTAAAAATGAATTATTTAGGGACACCTGAGTGGCTCAGCAATTATGCATCTGCTTTCAGCTCAGGGCATGATCCCGGAGTCCCAGGTTTGAGTCCCACATCGGGTTCCCTGCATGGAGAAGGGAACCCAATGGTTCTCCCTCTGCCTATGTCTCTGCCTCTCTCTCTCTCTGTGTCTCTCATGAATAAATAAATAAAATCTTAAAAAAATAAATAAAAAGAAATTGTTTAAGTCAGATTTTTAAACAATGTGATTTTAACTTCTGTGTGAAAATAGATTATAAAGATAAAAGAGTAAAGCAGAGGGACCACTATGAAGTATCTATGGGATTATTTACAGGTGAGGATTCAAATGGGCTGCTGGATATTCATGTCTGGAGGATATATTAGTCTGCTTGGGCTGCCATAATAAAATTCCGTAGACTGGGTGGCTTCAGCAACAGAAGTTTACTTGATTATAGTTCTAGAGGTTGAGAAGTCTGGGATCATGGTGCCCCATAAGATAGGTTTCTTTTTGAGGCTTTTTACCTTATTCTTTAGGTGGTTGTCATCTGGCTGTATGCCCATCTAACCTCTTTGTGTGTACAGAGAGAAAGAACAAGTTTTCTGGTGTCTCTCATTATAAGGGCACTAATTCTATAGGATCAGGACATTACCTTCATGACCTCATCTAACCCTAATTACACTCAAAAGTTTCAAATATAAACACCATCATATTTGAGATTATAGCTTCAGCATATGAATTTGGGTAGGGAGGGGAATGCAATTCAGTCCATAATACAAATCTGGCTATGCATGTGAAATTAGGAAGGACATTTCTTTTTTTTTACAAGAAAGAAAATTAAGAATATAGGCTGTATGAGGTTTCCAGGGCTTTAATTTTTTTCATTTTTATATATTTATGATTTTACATAAACTCTTTCTTCCTTAGAACTTAAATTTGCTTTTAATTTGGCTTCCATCAAGGGTATTCTTATCCTTTATTGAGCACTACTCATGTGCCAGGCACATTACACCCACTAGCTGTCATCACAACTTTGTTGGGTGGGTATTATCATCTTCATTGCACAGGTAAGGACTGTGAAGCCTAGAAAGTATGAAAAATTTGGCCATAGTCCCATAACCAGTTTCAAGTTCTGGTTTAAAGGGCTCTAGATTCCTCACTTTTATTTATGTCACTTGATTCCCTAAACCATTTCCACAAACCCCCAAGTCAGATGTTGCCTTCTGCTGCTAAGTTTTACTCACAGTTCTTTCCTCAAGCTTTCTGAGGGAATTTGCCCATCATTTGTGTTTATGTAACATCTTTCCACATCTCCGTATAATAGGTTTCATGTATTGCAACTAATCTTGAGCATGACTGAGCCATGTGATATAGTTTTGTACCACTCCCACCAGTAAATGAAATAAATATCACAAAACTAATATTTAAAATTTGTAAATGAGCTTTTGATAACTTTTGACTTTTTGGTTTGACTTTATTTAACTTATTATCTGTAGACTCTACAATTTACTTAATTATTATAATTTTAAAAATTTATCAAATAAATACTACTTTTTGTTGAGATTGGAGCGTAGGATGGGGATTTTCCCACATCTCCAAAATTTATCAAAGTGTGATGGATATGATAGTAATGAGCTTACAGACATGACTTACCATTTCATCAATTTCATCATCTGTAAAGTAGCAATAACAATATTATGCCTGAACAGTTTGCATGTTAAATATTCCAATCTAAGAGGGGCACTTACTATTAAAAATCACAAAATAATTAACTTTAAAACAAATTATTGGGGATCCCTGGGTGGCTCAGTGGTTTAGCCCCTGCCTTCTGCCCTTAGCATGATCCTGGAGTCGCAGGATCGAGTCCCACATAGGGCTCCCTGCATGGAGCCTGCTTCCCAGTCTGCCTGTGTCTCTGCCTCTCTCTTGCTCTGTGTCTCACGAATAAATAAATAAAATCTTTTTTAAAAAATAAACAAAACAAAACAAAATTATTTCAGTTGTTAGTGCTTGTGTTTGTATTATACATACACATCAGATCAAGCATTAAAACTTAAAGCATTCTGGGGATCCCTGGGTGGTGCAGCAGTTTGGTGCCTGCCTTTGGCCCAGGGCGCGATCCTGGAGACCCGGGATCAAATCCCACGTCGGGCTCCTGGTGCATGGAGCCTGCTTCTCCCTCTGCCTGCATCTCTGCCTCTCTCTCTCCTCTCTGTGCATTCTCATAAATAAATAAATAAAATCTTAAAAAAAAAACAAAAAACTTAAAGCATTCTACTGTTTTCAAACTTTTGAATTTATGTATAAAGTTTTTTTAGCTTTGAAAAAAAAGAAGGTTCAGAGCTCCCTATAAACCTGAGTGCCAAACAAATATTATTTCTCAAATAACCTCACTCAAATGAGACATTGTGATATGGAGAAAACAGTGATGGAATGATAAGCAGAACTCTATTCTCGTCCTGATTCTGTAAAATCTTTGTTATTCGTCTAACTCAAATTCGTCTAACTCAATTTCTTCCCCAGCAAATAATTCAATTACCTGTTAAAATACATCTTAGAGCTCTGAGATTCTAATGTTCTGTGGTTATTCTTTTGAGAAGGAGGCTCAAATATCCCAACCATTTCTTTAATACAGGTGATTCGACTTCAACTTAATTCTCTTTATAGACCTTTCTGATAATTGATTAATTCATAGTGGCCCTATAGCTATTGCAGAATTATTTAAAATGAGATATTTTGTTTTCAGTTTGCCATTGTTCTGTGTTACTTTGTGTAAGTCCCTTGGCCTTCCGGTCTAGTGTAATATTTTCTTATCTTTAAAATAGGGATAATTGTGAGATTTAATTGAATTGTCCATACAAACACAACCTGGAACGTATGGTACTTGACACAGAATAAACACTCAACTAATGACAAGCTTTTTGTCACTCTTATCATCATCAGTTGCCAAATACTGTTGCCAGACTTCATTTCTTCCACTCAGCTTTAAATGCCTCATGATAAAAATAGTATTTTTTTAAAGAGGGAACTGAGATGCCATTGTCTGTGCCTTTCAAATATTTTGTTGTTGTTGTAGATCTTTTTAATTTTAATCCCAATGTAATTACTCTGCAGTATTATATTAGTTTCAGGTTTACAATACAGTGTTTCACCACTTCCATATATGACTCAGTGCTCATCAAGATATGTGTGCTCTCTAATCCCCATCACCGGTTTGTCCCATTCCTCCACCCACCTCCTCTCTGGGAACCATCTGTTTGTTCTCTATAATTCAGAGTGTGTTTTTTTGTTTGCCCCTCTCTCTTTCTTTTTTTTTTTTCTCTTTGTTCATTTGTTTTGTTTCTTAAATTCCACATATGAATGAAATCATGTGTCCTTTATGTTTCTCTAGCTGGCTTATTTTGCTTAGCATTATACTCTAGATCCATCCATGTTGCTGCAAATGGCAAGACTTCATTCTTTTTCATGGCTGAATAATAGTTATTATTATTCTCTTCTCCATCCGTCATTCATCTATTGATGGACATTTGGGCTGCTTCTGTAGTTTGGCTAATACAAATAATGTTGCAATAGACATAGGAGTGAGTATTCTTTCGAATTAGTGTTTTCATATTCTTTGGGTAAATACCCAGTAATGTATGCCTGGATCATAGGGTAGTTTTATTATGAAATTTTTGAAGAACTACCACAGTGGCTGTGCCTGTTTGCCTTCACACCAACAATATATGAAGGTTCCTATTTCTTCACATCCTCACCAATGCATGTTGTTTCTTGACTTTTTTATTTCAGCCACTCTGACAGGTGTGCAGTTTTATCTCATTGTGGTTTTGATTTGTATTTCCCTCATGATGAGTGGTGCTGAGAATCTTTTCATGTGTCTTTTGGCCATTTGGATGTCTTTTTTTTTTTTTTTTTTAAGAAATGTCTGTTCATGTTTTCTGGGCATTTTCATTGCATTGTTTGTTTTAGGGTTGTTGTGTTGTATAAGTTCTTTATATATTTTGGATACTAACCAAATATAAATATTTTCTCCGATTCAGTAGGTTGCCTTTTAGCTTTTCTTATTTCCTTTGCTGTGCCAAAGATTTTTATTTTGATGCAATACTAATGGTTTATTTTTGCTTTTGTTTTCCTTACCTCAGGAGATATATCTAGAAAAATATTGCTAAGGCCTACTCTTGCTTCTAGGATTTTTATGATTTCAGGTCTCATACTTCTATCCATAAACATTTTACATTTATGTTTATGTATGGTGCAAGAAAGTGGTCCAGTTTCATTCTTTCCCATGTTGCTGTCCAGTTTGCCAACACAATTTGTTAAAGAGATTTTTAAGTATTGCATCTTTCCTGCTTTGTTGAAGATTAATTGACAATATAACTGGGGGTTTATTTCTGGTCTCACTATTCTGCTCTCTTGATCTGTGTGTCAGTTTTTGTGCCAGTACCATACTGCCTTGATTACTACAGCTTTGTAATATAATTTGAAGTTTGGAATTGTGATACCTCCAGTTTTATTTTTCTTTTCAAGATTATTTTGGCTATTTGGGATCTTTTGTGGATACATACGAATTTTAGGATTATTTGTTCTAGTTCTGTGAAAAATGCTTTTGGTATTGTCATAGGGATTACATTAAATATGTAGATTGTTTTGGGTAATATAGACATTTTAATAATATCTGTTCTTCCAATCCATGAGCGTGGAATGTCTTTCCATTTGTTTGTGATGTCTTCAGTTTCTTTCATCAGTGTTTTATAGTTTTCAGAGTACAGATTTTTCACCTCTTAGATTAAGTTTTTTCCTAGGTATTTTATTACTTTTGGTGTAATTTATAAGTGGGACTGTCTTCTTAATTTCTTTTTCTGCTGCTTCCTTATTAGTGTATAGAAATACAATGGATTTCTGTATATTGATTTTGTATCCTTCAATCCTACTGAATTCATTTATTAGTTCTAGTAGTTTTCTAGTGGAGTCTTTTGGGTTTTCTATATATAGCAAGTATTATGTCATCTGCAAATAGTCAAAGTTTTATTTCTTTCTTGCCAGTTTGGATGCCTTTTACTTCTTTTTATTGTCTGATGACTGTGGCTAGGACCTTCATTACTACGTCGAATTAAAGTAGTGAGAGCAGATGTCCTTGGTTTTTTTCCGGATCTTAGGGAAAAAGCTTTCAGTTTTCCCCACTTGAGTATGATGTTCACTGTGAATATTTCATATAAAGCCTTTCTTTTTTTTTTTAATAATTGTTTTTTTTCAATTTTTTTTCAATTTTTATTTATTTATGATAGTCACACACACACAGAGAGAGAGAGAGAGGCAGAGACACAGGCAGAGGGAGAAGCAGGCTCCATGCACCGGGAACCCGACGTGGGACTCGATTCCGGGTCTCCAGGATCGCGCCCTGGGCCAAAGGCAGGCGCCAAACTGCTGCGCCACCCAGGGATCCCATATAAAGCCTTTCTTATGTTGAAGTGTGCTTCAATCCTAATCCTTACAATCCAACAATCTTCTCATTGTTGAGGGTTTTTTATCATAAATTGATGTACTTTGTCACATGCTTTTTCTGTATTTATTGAGATGATATATGATTTTTATCCTTTTTCTTATTGATGTGTTGTATCCAATTGACTAATTTGCAAATTTTGAACCACACATGCATCCCAGTATTAAACCCTGATTAATGAATGATTTTTTTAATGTGTTGTGGGATTTGGTTTCCTAATATTTTTTTGAGAAATTTTGCATCTATGTTCATCAGAGATATTGGCTTGTTATTTTCCTTTTTTGGTTATATCTTTATCTGGCTTTGATGTCAGGGTAATGCTGGCCTCAAAGAAAGAATTTGGAAATTTTCCTTCCTCCTCCATTTTTTGGAATAATTTGAGAAAAATAGGTATTAACTCTTCTTTAAATGTTTGGTGGAATTCACCTGTGATGCCATCTGGTCCTGGACTTTTGTTTGTAGGGAGTTTTTTGATTACTGATTCAATTTCATTTCTGGGAATCAACCTGTTCAAATTCTCTTTTTCTTCCTGCTTCAGTTTTGGTAGTTTATGTGTTTCTAAGAATTTAACTATCTCTTTTAGTAATCTAATTTGTAGATGTGTCACTATTCATAATATTATCTTATAATTGTCTGTATTTATGTGATGTCAGTTATTTCTCCTCTTTTATTTGTGATTTTGTTTTAGTCCTCTCTTTTATTTTTGTTTTCTCTCCTTTCTTTCTCCCCACACTCTACCCTTTTTTTTTTTTTTTTTTTTTGACTCTGGCTAAAGATTTATCAATTTTGTTGATCTTTTCAAAGAATCAGCTCAAGGTTTCACTGATCTGTTCTATTATTTGTTTTAGTTTCTATGCTATTTATTTCTGCTCTAATCTTTATTATTTACCTCCTCCTGCTTGTTTTTAGTTTTATTTGTCTTTTTCTAGCTTCTTTAGGTGCAAGGTCATGTTCTTTATTTGAGATTTTTCTTACTTCTTGACATGGCCCTGTCCTACTGTATACTTCCCTCTTAGAAGACTTGTTGTTGCATCCCAATGATTTTGGACTATTGTTTTTTCATTTTTGTTCATCTCCATGTATTTTTTATTGTTTTCTTTGGTTTCTTTGTTCATTCATTCATTGCTTAGTAACATATTTATTTGTGCTCTTTCCAGGTTTTTTTCCTGTGGCTGATTTCTAGTTTCATAGCATTGTGATCAGAAAAGTACACAAAACAACTTTGATTTTTTTTTTAATTTGTTAAAACTCATTTTGTGGCCCAATATGTGATCTATACTGGAGAATATTCCATGTACACTTGAAAAGAATGTGTATTCTGCTGTTTTAGGTTGCAGTGTTCTTACTATATCTGCTAAATCCAGATATCTGGATTTAGTGTGTCATTCAAAGCCACTGTTTGCTTTCTGATTTTCTATTTAGGTGATTCATCCATTGATGTATGTGGTGTGTTAAAGTCCTCTACTATATCATATTACTATTAATTGGTTCTTTTATGTTTGTTATGAAATGTTTTATGTATCTGGGTACTCCCATATTTGGCACATAAATATTTACAATTATTATATATTCTTCTTGGATTGTCCCCTTTATTATGCTATAGTGCCCTTCTTTTTCTCTTGTTACAGTCTTTATTTTCAAGCCTATTTTGTCCAACGTATGTATTGTGATTCCAGCTTTCTTTTGAAGTCCATTTGCATGATAAATGTTTCTCCATCCCCTCGCTTTCAATCTGCATGTGTCTTTAGCTCTGAAATGAGTCTCTTTTAGGTAGCATATAGATGGGACTTTTTTTTTTTTAATACATTCTGTCATCCTATATCTTTTGATTGGAATGTTTAATCCATTTACTTTCAAAGTAATATTGATGGATATATATTTATTGCCATTTGTTGTTTGTTTTGTGGTCACTTTTATAGTTTTTCTCTGATTCTTTTCTTGCTTTCTTGCACGGTTTGCTGACTTCCTTTATTGATATACTTGAACTCCTTTCTCTTTTTTTCTTTGCATATCTATTACTTTTTGTTTTAAATTTGTGGTTACCATTAGGTTTGTATTTAGCATTTTCTGCATATAGCAGTCTATATTAAATTGATAATGTTTAAAGTTTCAGGTATATGGTGTCATATTTTGCACCCATTTTTGTGAATCCCTTGGCTTATTTTTACAAATATTTTTATTGCTTTTGTGTTTCCTACTTTTCAAATTCTTTCTATTTATGGTCTTTCCTTTCCAGTTAAAGAGTCCCCTTTCACATTTCTTATACGGCTGATTAAGTGGTCATGAATTCCTTTAGCTTTTGTTTGTTTAAGAAGCATTTTTTCTTTCCTTCTAATCTGAATGATAGCCTTGATGGACAGTGTTTTTTGCTGCAATTTTTTTTTCTTTCAGCATCTTAAATATATCACATTACTTTTTTTCTGGCCTGCAAGTTTCTGCTGAAAAATTAGCTGATAGCCGTATGCTGAGGGAGGTGGTTTCCTTATATATAACTGTCTTCTTTTCCATTATACTTTTAAAGTGATCTCTTTATCACTACTTTTTTTGCCATTTTAGTTTCTATATGTCTTTATGTGGGCCTTCTTGGGTTGATTTTGTGGGGGATCTTTGGGCCTGCTGGGTCTGAATGTCTTTTCTTCCCTAAAGTAGGTAAGTTTTCAGCTATTATTTCTTCAAATATACATATTTTTTTCTCCCTTTTCTCTTTTCTTCTTCTTCTGAGATACCTATGCAATGAAAGTTACTATGCTTAATGTAGTCACTGAGTTTCCTAAGTCTATTTTCAGTTTGCATAATTTTTCTCTCACCTGCTCAACTTAATTACTTCCCATTACTTTGTCTTCCATGTTACTAATTTGTTCCTCTGTTTCCTCTATCCTTCTATTTATTCTATCTAGTGTATTTTAAATTTCATCTATTGTGTTCTTCACCTCTGGTTGGTTCTTTTTATTAAGCGTCTCACTGATACTTTCCACTTTTTCCTCAAGTCTAGTGACTATTTTTATGATCATTACTTTGTATATCCTGTCAGAGATATTACTTATATCCATTTCTGTTAGGTCTCTCGCTGTGGTTTTCTCCTATTCTTTCATGTAGGACATATTCCTCTTTTTCCACATTTTTCCAACTCTCTGTGACTGTTTCTGTATTTTAGAAAGGTCAGCTACATCCTCTCTTAAAAGTAATGGCCTTATGAAGAAGAGGTCCTGTAGTGCCCTCCAATGCAGTATCTGCTATAGTGTCTACTATTTCCCAGAAACTGATTTTTCAGGGGTGTCTCTTATGCATATTGCATGTGCTCTGCTATCACATCTTGGCCAGTTTTTCCTTCAGTCCAGTCTTCTGCATAGGCTCCCTTTGCCTATGTAGGCAGTATTTATTCCCTTGTTGTGGTGGAACAATTTTTACAAGATATGTGCTGGTCTGGTTGAAAAATGAGGCCTGCAGCTATCACTGCAGAGACCTGGGCTGCATAGGCAGGGTGCACAATTTTAACATGGTGTACCTGGGCCTTACACAAACCCCACTGCTGCATCTACTACCACTGCCCCTACCACCACCAGGACTGAGGCCTTGTAGGCATGCTGGTCAGGAGACAGGCTGTTGGCAAAGTTTGTTCAAGTCTTCTGGGGGAGGGGAGCCATAGCACCCCAGAGAACTGAGACAAGTGTGACTGGAAAGGGTAGAAATACTGAAGCCTGAGAGTCATGGGGCTTGGTATAGGCACATTAAGTAGTGAAAATCAGTGTTGGACCAGTTCCTTCAGGTCGCTCTGTGTTTATGCTGAGGGGCAGAGGGAGGGGAATGGTGCCTGCAAGCTCCTTTATTCCTAAAGGAGTTTTTTGTGATCCCTCCCTTCTGGAACAGGCTCTGAGATGAGAAAATATCTCTCTCGCTCTCCTGTATTCCTGAGCCATTCTTCAGACTACTACTTCTACATCTTTAGATGGTCCATTTTGTGGTTTTCAAGTTCTTTTCAAGATAAGAGTATTCTTTCAGTAGCTTTTTTCCTTTTTTTCTCATTTGTAAATCAAAGTCAATGAAAAAGTCTCTCATAAATTATAAATATTGTTTATATGATTTTCTTTAGTATTATGGAGTTTTCTTGTAATTTTCCAGTAAAATCTCAGACATATATAATGTATATGCATAACTAGATATATGTATGTGTGTATGTATATACTTGTATCTTTAACTGGCTGTCAGTTTTTATTTTTCACCTGTTATATCTAAATACCTCAAAAATTGAGTCTCTTCTGTTGTTCGGTCACATATTTATGAAAATACACCAATTTTCAATTAATTAATTTGTAAATTAAAATGTGATCCTATAAACATGATGAGAATTCTCTCTCACCTATTTCTGGCATGGGCAAATAATTTACTTGCTTTTCAGGCCCTGAGTCTATGGAATATTACCCACCTGGGGCTAAAAACCTTAATATGAACCCCAAGTTCATAGTTATAACCCCACATTGCATCAATATCCCTTCTTCTATTCTGTGCAGATATTATATGTCAGGAGTAGTAAAAAATTTTATCTTTGCATTAACCGTAACCTAAATACCTTTTGTTTTTTTAGTTTATGATATTTTCTCTCTTTTGAAACTTAGAGGAAGAAAATGTATTAACATGTAGCTCCTGAATATATTTATGACTAGGAACATAGCTATTTACCCATAGATATTCAGAGTTGTCTAATTTGAACTGGAGGTATTTGTTAAGATATATATCCATATGTATATATCTCTCTGTATTTTTATAATCTATATATATGCATATAGATCTTATATATTTGGGGAAATTAGGAAATGTTTGCTTTGAGCTTACCTCAGTACTGCAAGTTCATGATTTGTCATGTATCTGGGAAGTTGCATATATTCTTGAAATTGTTTCCTCCTTTGTATCATGGCATAAGTAACATAAATAATGCCTTACCATTTCCTTTTCCAATTTCAATGAATACCAAAGTTTTTCCACTTTCATTTTCATTCTTCGGTTTGTTCCTTTGCATATTTTCCTCCTTAGTATCAGCATGGAAAATATGTTCAAATAACATTACTGTTTCAAAAATGTAACTCTAAAAGAGGTAGGGACTGTTTATATATACCTCACATGTAATTAAACCCACCAGGCAAATCTGTCAATTCCCAGTAAACTCTCAGTGGCACAGAACCTCAGAGTATATGTGCATGCTTAAAAGGACAGATTGTGTCTCTAGTCATGTTCCTGTGGGCTGCCAATTCTTTGAATTATAAAGTATTTTGTTTATATCGCTTTTTTCCCTCTAGTTAAATCATATTGTCAATAGATGAACACATAGTTGCAGTTTTTTATAGCAAACAAAAATGTTTTACTTGACCTTACATGTTTTTGCTAAGAACTTCTAAGGAATAACTGTGAGTCTAATTTACTACAGATATCAGCTTGTTTTCTCCTAACAAAATAACAAATGACAGTAGGAAGGATTAGGAATAGCATGTGGACAAGGTGAAAAATGTAACTACATATGTGTTTTCAGACCATCACACATAATTCATATATTAATGGAAAGATTTTCAAGATAGCAATTTTCTTCTTTCCAGCACCTCTCTTCTGAAGTTAATTACTGAGTGAAAACTAAAAAAAAAAAAAAAAAAAACAAAACAAACAAAAAAAAAAAAACAGAAAAAAACACCCAGAAAACAATTGTAATCCATATCTAGTCCTATCATGTATCACCAAAGATGGAGAAATGCAAAAGGAAAATACCTGGATCTCATATACTCTTACATATCGGGTTTTCTTACTTTGAAAGGATCTCCCATCTCTCTAGATCTGCTGTCTATGGGTCCCAGGTGTTGTTGACATTTAGATTAATAAAGACACCTCAAGGCACAAGAAGACATTCTGAACATGATTAGTAAATGTCCATTGCTTTCCTGGGTAGACACTGTATAGCCAGTCAATTTAAGTCTGCACTAAAATGATCTCTAAGGCCCTTTGCAGTCTTGAAATTCTATTATGAGTATACAATTAAACAGAGCAAGTTTCCAGTGTGTGCACCTGCTCCCCTTCTCTCAAGGGAATGGCAACAATAGAGAGAATAGGTGAATAAATGGACAAGTTGAAGGTGGCATTGGCCGAATGTTTTGAAGTCTTTGCCTCATAATTTTGACTATTAAAAACACAGCTGGCATATAAGGGAGATTTGTAAGAGCATGTGTTTTGAAATTCAGGTTTGGTTTACATGTAGTACATGAAATCATTTCAGTTTTGTATATACAGGATTGTATATGGAATGTACACAAAGATGACATGATATCCCAGAGGTAACATGTACTTTATTATTTGAAAGAAATAGCCCAATATCACTAGAACTATAGAGTACCTGGAATCCTAGGATAAAGTAATATTTTATATTTTAATGTTCAGACAAAAACTATGCATTTCTTTGCATGTGTAAACTATGCTTAGAGCCTGAGGAACATTCCCAAACACAAGTGGACCCTATCCTGTCCCTGCTTTCTGGTTATTAAGTCTAACTTGCAAAGTAGATTCAAGTGATACACCTAGTCCCATCTGATGAGCTGTTCACTTGACTGTTTGCCTAGATTCAGAGGTAATTGTAAAATCCAAGCCAAAAGGACATACTAAAGCAAAACTGTGTCTCTCCATTGATAATGCCATTTGTGGAGCTCGAAGTCAAAGGGGAGAAGACTTAAAGCATTGAACAGTAAGATCGTTTTTCTAACCTTTAGTATAAACTGCGATTGAAGAATTGGCAATCAGGCAGCTAAAACGAGAAACTGCCACATTGTATTGCTACTCTGAAAAATGCTGTTAACAGAGTATTCACAGAAATGTTTGCAGACTAGAAGCTGAGATATCTTGAGAGCTTTCCCCCTTGTGACCTTTTCATTGTGCCCATTATGGATAGCAATGCACCGAGGGCAATTTTCTAGAGAAAAGTCAGGAGGGGTTGATAGGAACGGGAGTTGACCTTTTCTATAGCACCATTCCCTTGTCAGTGCTTCATAAATACAGAACACCTTTCTTTTAGATGCTCTGATTTAAATTAAAAAAAAAAAACATAATTATCACTTTTAATTTCAGTTCAGAATTTTTAATTCTTTGTGAGGGTTAATTTATACCAAATTGTTCGTTAAGGTTCTTTGAATTCTCCTAACATATTCATATATATTTCAAAGAAGAAGAGGAAGAGGGAGAAGAAGAGGAAAGAAGAAAGAGAAGAAAGAAAGAAAGAAAGAAAGAAAGAAAGAAAGAAAGAAAGAAAGAAAGAAAGAAAGAAGGAAGGAAGGAAGGAAGGAAGGAAGAAAGAAAGAAAGAAAGAAAGAAAGAAAGAAAGAAAGAAAGAAAGAAAGAAAGAAAGAAAGAAAGAAAAGGAAAGGAAAGGAAAGAAAGAAAAAAGGAAAGAAAGAAAAAAGAGAAAAAAGGAAAGAAAGGAAAAAGGAAAGAAAGAAAAGAAAAGTCATCTGTTTCCACCAGTTGTGTGTTTATACACCACCTACCTGGAAACTTATTAACCACTACAGATGGTCACAGTGCCACACTTGGGTGTTAATTTCTCTGTTCTCCTTGCTCCAGCTGTTATTTTCTAGGAGGGCAGAAAGTCACTCAGAAACAAGTGCTGTCAAGACATGTCCTCCCATCTGTAGTACATAAAGATGTATTTATATCTTGCTATTAAGTGTGTTGTTTTACTAAGCTTCACTTTTGTAAATTTTACATTCCTCTGGGAGAAATAGTTTTCTTTTCCATATTTCATTTGCTCTATTGCCATCTCTAATTCATTGACGCAGATAATATCAGAGCAACAATTATAATGCAAATAGATCATTCAGGAAAATATGGTATGGATCTGAAACAAGCAAACCTTGTTTCTATCCACTACAGGCTTAAATCTTTTAGGTAAATTATATCTTTTTATAAAGGAACACTCATAAATATTATTTTGGCATCAGTATTATAAATTTTCTCTTGCTTACATCATGTTTCTAATGAATTAGTGAGATTAATAAGGCACACAAATAAAGAATCTTGTTTGTAGTACATTGTGAAGTGCAGGCACTCCTCAGTGAGGGCCAAATGGAAAGTTAATTTTCCTTTCTCAGAATTGGCAAGGCGAAGAATAAGACTAGAACATCACCTCAAGGCTTGTTTCCTGCTCCATTAATGCTTTAACATGAAAATCTCTGATATTCAATGCCATCCTCTTTTAACCTCATGCCAACTCCCTTCTATAATGTCAGGCTCCAAAATATATTCTCAGGTAGGAATGCTGCCATTAGGCTGAAACATAAGGGAAAATTCTCCCACAAGGGACAGGTAACATCATATCAGTGGGGTTATGGACCATGGACAGAGTGGTGAGTTGCCAACTTGCTGGTTGTATTAGTTTGCTAAAGCTGCTGTAACAAAGTATTAGAAACTGAGTGCCTTACAAAACCATGAATGTATTGGCTCATAGTTCTGAATGCTAGAGGTCTGAAATCAAAATATTAGCAGAGTGGGTTCCTTCTGAGGACTGTGAAGAAACGATCTGTTCCAGGTCTTTCTCTTTGGCTTGTGGGGGGCCATTTTCTTTCTTCATCTGTTCACATGGCATTTTCCCTATGTATGTTTCTATGTCCAAATGTCTCCCTTTTATAAGGACACTAGTCATATGGTATTAAGAGCTCACTGTATTCCACTATGACCTCATCTTAATTTAACTACATATATCTATAACAACTCTATATTCAAATGAGATCACAATCTGAGATACTGGAGGCTAGGATTTCAACATATAAATTTTGGGGGACTAATTCACATAATATTTATGTATTTTACGGATATTCCTCCTACTTGCAAAAGAATACTAGAAGGATATTCAATTCAATATCATATAATCTCAGAAATGAAAATTGGAGCTGCAGAGAAACACATTTATACCCCACCATAATGGCTAAGGATCCACATGTCTTTCAGTACTAGAATAGTTGTATGAATTGTCAGATATTCATAGGAGAACACTACAGAGCAATTTAAAAGAAAAAAACCTATGATATGCAACATAACATTGAATCACATAAGCTTTGGTGAGCCTCTGGAGCAATCAGACTCACATGCATTGCTACTGGCATTGAAAAATTGCCCAACCACTCTGAAAAAATGCTTGCTACTATCTACTAAAGTCACTTTTTCTATAACCCAGAAATTTCAATCGTAGATATGTACTGAAGAAATATTAGGGTGTATGTGCAGCAAAAGGTATTTATAAGAATGCTTATGGCAGCTTTAATAATAATACAAAAATTGGAAACAATAAACATATCCTTAAATAGCAGAATGGGATAAATGAATTTTGATATGGACAGTGGAAGACTACAGTGATTAAAAAGAACAGTCTACTGCTAGATACGAAATCATTGCTTAATCTTATAGAGACAGTGATGAGCAAAACAACTCACAACAAATAAATATGTACTATAAAATCCTACTCGTATGAAGTTCAGACACAGGTAAAAATTAATAGTGATTAAAATCGGGAAAGACAACTACCCCTGTAAACTACCTTTGGTGGGTAACCAGTGGTGTAGTGAGTGAATATATATGTAGAATTTTGTTACCTTTCTGTGTTTGTGTTACACCTCAAAAAAAAAAAGTTTAAATCACACAAAAATACAGTAACAACTAAAAAAGAGATCAGGTTACTTGTAAAATACTGTTCCCATAAAACTATTAACACAGAATTTAAAAAGCAAAAATTTTAGTAAAGACAGAATCTTGTCTTATCCTCCAATTAAAATATTTTATAATATAGCTCCATGATTTGGCTATAGCAGGTAATGGGGGAATTCCCACTTGACTTGATAAACACCCGTTCCTTCCTCCTTGCTTAAATTAAGTAGTGGCAGTGTGATGGTTTCTTCCTCCTTTTCTACCCCATCCCAGCCCTCTCTCCGTCATCATGCCCACACATTCTCCTAATTCAATATGTATCAGGAAATTCCCATTTTATAATGGGTATTTATGGAAAATATAGGGCTCAGGGGGATGATTAAGATGTTCCTATATGTTACATTTATTTTCAATCTTTTACATTTGAATCAAAAGTTGAGGTCCAAGCCTGGGGCATTTTCAGTTCATGCCAAAATACCAGAAGGGGAATATTTCCATTGGAATGACTCAGGCTACTCACCAAATATTTACACATCCTTTCACACCCTTAACTCTGCAATGAAGAATTTGTGAATTTGGAAGTATTCCAGAATCATATAAATCCCTCTATTTTGAATTCAAAACCAAACCTCTTGAAAAAGAAGGCTAATCCTTATTGAAAGCATCAGAAACATTGTTTAGAAATGTCAGGAAATAAAGATTCTAAATAATTTACCTGGCTTTTCCTATGGTTCTTCATAGAAGGAAAAATATATACCCACCAGATTAAGAAGTTGAATCTTAAGGAATTCCGAATGCTTTTAACATTGGGTTGTCCATAAAGGAAGGAAATTTTCTGGGCCCCATCAAATGATAGGCAGACATATGTTCTAAAATATCTCAGGAAATCCTCCTTTTTTCTTTGTTCTCTTAATTACCTAATTAATTGTTTTCTTACTAGTAAGCCCTAACACAACCACCTCTGTCTCCTAGCAGAGTAGTAACTTGTAGCCTTGATTCCTCTTCAGTAAAGACCCTCTGTCACTTATCAGAGACAAAGGGACTGAAGTATCATGATATTTAAAGGATGAGGAAGTATCAAGAAAAAGGTCAAAGACAATAAATAATTTTTAAAAGATTAAATATATCAATTATCAGGCCATTAATAACACGAAAAATAATTTAGTAGGGTGATATTAGAATAAAATCCTTAAGATTTATTTTTGTTGTGGTTGTTAGGATATGTATAAATGGTTAATACCATTGTCTAGGCTAAGTATAATCTCCACTTAGTAATTTCAAATATTGCTGCTATATATATTGGGTATTTTTTTAAATTTTTATTTATTTATGATAGTCACAGAGAGAGAGAGAGAGGCAGAGACATAGGCAGAGGGAGAAGCAGGCTCCATGCACCGGGAGCCCGACGTGGGATTCGATCCTGGGTCTCCAGGATCACGCCCTGGGCCAAAGGCAGGCGCCAAACCGCTGCGCCACCCAGGGATCCCTATTGGGTATTTTTTTCCCTCAAAATCAGTAAAGTGACCATTATTACCCTTGGTAAATATCTCTAGTCAGGATGGAATAATGGTGAGGTTTGGTTCATCACCTTTCTATTTAGTTCTTGCTCTAAAATCTAGAAACCTACTTCTCATTGACAACCTCTCAGGCAGGAGCAGCCCTCTGTGCAGTTTCTCTGGTCTAGGAGAAGCTATATGCTCCTCAAATCCACTGCTTCATTAAACTCTCTCTACTTAATCTTCATTCTGGAGTACACTAAACCTTAGTGCCACAAGTGGGGTTAGAGTAAGGTGATATCATCCTAACAAATTTACTAATCTCAGTTCAAATGGTCAACCTTTTATGAAGGTATTTTAGGAATAAGTTAACACTGAGGAATTCACACAACTTTAAGAGATGATTGAAGGTGAGGATCCATCTCTTTATCTCCATCTAATCATACCATATAACTGTTTGCTGGTTTTACTTCTCAAAAGTTGGTCTTATCTAGAGTATTAAAGATAAAAATGGTAAAAGTATAGGGCAGAGGAAATTATCCATCAATACATGCTTTGCTTTCAATGAATCTAAGGTACAGGACTGTGACATTCTGGTATATCTCTGGTTTCAGCAGCTGTGGAAGTGCAGGTGTATGTCTTCTTGATAGTGAGTAGATATATGTTACTAAATCAATTCCTTCTCTAGGGATTTCTTCCCTTGAAGCTTCCTGCGACACGTGTAGGAGTTTTATGGCAGGAAACAGTATAGAATTGAGCCCAATGGGAATACTTTTATTAGACCCAACATGCGCTGAAGTAAAGTCCTAGTGCTGCTGGGACAGTTTGCAAATGCTCTTACTTACGAGTGCATCTCTAATTCCCAAAAGCCCATCTCATTCCTCCACACAAGGCTGCCAGGGGAGAAGTCAGCTGACTTGTGTAAGTAAACCACGATAGTATTTTATTGTGCATGGCCAGTCTATTAAAGGGGTAGATTCATTATGTACTAGAGATGAAGGTATTTACCCCCTCCCCTCAGTACTCTGACATCCAAAGCACTAACAAGGGTTTTTAAATAATATATGAGCAAGTACTGGACACTTTCCTTTCCAAGGTCTCTCCTCAAATCAGATTCTTGATATTAGAGCTTGTGAAATTCCCCATTGACTGAGTCCCTGGACAGCATACAGAATTGAATACAACTGAAGTCACTTTACTTTGCAGCTGCAAAATAATGATCCCAAAATAGTTTATCAAAGACAAAGAAAATATGGCCTCACAAGAGTACTTTAAGGGGAAAAAATTTATTCCATCATGTCAAAACTTTTAATTAAGGAAAAATATTTAGAAAATTAGTGATGCATAGATTTCCTAGCTTTAAATGCTTATTTGTTCATTCTTTTGTATAGATGTTTTATCAGGACCTCTGTGGCATGACAACTTAACAGTATAAATATTTTTTGTTGTTTATTTTTTCCCATGTACCTGAAAAATTCTGCTCAATTGAGGTCATAGAGTGTCAGCTCTTAATTCATTTGCTAATTCTGATATTATTTGGTGGAACTTAGATTGTACCTAGTTTTTTGCTAGATACTGGAGTTCTACGAGGAATGGGAAAGACAGTGCTTACAAACACTGTTTTTGCTGTAGGGAACACCTTTCAAAATTTTTTTATTCCTTGCTAACACTAAATAGATAGATAGATGATAGATAGATAGATAGATAGATAAAATGATTTTTTTTAATGATTGTTTATGAGGCAGCTGGCATATAGAGAAGATACAGGCAGCTGAGTACTTCAGTACCAAAGGTTCAGGTGAGCCTTTATTTAAAATTAGTGGATGAAAATAATCATATTACTTCTATAATTTTCTGAGCTATCAATCTAGAAATAATCTCTTTGGATTAAAACACATGCTGCTTTCTTTTCAGTCAGAAAATATAATTAGAAAATACTTAATACTAACAGAAGCAAGGTAATGAATTTGAAAACCTGTCTATTATCTTACAAAATCTACATATGGCATGTGCTATTTGCATATAAAACATAGCTATGCAATCAATATGATGAAAGATCCACAATCTTTCATCCACAATCATTTCCTAAGCAGGAAAGGTTTAGTACAGTATTGTTTTAGGAATGAGAATAATAATATGTGCCAGAATTATGTAAACCATACAAAGTTAGCTAGGGAAATTCATGTCTTCCCCAAAGTATTAGTCACATGCTGATTATTGTAATGTTCTAGCCCACTTGTGGGAATAAGACACATAAGGAAGCATGGAAATCTTCTCAGAGCATATTCAAGGAAATTTTTTCCATTCCAAACTTTGGGAGACTGAGAAATATAACCAGAAGAAAAGAGGAAGATAAAAGCAGAGAGGACCCCCCACCCGCCACACAAAGGACAAATGATGAGTTTATTTTGTATAATGCAAAATAGAGGCAGAAAAAAAAAATCTACTCTTAGAGCATTAAGTATTTACTTCTCAAAACAGTGGTCCTATGATTGAAAAAAGTTAAAAACGATTTATATAGTATATTCATTGTACTATAATTATAATCAGTCATATTTTATATTTAAATCCTTTTATTTGGCAATATTATTATGAATCATATCAAAGTAAAACATAGTTTAAATTGGGAATTAAAAGATAAAAGTAAGTATTATGTCACTGTAACTCATTCTGTATGTATAAATTGAATGGTATCACATTTTAAGGAATAGCACCTTAATGTAAAAAAAAAACACATTTAACACATACTTTTAGTTTTGGTGTGATTTTTGCATCAAGAAAACTTGGTTTTAGAATCAGGAGAATACCCTGCTTCCAAAATCCTTCTGTAAATCAGTTAGTCTGTATAGTTGAGTTTGTTTTGTTTTGGTTTGGTTTGGTTTGCTCTGCTTTGCTTTGGGTTTTTACTGCCATGTAACTGGAGAGATATTTGAGTTGTTGAGGGAAGTGTATATTTATCACCTCTGATGAAACTTCCTTATCCAGTCTTTATTTGAATCTAGTTGACACTCAGCCCTGTCCCTAAGTTATTACTGATCCATAATTATATAATTATATTACAGTTATATTAAGTAGATCCATGAAGGAAATAAAAAACTGCTCTCAGCTAATTGGTGAAGGCATTCTGGGACTATTACATTATTTTACAGATAGTTTCTCCCCCCAAACTCAATAATCACAGACTATTTATAAAGAAGGCAGCTGTCAGTTGGCTACCACCACTCAGTGAAAAATTGCTCTTACAAAGGGTAGAAGGTCTCCCAAAAGAGTGGCTCTGTGCTTATTTGAGAAACTCTAAATTATGTTGAAAATACTGCAAATATATGTAAAAACCATAGGAATATCAAGTAAGTTCATTGTAAATACTGCTATTGTTTTCTTAATTTTTAAAATTCCACTTATTAATACTTAACTCTGAAACAGCAACAGAGAAACTTTTTGATTCTAAATGTGATTTCAGGGATCCCTGGGTGGTGCAGCCGTTTAGCGCCTGCCTTTGGCCCAGGGCGCGATCCTGGAGACCTGGGATCGAATCCCACGTCGGGCTCCCGGGGCATGGAGCTTGCTTCTCCCTCTGCCTGTGTCTCTGCCTCTCTCTCTCTCTCTCTCTCTCTCTCTTTCTGTGACTATCATAAATAAATAAAAATTAAAAAAAATAAATAAATGTGATTTCACACATTTGAGCTTTATTTGCTCTTCGTGTTGTGATGTTTACCCAACATTTTGTTTCATAAGGGAACAGAACTAAATTCTGCATTCGATGCCATAATCATCCTTCGTCATCTCTCATTTACAGTCCTTCCTTTGTTTTAAACAAAGAGGTTCACACTTTTGTCCTGTAAGTTAAACTTGAATATGCATGTACACAAAGATTTCATTCCTTGATATTTAAATTGTTTAGCTTAAGTATTTTGAAACAGTGTCATTGTATTCCTTGAAATGTTTAAACACTATATATTTTAAAATAATTGCACTGAACATTATTTGTATATGTCTTAATGGGAAAGAGTCAGATGTCAAATGTGTTAGATATTTTTTTTTACTATGACTTTGAAGTTTATATTTGTGAAAAGGCTCAAATTAGAAAGAAGAAAGTTACTCTAAGATACACTTTATTTTAAATCTGAATACATAATAGGCCTGTCTTCTTCTTCTTCTTCTTCTTAAATGGAAGATTCCACTTTCAGTTTATGTTTACCCTGAAAAACACTGATCAGTACATTTTACAGATTCCTTGATGAACATTTTACAGATTGGTTGATGGAGTAAATCAGTCTTTCTCTATTTTTTTTTTTCAGAGCTATGTAAACTCCATCTAGATTTATAAACCCAACATTGAAAGGGTTTGTGTCATTGACTAGTGAGTTCAGGTTCTAGAAACATTCACATATTTATTCAACAAATGTTTAGGGATCATGGGTGGCTCAGCAGTTTAGTACCTGCCTTCAACCTAGGGTGTGATCCTGGAGTCCTGGGATCAATCCCCACTTCAGGCTCCCTGCATGGAACCTGCTTCTCCCTCTACCTGTGTCTCTGCCTCTCTCTCTCTCTCTCTCTCTCTCTCTCTCTCTCTCTCTCTATATATATATATATATATATATATATATATATAAAATGAATAAAATCTTTAAAAAACAAATGTTTATTGGGTATCCACAATGGCCTAGACACATTCTAAGTACTAAGGTTCAACAATAAACAGAGTAGAAAAAAAACCCTGCCTTCATGGAGCTTGCATTCTAATGGAAGGAGACAGACAGTAATAAAAAAATATTTACTATTAGACATAAATTTTTTAAGAAAGAAGAAAAGCATAAGAATAGAACAGAGAAATGTGCTCCTGTGTATGTGTGTATGATTTTATATATGTTGGTGAAGGAAAAACTGCTTCCAAATAGTTGAAGAAATACATTGAACTAATTCAGTTTTATGCCCTCAGAGAAATACACTATTTTATTGAAGAATCAAAATGGATTATTTTTCTTTCACTGAATTCTCATGAAAATGTTGTGAGAAGCATCATATTTAAGAAGTCTTTTGAACCTGGTATTATATAGAATATGGTTCTTTCTTACAATATGAACTGATATAAGTTAATTTGATCTGTCTTCTCCACGATCTTTTACAAAACTTAAGGTCCTGAGAAACAACAAGTAAGTTGTTTCACCTAAGTTGGAGGTCTAGAACTGCAAATGAATAAACAGTAAGGGATAAAAAAGATTTTGGCTCAAAACTTAAGTCCACGTGTGTTAGAGTGGATTATAAAACACACCAGAACAAGTGATCTTTCATACTGCTTGGCAAACTAAATCTAAGCATCCTAATATAGGAACTGTAAAATAATATTGCACATTTTTGTAGCTCCAAGAAGTACCTTGCATTATTTTAAATAAAATTTTGACTGAAGGAAAGCCATTGCATCAATGATTCAAAGTCTACTAAAGAAACAGGGAACATTTTTCACAGAGAGACACTGGAAATGCATGTGCCTATCTTTGAAGAGATGTCAGCATGTCATGATGAAGTCATCTAGTTTTTAGGAAGATGATAAGACATCTTTATAATTCCTGTAAGATATCTCATATTCCTCTACCATTTCCACAATAAAAGAATTTATAAATCTTCCTAATCCATGTTCAAACCACTCTAATCTTATAGTCTTTAAGAATGTCTGCTTACTTCTATCAAATGAAGAGAAGGACCCCTTGTGAGCATAAATCAGAACTTTCATCTTTGGGGATTACATGAGGAAATAAAAGGAAAGACTTTAACATGGTTACTGAATATAGTTATGGAGGAGTCAGAGATAGGAGCAATCAGTCCCTTTTTCAGTGGTCTCTTTCTTGCATGGGTACTTGGCCTGAGATCCATTGGGATGAAAGTTCTCATGGGGTTAAAGACTGCTTTCTTGTATCCAGGACTGGGACAGGTTTTCAGCAAAAGCCACTACTCCTTTGACATGTTGTCTTTCAGATTCTGGTCCTACCTAAGCTACTTCTGGCAAGGAGTGATCTGTATGTGAAATCTAATGAAGTACTCTGAACAACTGGCTTCTAAAATGTGAATGCTGCTGGGTACAGATGAGTTTTCTTAGCAAAACGTCAAGTCACTGACTTTGCAATTTTAAGAGCATCACTGTGAGTTGTTTACAGAATTACTTGCTATTTTTCAGAGTAAAAATTCAAAAGTTGAATTTTTTAGAAGCGTTTCATCTTTCAGACATGATGATTCTTGCTTCGCATTCCCCCTTCTCTCTCTAAAATTAAAGGGAGTATTTCTCGTGGGAGTAGTGCCGCCTCTGCCAATATCATTTTTCGTTGGAACGAATCAAGAAAAGATTATGGCATCTTCTGAGCAGAGTTCTCTCTTCTTGAACATGGGTCTACTTAGCCAATTATTGCAAACATACAGATCTTTACTGGATATGATTTAATATCAATGATGACAGTCTATCCCTAAGGAATTGACTCAGAAAAAAAAATTCTTATAGATTGGGATCTTTAAGAAAAGTAGCAGAGGTTTCCTTCTATAAGGAAAAATCCTCCTCTCTAAACTGCCTACACAGAAGGCATGTCTTCTGATTGTGTGGGAGATGCCCAGCAGTGCCTGACACCTGTGTCAGTAGGAGAGGGGCCGTTAATGGTGTAGTGGTGACCAGGGTCAATTGGCTAGGTAAGATATACCGGGTGTACATGCCCCAGGCCACTCTCACAGGCTGCCTCTGTTCTCCCAAATGTAGCTGAGAACAGAATGTCAGTGCTGTACAACCTTGAGGGAGCTAGTTCTAACAGTGCTGTGTATCCAACTGTGTTGGAAATTACCCAGGGAAGCCTGTTTCAACAGAGCTTCTTGCTGCAGTTTTAGGTCCAAAAGGTTCAAGGGAGTCTTTGAACTTGAGGATGCCTATCATTCCCAGATTTTGAAAGCTTCTAAGAACTGCTACCTGCCAGTCGCCAGGAAACTGAGAAAGGAAGTTAATAAGCTAACTCACTTTAGCCATAATTTATTGCAGTTCATGTTTATCCCTGTCTCTTTTGCGCATTTGGAAATGTGGTGTTACTGCAGGAAGATCTATACCCTGGAATATATTTTGAATCTGTTTTCCAATCTTTGCCTCACAGAGTTCTTCAGTTTCTTAAAACTTTAGTTATTCCTGTTTGTAAAAATTTGTATAGGGTCTAACCACAATCCAGCTCATAGTCACACCTATATAGTAACAGGTAGAGAGTTTAATAGGTTTGTCTTAATTCCTACTGACTATTCTAGTAGTGTGCACAGATGGTTGCACAGTATGAGAAGTGAAAGAACTCAAGTACAAGGTTCTGAAACTAGAATGTGAGGCCATAGTCCACAATTACTATCTCTAAACTCCTATTTCACATCTACAAAATGGACTTAATAAAACATGCCATATATTTCAAGAAGCTGGCATATGAATCAAAGGAGATAATTTATTTAAAAGAACTTTGCCAAGGGCAATATATTTCAAAAAATGAACTTTTCTTAATTTTTGAAGATACTGATTCTGGGGCTCTTTAAATTTGGGATGTCTGCCATTAAAGATCTTATCTCTTGGGCCTCTTGTATCTACACGATCATACAGTCTTCCTCTCTGGGTGATTGTTATAAACATAGGAAGAAAATCCCTTGAATGAGGCAGTAGGACAGTGAAAGTATTTCCCTCCCTTACTCTTGCTCCCCTGATGGCGCATTGCCCAGTTGACAGGCCAGAAGAGAAACATACAGTACATGTGCATTGCAAAAAAATTGTTTCATGTTTTTGAGTTTATTTTCTCAAAAAAAAAAAAAGAGTTGAAGCACTATGGAAAACGTTATCTTGAAGGAAAAATAAGACTCATTATGTAAAATGGGCATGCAATAACTGTTAATGGGGGTAGACAAGGAAGACACAATTAGAGAACTATCTTCAAAGCTTCTGATGTGCCACATTCTGGGAAAGATACATAAGACATATAACATGATTCTTGCCCTCAACAGGCATGCAATTCACTGTACCAAATACCTCTGACCTTACTGATGAGAAATTAGCCAATGAAATGATTGCTAATAGAGCAAGTGAATGTTTTATATTATTGGTGTGCAGCACTTATAGGTTAATTATGGATGAGAGGGAAGAGAATATGCTGCTGGGTTGACCAATTATTATTACCAGTTTTAAAATACGACTGATTTCTGCTTACATCTTTGTGTTACCCTAAAGTCATCTTATAAAGTTTTCTTCTTCATTTGAATAATCAGTAATTTAATATTATTTGCCAACTATTTCTATTGTATTTCTTGCCTTTTGTTGATTTTCAAAATGTTCATTCTTCTGTTAATCCTTTCTGAATAGTTTCCCTAATAAAATTCTTTGAAGAATCTAAGATGCTTCTTTTCCCCAGTCAAACCTCTAACTTAAGAGTCCTCTCTCCTAGCTCGTAACTATTTTCTTTTTGCTATTTAAGGTTATTTTCTTTCTTTATTGACCATTTCTTCATTTTTTTGGCTTTTAAGAGTACTCAGTTCTAACTAAAACTGACCTGAAGATATCTGCTCTTTTTTTCTGTTTCGAATACTTATAGACACAAATAAGGAATATTGTGAATTCTTAATTTTTTAAAAAATAAACAGTCAGAGGGATAAATATTATTTAAAAAGTGAAATCTTCCCTGCAAATAACAGAAAAAGTAAAGCTGGC
The DNA here is from genome assembly GCF_048164855.1 of Canis lupus baileyi. Lineage (NCBI taxonomy): Eukaryota > Metazoa > Chordata > Mammalia > Carnivora > Canidae > Canis > Canis lupus. The sequence goes on along the minus strand of NC_132839.1, from coordinate 12,939,916 downwards.
AAAAAAAAGATAATATTTTTTAAAAATGAACATAAATCTAAACTCCATGAATTAATAATGGAGAGAAAGAAATTTTTAAGAAAAATTAAATGTGAATTGACATTGTATTCTTAAGGATGCTATAAAGTAAAGATAATATTTACTTCTGTTAAATATGAGAAATTTACTTCTGTTAAATATGTAGACAGATGCTGTCTACAGATTGAAAAGGATCCACACTCTTACAGAGGGAGAACATAATGCAAAGTTAAAATTAAAGAGTTGAAATGATTATGAGCATTATATTAGAAAAAAATTAAAAATTCATGTTGAATATGATAAAAAAAAGGTAAAACTGTGAATAGGAGCTCACAACAAAGTCTCTTAGTGGAATAGAAGACACTCAAAATCCAGGATATACAGGAACGTGAAAAAGTTATGATTGACAACAGGAATTCTTTGGATACATTTTTTAAAAGGAAATAAATAAAGAATTGTTTAAATACAAAAGTCACAGTCAACCCTTGTCAAGAAGAGATACAATTGCTAGAAGAATTAGGATGAAAGTTCCTGATTTATTTAACTAAGTTTGAACTTGCATGAGAGGAAGTGGAAAGTGAAGAGATTATCATCTTTTAGGGAGAAAGCATAATCTTCAGAAGCTGAAGACCTAGAAATTTCCCATAAGTGAGAGACTGAAAATTCTGCTCCAAGATAGCACTGTAGGAGCCTCTTTAACTCACCTCCTCCCATGAATGCACTGACATTTAACATAAAGAGTCAACATGGAGAAGATCCTTCCGAAGGAAATCCGGAAACCAGCAGAGCAACTCCTACCCATTAGGTGAATGAGAAAATATGCACATCACCCACATCAAAACAGAAAAAAAAAAAAAAAAAAAAAAAAGTTGAGACAAACTCTTTCCATGAACCTCACCCTCAGAATAGCTCTATACAATCAGAAGGGAACTCCCAACTCATAGCTTCTCTCTGGGAAGTAAAGGGTTTGAACCTAACATCCACTACATCAACTTTTAAGAATAACCAACTTTGAGGCCCCAAGATACCTAGGTCTGAAAGCCAATAGGGCTTGCATCCACAAGACCTGCAGGCTGTAGAAAATAAATAGTTCTTAATGGGCTTTCAAGGACTTGCTATGACTATCTCCCTAGGGGTTAGCAGAGAAGAAATAGGCAAAAAACACCAATTACCAAGTTTCTCCCTGAAAGGGTCCTAACTATATATTCTTCCAGCTGCTCTCTGAGTGTCTAGCTTCCAATCATCCTACATCAAGGTGCTGATTATAATCCTCCCCATTGGAACATTAACGGGTCTTGGCAGAGCCTAACTACTGAGAGCCACTAAGAACAAAGAAGACAGCCTGAACAATCATAAAGGTTCAAGAGACAACCATGAGCTTGGGCTAGGCTGAATGATAAGGCTCATCTCCTACATGAGACCACTCTATCAAAACTAAGAAAGGTGACTTTTATCAGAACCAGAAACCACAGAGATTATCAAAGAAACTGAAGAAACAGAAAAAATATTCTCCAAAAAAAAAAGAAAAAAGAATAAGATAAAACTCTAGAACCAGACCTTAATGAAAAGGACTTAAGTAACTGATCATTTTTTAAAAGGATTCATTCATTCATTCATTCATTCATTCATTCATTCATTGGAGACACAGAGAGAGGCAGAAATGTAGGCAGAGGGAGAAGCAGGCTCCCTGCAAGGGAGCCTGATGCAGGACTCGATTCTAAGACTCTGGGATCACAATCTGAGCCAAAGGCAGACTCTCAACCATTGAGCCACCCAGGTGCCCTTAAGTGATTTATCTTATAGAGTTCAAAATAATGGTCATAAAGATGCTAACTGGGGTCAAGAGAACAATGCATGAGCAGAGTGAAAATTTCAACAGAGAATATATAAGAAAACACCAAATTACAGAATTGAAGAATATAATTACTGCACTGAAGAAGTCAACAGTAAGGTTCAATAACAGACCAGATCAAGTGGAATAACTAATCTGTTAACTCATAGGGCACTGGAATTCACCCAATCAGAGGGGGGAAAAAAAAGAATGAAATAGAGGCAACAAAAGCAAAAATAAACCAGTTGTACTTCATCAAACTAAAACAGGGGCGATTGGGAGGCTCAGATGGTTAAGTTTCTGATTTCTGTCCAGGTTATGATCAGAATAATGAACCAAGCACTGCATGGAGCTCCATGCTCAGTGGGGAGTCTGCTTGAGATTCTTTCTCCTTCTCTCTGCCACTCCCTCTGCTCATGCACACTCTATCTCTCCCTAAAATAAATAAATCTTAAAAAAAAAAAAAACTAAAAACATTAGGTACACCAAAGGAAACCATTAATAAAATGAAAAGGAAACCTGTGGAATAAGAAAAATGTGCAAAACATATATCCTAAACATACAAAGAATTTGTACAACTCAGTAGGAAGAATCCAAACAAACAATTGGAGTTAAAAAATAGGTGAAGAGGGGACCCTGGGTGGCTCAGTGGTTTAGCGCCTGCCTTTGGCCCAGGGTAGGATCCTGGGGTCCTGGGATCGAGTCCCACATCAGGCTCCCTGCATGGAGCCTTCCTCTCCTTCTGCCTGTGTCTCTGCCTCTCTCTCTCTCTCTCTCTCTCTCTCTCTCTCTCTGTGTGTCTCTCAGGAATAAATTAATAAAATCTTTAAAATAAATGGGCAAAGAACTTGATAGACTTTTTTTTTCAAAAAACATCATACAAGTGGCTAATAGATCCATGAAGAGGTGCTCAACATTACTAATCATCAGGGAAATGCAAATAAAAACCACAATGAAATATTATCTCACACCTGTTAGTATGATTATCATCAAAAAGACAACAGACAAGTGTTGTCAAGGATGTGGGGAAAAAAGGACTATAAATTGGCACAGCCACTATGTAGAACAGTATAGAGACTCCTTTAAAAAAATTTAAAGTAAAACTATCATATGATTGAGTAATCCTTGCTCTGGGTATATATCCAAAGAAAATGAAATCAGGATCTTGAAGAGATAACTCTACTCTTGTGTTCATTGCAGTATTATTCACAGTAGCCAATATATGGAAACAACCTAAGTGTCCATCTTGGATAAATGGATTTAAAAGATGGTGTGTGTGCATGTGTGTGTGTGTGTATGAAATCTTAAAAAAAAAAAAGTCAAATTCATATAAACAGAATAGAAAAGTAATTACCAGGGCAGGGACATAAGGAAATGGGGAGAGTTTAGGAAATGGGTACAAACTTTCAGCTATAAAGTAAATTTGTTCTAAGAATATAATGTATTTTATGGTGACTATGCTTGATAACACTATATTGTGTACTTGAAATTGCAAGAGAATAGAAACTAAATTTATCATACATATATATACACATATATAAATATTTGAATTGATGAATGTGTTAAGTGGATGAGAGGAATATCTTCACAATGTAGAAGTATATCTTATCATCACAATGTACATGTTAAATATTGTATAATTTTGTCAGTTATATCTCAGTAAAGCTGCAAAGAGACACTCATAAATTGAAATAAGTTAAAGATTCAGATAAATAATGAACATATTCAAGTGGGCTTACCAAAAATTATTTTAATGACAATCTAAGGAGTTCAGTGTATTTCAGAGTTAATTAGAAGATATGATGAAGATTCAAATTTGTTTAAAGGTACATTAAATAAGGTAGTATATTTTTCATACATACATGAAGCTAACATCTTCACATAAATATTCATTAGAATATCTGAACATAGAGGAAAAACACTGATGCGAATGGATAATCATGTAAAATTGCAGCATCTAACTAATGCAAGATTTTGAAAATGAATGCTTTGGATTTCCATGTTCTTAAAGCCAAAAGACAATTTTTAATCTTTCTATAGATGTTTAGTTTTCTTAAAGTAAGTCCATTTGTAAACTCATAATAGTTCACACACAGATGCAATCCAGTAATGAAGAATAGTGGTTTTCAAACACCTCTACACCCTGGAATCATATATGGAATTTTTAAATGTCTAGACCTCATATATAGAAACCCAGACTTAATTTGTATGGAGTGCACTTGGAAGATAAGGATTTTTTTTAAGTTCCACCAATGATAACAGTGTGCAGTCACATTTGAGAATTAGTGATGTAGAAAGAGTAGGAGAAATCAGTTGATGCTTGTTTACATGAGTACAATAAGCTAGCTTAGCACAATCACCTGCTCAATGCACGCTCTCAATTTATTTTCCAGCTGGGACTGAAATTATTGACCACAGAGTGTTTATGCAACTAGTAACACTCATTCCAATTAAATGTTAGCAATGATTTTCTTTCTACAGGGTTACACAGTAGTATCTGATATTCTGAACAGGTGCTTGCGTTAATGTGAATTTGCAAAGACAAATACCAACAGACCTGCTGCTTAAATATGTCAATGTTACTTATGTATGATGGGTGCCAAGTCTCTCCTTCAGGACTGTCAGCCACCAAAAACAATTAATAATGGGCATCTGCTACTTAAATTTTCTTTGTTAAAATTTTCAAAATGATTTTTATATTCCTAGTGGTAATGATACTCTTTTCACCAAACAGAACATACCCAGGCAAATACTTTCAACCAATGAATAACAGTTGAGAATTTTATAAAATCTGCAAGATATGCCCCAGAGATTATGTAATACACTAGCAATTTTTTACTGTAAAGAGTCCCAAGAGATGACATAATTTACCTATTATCACATACCAAATGAGGAGAAAAAGTCCCACCTGGAATGAACACCTTCTGTTTCTCAGTCCTCTATTCTTTCTGTAATAGAACACCTTCTTTTGGAGATTTCCAAACACTACAAATAAGTCATTAGTTGTTGGAATCAGACATTTCTTTAAACCTAAAAACCATTTTAAAACCTTGATGCAGGAGCACTTAGTTGGCTCAGTTGGTTAAGTGTCAGACTCTTGATTTTGGCTCAGGTGGTGATCTCAGGGTCATAAGATGGAGCCCGCTGCGGGGCTCCATGCTCAGCAGGGAGTCTGTTTGATATTCTCTTTCCCACTCTCTCTGTCCCTGCCCTGAGTGCTCTCTCTTTCTCTCTCTAAAAAATAAAAAAATCTTAAAAAAAACCCTCGATGAAAACATAAAATGATTTCTTAGAGGTTTTAAATTTCTTATAGCTAATCTTTAGATCAATCTTAAAGTGGCTAAAATTTGAATTTTTCAAAAACTTGCATCAAATTTCCCCAGATATAATTCCATTACTTTCCATTTCTTAAGAAATATATTTTCAAATATACCTGTACTTTGGATCTAGAGTTCCAATATTCCATCAATCTAATGGGAGACAAGGAAGCAAGTCCAAACCCCAATTTCCATCTATGGAGCAGAGTTCATGAAGCATGGCTTTAATCCATGGAACAGATTACATAGCACTATGGTGGGGCTGCTCTTTATTGTATTTTGGAGGGTTCTCAAGGTCTCACCAATATTTAGGCCAGTGTGGTTAGCCTCCAAACTTCTATTTTCATTACTAGTGTCTTCCTTTTGCCCCCTTATTCCATTATTTTTGGCCTTAGTTAAAACTTTTTGACAAATATTACTATATTCACAGCTTCATATTGAAACTAAAATTCTAGTCCATGTGGCTGCCTTTGCAAGTCTTATTTGACCCTGTGACTATGTGACAATCTTTCACTGGTAGAATTATGGAACAGTAAGTGACCTCAATTCTGTGTGAACCTCCACAATTTTAAACCCAGATAATTATTTCCTATTTCCTTTATAGATTTTAATGTAGTAAATTGTATGGCCTCCCATAATCAGACATTGTTCCGTGTTGTACTATTTTAAATATACAATTCTGTATTTCTCTAATATCCTCTCATTGCTGTTCATTGACTTTCTCAACTGTAATAGAAAATAAGGCCTATTATAAAAATGAAATTCCTATACAATGTTAAAGACTCAGGTTTTGTTTATTTTGTTTTCCAGAACAGTCAGCCTCTAAGTATCTGTCTTATTTGTTTTAGTTATTGATGGCTTGTTTGACCCATTATGTCATTCTCGCCTCAATTTAATTTTCCTGGCACCCAAGACCTGAGTTTGAATTTCAGCTACACCATTTCCTAGCTGTGTGATTCTCAGAAGTGTATTTATTTAAACTTCATAATATCAGGATTCCTGTTAATACAAACACAACTGATAATAGTACCAGTCCCAATGAATTATTTTTAGGGCTAAGTTTAAAACCCATAGCATGGTGTCTGGTGCAAAGTAAGATTTTTAAAAGTTAGTGACTTTTATTGTTTGTACAATTGGAGGGAATTGTAACAGTGAAGAATGGGCAGCTAAAGAGGAAGGAGGGGGCCAACTCCAATTTTGACTTCTATGACCAATGAAAACCTTATTTTCTGTTCCAGGGGAAAAAGGGGTTCCAAAATTCCTGGTTAGTTGTCTCCCATCACTGTAACAAGAATAAAAATTAGTCATTGGAATCAAACAAGTCAGTGCTACTCTAGGTTTAATGCCCATTGACCCCACAGCATTATAAACACAGACTCTACTGTGTTAGCTATATGTTCTTAAAATAAACGCAAAAAGGCAGCAAAGAGTAATAGGCTTTCATTAGCTTTCAGGGTTCTTTTTTTTTTTTTTTTTTTTGAAACTTACGTATTTCATTCATATTTTTTTAAAGATTTTATTTATTTATTCATGAGAGACAGAGAGAAAGAGGCAGAGGCATAGGCAGAGGGAGAAGCAGGCTCCATGCAGGGGGCCCGACGTGGGACTCGATTCCGGGTGTCCAGGATCAGGCCCTGGGCTGAAGGCGACCCTAAACCGCTGAGCCACCCGGGCTGCCTCTCATTCATAATTTTTAATTGTTTTTACTGAAGAACATTTCTGGCTCTCTAATATTTTTAAGACATATTCTCTTTTCTGTTCAAAGTATTTAATTGATATACACAGAGCCTGCCATAGTACAAATAACAAAAAATAGGTTATCCTTTTTCTAGCAAAAAACAAAAATCAATAACAACAAAAAACAAAAACAAAAAAAACTCAAAGTCTATACCAAGGGCTTTGTTCCCTCCATTTGTATTATAGCCTATATAATAGGATATTTCTATACACTTTTATTGCTTTAGGCTATATAATGCTTTACAAAAATTTGTATTGTCTAGGAAAGACAATACAAAGGAAATCACAACTCTGCTGTACTAGATTTTGCTTTTCACATTTGTGAAACTACACAACATGACACCTCCCACCTTAAAGTGTATTGAAATGACAGATATCTTCATCATGATTTGAGTTCCAATATAAATAGATCTATATCTTTTCTTCATTTAAGGATTATTTAAGCAGACAATACAAAAATTTGATGCGTCTATGTGGTTTCTTAAATTCTTCATAAATAACAAAAGCCTCAGGTAGAAGACAAAGTGAAAACCAAAGGATTAATAAGCCTAAAACCTAAATCATTCCTCAAGTAAATGAGATACAATACAGCAATATTAAGGTTTTACCTAAAATAAGAATTAAAAGAACATCTGAGAAATATGCAGAAAATCAAACTAGAGAGGGGGTAGGCTCCAAAGTGAAAGTACTAATCCTCTTTCAAAAGTCAATTAAGGGGAGATTGCAGTAATCCAAGGAAGAAGTCAGAAATCCACAAAAAGAGATAAAAATAAAGATTTAGGTGTGATTCACTTTAGCACATAAACTGAAAGGACAAAAAAAAAAATAAAAATAAAAATAAAAATAAAAATAAAAATAAAAAAAAAAAAAATAAAAATAAAAATAAAAAAAATAAAAATAAAAAAATAAAAATAAAAATAAAAATAAAAATAAAAATAATAAAAATAAAAATAAAAATAAAAATAAAAATAAATAAACTGAGAGGACAGAAACTATAGTATCTCCTGGTAAAGATTCAGGTATTAAAACAAATCACTTATTTGTACCACAGGCCAGAAAAGTTCAGGGGTCATATACAAAGGTGACAGTTTGACCGACAGGCTTATGCAGGTGTGAGAACCTTTGACTAAGAGTTTGAAATCTCTTCAATGTTGAAAATATAAGTAGTGCAAGTGGGCAGAAATTCACAATGATTGATGGCTTTGCTGTCAGAGTTGACTGAAGAGGTTGCCAGTATCAACAGGAGGTCTAAATAATGAAAACACCATATATTTCTTTAAAATTTCCCAGGTTATGAGGGTTTTCAGATACACTGTTGGAGATTCTAAAGGATTCTAAAGCAGGTGTGGCAAGTATTCTTATTCCACCTTTACAGAGAATGAACTGAAACTTAGAGAAGGAGTTTCCTAGGCTAATAGTCATAATTGTAACTCTGACTCAGGTTTTCATTATTGTTTTGTTTTAACTAAAGTCTTATGCTGTTTTCAATTTGCTATGTAGGAAGAGAAGGGAAAGGGTATATAAGTATATATGTTATATGTTTTAAATATACAATTTTTAGGAATATCACATTTGTGATTCAGTTTGATCCTCGCTAACACCCTAATATTAACCAACAATAAAAAACTACCATTTATTATCAGCCTAATATGTTATCACATATCATATACATCTATTACCCTTAGGTGCGTAGGCACAGCGCAGCAAGGTAGTATTAGTATTTCTGTTATAAAAGTTAAGAAAAAGGATTCTCGAGAAAGATCAGATGATGAGCCCTTCCATCAAGTATCTTTCCAAAACATTCATCTTATCATATCAACTGACAACTTCTGTTGAACTCCCCCGTGGGTCCCTATTGGTGTTAAGATCTGTTGTGTAAAGTCTTGAACTTCCTCGTTCTCCAACTTGATATCAACACATAGTCATCCTTGCCATCATTCCTGCCCTTGTCTTTGTACACAACTCTAGCCTCATTCATCCAGTTAACTCATTTCCTCAGAGAAGCCTTCCTGATTAAGCCAGTCCCTACTATCACTTTCTCTTACTATTTACCCTAAAATGATCTCTCTTTGATAATACTTTTAATAGTTATAATTTTATATTTATGTGTAAAATTATTGGAGTATTGTTTCTCTCCACCCCAAGCTATAAATTGTATGAGGCCTAGAACTCTATTTTCTTATTATCTTATCTAGTTCCCAGTATACTACTGGCCAAAAAAGTCTTTTTAAAATATTATTCTTTTACTCAACAGACATTTGTAGAATAGCACAATTTATTTTACCATAACAAAATGGTAGAACATACCAAATGGAAAACAAACTGTATATTGGATGGATCTGCTCTTTCATAAAGTAGCTGTCATTCTTGATATATATCTTCTTAGTTGTTTGACTTTGTCTTATGTAGGTGAGGAATTTTTCAACATACTGGTAGAAAATAATTTTTCTAAATCTTCTTGGATGTCTTTAGTTGCTTTCATCCTTCAACTATTAATCCAAATAAACATTATTTGTAGAGATGATGATGATGATTCATTATTTTCACCCAACTTAATTATTCACTTCCACATCTATAACTTGGTTGTGCTACATTTCTGTTTTATAGCATAGCTCTATTTTTTTAAAGATTCTATTTATTTATCCTGAGAGACACAGAGAGAGAGGCAGAGACATAGCAGAGGGAGAAGCAGGCCAGTGATTTCACAGTTATCATGGTGAGAAAGGTTGGTGTTACTTATTTCTGTTTCTCAGAAGGATTTCAAATTTTGTGATGTGTGTATTCCAACATCAATTCTCCAACCCCAACTGGAAGTTCTATACTTCAATTTTGTTACTAATACCCAGAGTTAGCATCAGACTCCACAGGTCTAAGACAGCCCACAAGACGGCCCTTACTTCTGGTGTCAGGGATCACCTCTACTTCCTGACTGGCTATAAATCTTGGGGTTCCCTGAATGCCCTTCAGGTCTGATAATCCTCGAAGTCAATTAATATGACTCTGTGAAGTCCTCTATTTGTGCTTACAGTTTCATTACAAAGGATACAACTCAGGAACAACCAAGTGGAAGACGTACTTAGGGCAGAGTTGTGGGGGTTAGGTGCAGAGCTTCCATACCGTCTCTAGGCATTTACTTTCCCAACGTATCTATGTATTCTCTGTTCCAAAAGCTCTCGGGCTTATTGTTTCAGAACTTTCATACACACAATGATTCAGTAAATTATTGACCACATGATTGAACTCAATCTCTACCCTCTCTCTCCTCCCCAAAGGTCCATCAGGAGGTGGAGCTAAAACTTTTTAAAAAATTGTAGTCAAAAAAAAAAAAAATTGTAGTCAAGTAGTTGACTTATTATGAGTAACAAAAGGCACTCCTAACACCCAAGAAATTCTGAAGTAGTTAGGAGCTCTATGCCAGGAGCAGGAACAAAGACCAAACACATATGCCATATGCAGAAATTGGGAGGGAAAGTTGGAAGCCATGGCCCTACACCAGCCTTGCTGCTCATATCTCATGTTGAGGAATTCTTACAAAAGTTGAATACATTATCCTCCAAATTACCAAAGATTTAAGAATGTTAGTCCAATAAAAATAATCTTTATTTCAAATTATTTTTAATAAACTGTAAAATGTCTCAAAAACAATATAAAAATATTCAAGTTCTGATTTCAGAATCAAAGATAATATGTCAGGATTTTAAAATAATTCTCATATATATGTGTATATATATATATACATAGTGAGATAGAGATAGAGGTATTAGGCAAAGGTGTAGCATTTATTAGTGGGCCTCAATTTTGTGGAAAAAATCTCCTTCTCTCCTCAAAAGGTAGAACCATCATTTCAGGGATACAGAAATATGAAGGTCATTTGCGACATATCTCCATGTGGCAGGAACATTATAAAATCCACTTTAGACTTTGATGCCAGTGCTTCCAGTCTGCCATTCTCCCCAAAGCAAGAACCAGAAAAAAATTCTGTCATACTAATAAGAAAAGAGGGGGAGAGAAAATAGAATCTTCAAAATGTGTATGAATGATCATGACTCTGTGTGTGTGTTGGGAGGGTGTGGGGAGACACACACTATTAGATGAAAGAGTAGGTAAGTTTCCACTACATCAAAGTAGCAGGAGAGGCAAATGTGTATGATGTTGTTGTATGAAAAGGAAACTACCAAGTAGCTGCACAAGATTTCAAGTCTTGCAAAGCATATATACCAAAGCCATCACATTGCATTTAAAAAATTTGATAAACTAAAAAGTATATTTGAATTTACTGAGATATTTTGCTTGCCTGACACACACACATACACAAAAGAAATATTATTAAAGCTTGAAGGTTTTCACCTGCTCTTTACTGGATTAGCTTACATGTAATAAGATAAAAGTTATATATGGCTTTTCCTCATTCCTATTTGACAAAATATGATATTAGGTGATTACAAAGCTCATTCACCATCTCATTAGATGAAGTAGGTCTTCTCTCTTTTTAAGATTCTCATGAAAGTCATGAGCTTCTCTAGAAAAATAAAATTCAAATAAATATAATTTTAGGTGGTTTCTCAGCTCAAAGGCCTGGGTAAAATCCTCAGACAGACAGGAGAAGTGTAGAGATTATCATAACCACACATTCTTGGGCAGACTACCTTCTGAAAATAAGATAAGGGCAGCATTCTTACTCTCCTTTTCTCACTAGAAAAACTAGTGCTAAATCTGTTTCCCTTTAAGCTACACAGAAATATCCAATTTATTAATAGGATAGTTTAATTTGTCACATTTTAGATTATATTATGAGAGTATATTTCCATTTTAAATCCTTAAAGCTTTTGATTTAGTTAATACTGAGAGAAAAGGAAATATAAAAAGATATGTACATCAAGTGGACACCTTTATCCCTAATTTCATCAGGCTCTTAATTTCCATTCCAAAGAAAAACTAGAGGCTTCTATATGTGTAAATAATTGTTTCCTTTATGATAAGACTCATGTCTTCTATTTGATCATTAAGAAATTTAAAAAAACAGTCACTTTCAACGATCCTCATATATTCATATTTTTGGCAGGTGGTCAATTCCCAATTTCAGGTAGATTCACACTCTAACTTTTGAGTAATAAGTATTTATTTATCTTTAACAAGGATCCCAGGTGATAACTTAATCATAAATCATGTATTCTTCAGTGACTAAAATAAAAATGAATTATAATTAGAATTCTAATCAAATTAGGGGCCCTTGGGTGGCTCAGTTGGTTAAGCATCTGCTTTTGCTTCAGGTCAAGATCCCAGGGTCCTGGGATCGAGTCCCACATTCGCTTCCCTGCCCCACAGGAGGCCTGCTTCTCCTTCTCCTTCTGACTCTGCCTCTGCTTCTCTCTCTCTCTCTCTCTCTCTCATGAATAAATAAATAAATAAAAATCTTAAAAAAAAAGAATTCTAGTTGAATTAGAATGCAACCCTTGGTTTATCTATATTAGTTAAATATAGTATCTCTAATTTACCTCAGGGGCTTACTGAAAAATGCAAATTGCAAATAACTTCAGAGACCCCCCTGAACTGGACTCTAAGGAACGGGGTCTGGAATCAGCCTTTTAGGAAGCTCCCAATGTTATTCTAATTCACACTGAAGTTTAAGTCCTCCTTCACTGGAGATTCCTTCTAGCCCTATGATTTTATGATTTTGGTTTGTGACTAATCAGCCTAAATTTTAGTTGGTAGACCACACAACTCCCTGCCAAACTTTCTCCACCAAATATAGCAAGAGTTGACAGATGCCCAAGCAGCAGTGGTCTTTGTGTGTGCCCATCCTAAAAGCAGCTGGGTCTTGTGGCCTTAGCGCCAGCTGTCTGGAACTAGGCAGCAGGTGCTGAGATGGCCAGCTGTTCTCACAAGACAAGCCTGGCAGCTCTGCTGGCCTGGGTCTCAAATTTTCCCTTGGGTGGCCTTCCTTTTGTGGGTGGTCCAGCTCAACTCTAATTCTAGTGAGTGTGCATTCCAAGGCTGAAATACTCGGGCCAGAGCCTACAGAGAGCACATACATGTTTTATGTTTAGGAATACATATTCTCACATTGGATTGAACAATCACTTAAAATCCCTTCCAGCCTTAAATTCTATGTGTGTTTGCATGTGTACATATGTATTTATGTCTAATTATCATGCAAAATGTTCTCATATGTAATTTTTAATTGGAGATGATGGGCATGGTCCAACCGTCTCTATTCTTTCTAAATCCTCTTCAATTGTCAAAATTAAGTCTGTTTTAAGAACAGCACTAAAAAAAGCAAAATTTAAACATGACCAAAGTACTACCAGTCTAAAATATCTAAGAAATCTCAGAGAAAAGGTAATTTTGTGACAATACTCTGTCCATGTCATGTGCAAAGGACATAAAGATTCATAAACATGTTGAGGGATAAAGAAAATGCATCCTTTCGCAAGACTGTAAGGAAATATAGCTTTAAATTACTATTCTCACACTTTTCCTTTTAAATATAAGTAGCAAAATGATGTATAACAATATAATGGTATATTAAATTGTTAAATTACCACAAAATTAAATTTAAACTTGAAGTTAATAGCTTTAGTAAATTGTGTTTATATGTTCTTTACAGTTGTATTATTTTCATAGCTTTTATCTTCTTTTAGTAACAAACATGAGAAACTTCACAGTTTGATATTGTCAGATAAACTTTTGCTAAGTAGATTTCTCACTATTTCAAAATGAATTGATGACTTGTGATTTTATACAATGAATCAGATATCAAGGTTTCTGAATATATCCTTTTTAAATACTCTGAGTCAATACACTTCTAATCTACTTCACCTATGTGTTAAAAACATGATTGAATAAGATTGAAAAACCTTGTCTAATAAAGTACTTGGTTATTTTTCCTTTTAAACTTCTTATGCTAAATGGTATTTAAAATATTTTCACAAATCTTTCAAGAAACAGTAACTTTATAAACAACAATTTCTAGGAGTATATGAAATATTAAAATATTTAATGATTCTTTTGGAGGAAAATACCAGATCTATACACTTTGCCTATACCAGCAAAAATATTTGGAAAGAAAGACCCCATGTTGCAGTAGAATAAACAACGTTCTACCTGGAAAAGGAAAATTATACTTTACATATTTACTGTCAAAAGGAAATGAGGTTTTATATATACATTTATATATGTATATAAATTATACAATTATTCAGATTGCTAATAAATGTCATTATTTTAACCAAATAGCTTCCTTCAAATATCTGTAAAGCAATTAGCATAGCTGAAAGAGGTATACATGGTTGGCTTGTAAATGTAAGTTATAAAATGAAAAGGAAATTTGATGGTTGGTTATTTAATTTGATCAATAAGACTTGCAAAGCGATGGGAATAAATTGATGTGTAACCCTGAGCTGCCCATGGTCTACAGTGATCCACTTAAGCAGCAAGCCCATGAACTTCGCTCCATTTTGTGGGAATTTGGACAGAACTCTTGTGTCGCAAAATCTGGCAAAAGTAGCAATGATTTCCAAGGCCTCCTATTAGATATTCTAGTTCTTACCTTTTTTTTTTCTGCTCAGAGTAAGCTTTCTTAGTCCTTAAAGTTCACAGTTCCTTTATACTCTCCCTGTCTACTCTAAAAATGTGTTCTTCTGTAGAAATCATCTCAAATGTAGCCACCAAAATGTTAAGATAAAGGAATATATTTTTTACTGTGATAAAAAAAGATACGACATATGAGATCTGTATTAGCAGTTTGATTGTTAACTATAAGCACAATTTGTATAGCAGATCTCTAGAAATTTTCCATCTTCGGTGACTGAAAAATCTTAACCCAATGAACAGTAATTCTCCTACTTTTTCCTCTCTGGAGCCTCTGGCAACCACTTTCCTACTTTCTGTTTCTGGAAGTTTGAGTGGAATCATGCAATATTTATCCTTCTGTGACTGGCTTATTTCACTTATTTCACTCGTGATGGCTTCGAGTTTCTTCCCTGTGGTACAATATGACAGTGTTTCCTTCTTTTCTATGGCTGAGTTATGTTCTGTTGTATGTATACATATACAATGTATATACCACATTTTCTTTATCCATTCTTCCATTGAAAGATGATTTGTCTTTATCCATTCACACGTTGAAGTAGGCACCTCTAAAAAAAAAAAAAAAAAAAAAAAAAAAAAAAAAAAAAGAAGTAGGCACCTCTAACTTGATTTTCAGTAGTCCTCAGGTATCCAAACTATTAAGGTTCTCTCAGCACATTGGCTGAGTCCAGACAGAAACCATTTCCTTGGGCAGCCCTCTGAAAAGCTAGAATATTGGGAGCATGCTTCACTCTTTGTTTTCACCCTGAAGGCTAGGGTATTCTCTCCTGGCACGAACTGTGCAGTCTTCAGAAAGGGACTGACGTAGGTAAAATGAAATTGCTTTTATTGTCTATTTCAATGCAGCTGTTCCTATCTTTTTGCTCACCTACAGTACCCTGACTTCTTTACCGGATTCTCTAATCTTTATAAAGGTATTTTGGTTCAACCAGTATTTCTACTGGAGGAATAAAGGCTGGGACTTCCTCTTCTACCATGGTGCTGATGTCACTACTCCAAAACGAATGACTATTTAAAGCATTATCCTTATAAAATGTGTTAAAATTATTAACTTTTTGGTAACCTTAAGCATAAACGTCTAAATAAAAGCACTGATTCTGAGATTTCATTCAACAAATAAGGGGATGGGGACTCTAGGAGAATATGCTGGAGAGAAGCCCCCTATGGATATATCTGTATGGACTCTTAATGGTCATTCTCTGCATAAAGCCAGCCTTAGTATACCCATAATTTTTGTAATGTATTTTATAAAATCCTACCACTCTAAGATTAATTTTGGATTTAGATTTCTTTTGTGAGAGATCATGCAACAGAGAGACTGAGTTGAGGGTTTGGAGCCAGCAGCCTAGGTTCATGGCCTAGTTTACTACTTTCTAATCGTATATATTTAGACACTCAAGTAAGGCATTAACTATATTGTGCCTTACTTTTCTCATTTCTTATGACACTGACAAAAACCTAAAAATTGAACCTCATTCAGCTGCAATGAGTATTTAAAGGATCAATATTTGTAAAGCATTCAGAATATAGCCTAGTACGTGATGTTATATAGATATAAGCTATTACTACTATTTATAAAATTAGCTGCTTCAAAAACATACTGCAACATAAAAAATTAAATGTGTATCTGTTAAATCATAAGCAACCTTAAAACAAAAAGATATACAGGGAAAATAATTGTAATATAGGTAACAGATAAGTTATAATAATAATAAATTATATGTAATATATAGGATACTAATACATAATAGTTAACTAATCAATTATAATAGATTTATAAGTTAAAAATGAAATTCAATTTTACTATGATATTGGATAAAACAAAAAGGATTAATGATATCTAGCATTAGCAGGAGATCACATGTTCTAAAATAGTGAGTATAAGTGAAATCACTGGGAACATTTTAGAGAAAACTTATTAAAACACAAAAGTGTTAATCAAAATATCAAATATCTGTATGTACTAAATGAGAAATCCCAATTCTACAAATCCCTGCAGAAATCTTTAAAGTATCCTTTAAGGTTGTAAAACATATGTCTATTCATAGTCATTGCAACATCCTTTTAATAGATAACATTTGGAAATGAACTGACATTTGGTTATCAATTGAAATTAATATTGTTCTAGTTATACTATGGAATATTAAACAGATGTTCTAAATATCATCCATTACACCCCTTAAATGCACAAGAGAAAATTTACCAATGTGTATCAAACTATTAACTCTGGTTACCCTGGTTACCTCTAGGGAGTGGAAATATTTTAAAGACTATGACACATTTTATATGTTATACTCTAATTGTATACAAAATATATTTAATTTAAAAAAAGGCATATTCCAAGGAAAAAATGAATTATTTTGTGTTACCAATCAATCACTAGCAAGATATAAAACAGTATATGTAGTAGCATTCCAAAGGGAGAATAATATTAGTAAAAAATGCACCAAACATTGGTATTTATCACCCTTAGATACTGAGGTAACAGGTGATTTTTATTTTCTCTTACATTATACCTTTGTAAAGTTTCCAAATTGACTTGTATTATATTTAGGGGGAAAATAACCTAATGTTCTTTTAAAAACTAGTTTCCTCAAACTCTATGATTGAAGACCTTATTGGAATAGAAAATATTGCACTCTGATATAAGTGTAGAATGAAAATGAAACCTCCTCTCACCATTTTGTCCAACTTATGGGATTTGCATTTATGCTATTATATTCTTATCCTCATTTATTTAATGAGCACAGATTATTGGCAGCAACAAAGCAACCTATAGGATTTATAGAGCGTGAATATTCCTAACAACATATTGAAATAAATCTATCAATCATCAGGCGGAAGCTATGATTTAGAAAATGTGTTATAGTTAAGTTTCCATAAACATAATGAAAGAAATCTGTTGGAAATCATTCATTAAAATTTATATTAAACAATTTGGTATATAATGTTTCAGCCAATATATATGTCTTCTTAAATGACTATAGGACTATTGTTCACTTAAAAATATTAACCTCTAAAATTATGAAGCTTTTTTTATCCTTTCAATTTTCTTTTAGATTTTCTTTTTCTATTGTACTTGGCCAAAAACCTCTGAAATTATGTCAGAATTGTAGCTTTTGGAGGTAAAGTCTCAAATGACCAAATGGATCAAATCAAATTTAATATGATGTGATTTTAAAGAGGCCAAGATACTAAATTTTGAAAATTGATATTTATTCTGGAAATATTAACTAAATATTTTGAAAAAATTACCAAGGAAGCAACCTTTCTTTTTCCTTCTACAGCTTTGTTACATTTGGCGGTCATTTCTAAAATCATTTTCTATAACCATATTCAATTTAATGAATATCCAAGAATTGTACCATAGTGACATGGGTGGGAATAGTACTGCTTATTAAAATTAACAATTCATAAATGGGCCACTCTCATTTATCCATATAACACAAAGTTTGAAATTCAGAAAGAAATAGAAGCCTCTTTTTAAACAATAGTCTGGAGTCTGTAAAATATTTCCTAAGCTTAAAAAAAGC
This sequence comes from Canis lupus baileyi, assembly GCF_048164855.1. Classification (NCBI taxonomy): domain Eukaryota; kingdom Metazoa; phylum Chordata; class Mammalia; order Carnivora; family Canidae; genus Canis; species Canis lupus. Next base: position 12,921,890 of record NC_132839.1, on the reverse strand, counting down.
AGTCTAAAGTACTGATTAAATAAAGTATTATCTCATTTTCCTGGAGCCCACACATGAAGGGAAAAAGAGAGGGAGAGGGAGAGGGAGAGAGAGAGAGAGAGAGAAGAAAACTATGTAATCCATAGTTTCAAAAGGGAAAATTGTCAGCACCACAGTCTTACTCTCAAGCACTCTCAATAAAGTCAGCATTGAAGAAAAATCTCTATGAAAATGGAGTACACAAAGTGGGACTCTTCATATTCTTGACATCAAAAGTATTAATTATCATGAGAGTCTGAATCCCCTTACCAAGAAAGAAAAATGAATCTGTTCTGCCTGGATAACAGCGAATGCCACAGCTTAGAGTCTGAGGCGATAATGGTCTAACTGTCATGAATACAAGGTATATTGGAAGAAGTGAACTCTTTTTTTTTCCCCAAAAAAATATTGACCCCCTCTCCCACACCAATCTATGGCTTAAAAAGAAAATGAATAAAATTGAATTAAATGGAGTCACTTCTTTTTGTGACCAAGAGAGAAAATGGGTGTGATACAGAAAAAGATACAAAACGTAAAGCATAAATTATTTCCTAAAGCTCTAGTAATCTTAAAGTTAGAGTATTCTGCTCTATTGCAGTTTTCTCTCAAATTTATGCATAAGAATCATGTGATTAACTTAGTAAAATACAGATTCTCATGCTGATCCCAGGTGATTGCTAAAGTTATTGTTCCATGGAGCAATGTCTATCATATACTTGATAATTATTTTAAAATTATTGTCTTTTATATATATTTTGACTTTTGTGGACATTGCTGTTATAAAAATTGATGTGCATGTGCCCCTTCAAATCACTATTTTTGTATCCTTTGGATAAATACCTAGTAGTGCGATGGAATATTACTCAGCCATCAAGAGTGATGAAATCTTGCCATTTGGAATGACCTGGGTGGAGCCAGAGGATGTTAAGGTAAGTGAAGTAAGTCAATCAGAGAAAGACAAATACCGTATGATTTCACTCATATATGGAATTTAAGAAACAATACAGAGAAGCATAAGGGAAGGGATGGAAAAATAAAATAAGATAAAAACATAGAATGAGGCAAACCATAATAGACTCTTAACTATAGGGAATAAACTGAGGGTCACTGGAAGGGAGTGAGGTGGGGGAATGGCGTCACTGGGTGATGGGCATTAGGAGGACACTTGATGTAATAAGCACTGGGTGTTATATGAAACTAATGAATCATTAAATTCTACCTCTGAAACTAATAACATAATGTAAACTAAATTGAATTTAAATTAAAAAAATTTGTAAATAGGAATGAATTGTCTTCTGAAAAAGAAATAAAAACAATCCCATTTATAATAACATCAAAACCAATAAAATCCTTAGGGATAAATATAACCAATAGGGAGAAAGATCTCTACACTGAAAACTACAACTTTGATGAAAGAGAGTGATAGATACACTCTGTTGAGATAACAGGATAATTAATATTTTAAAAATATTCATACTACCTGAAGTCATCTATATAGTCCTCCTATCCCTAACAGAATACCCTAGCATTTTTTTCAGAAACAGAAAAAAATTATGAAAATTTATTTAGAACCAGAGAAGACACTGAATAGCCAACATAATCCTGAGAAATAATAAACCTAGAGGCACCCCACTCCTTGATTTTGAACTACCTTACAAAGCTATTGCAATTAAAATAGTATGGTACCAGCATAAAAATAGGCACATAGGCCAATGGAACAGAATCGAAGGTGCAGAAATAAATTTTTGCATTTACAGTAAACTAATATTTGACAGAGGGACCTGGAATACCCAATGGGGAAACGATCATCCTAATAAATGTTGGGAGAAATTTGATAATCACATGCAGAATGAAATTGGACCCCTCCCTAACTCAGAAAAATTAGCTCAAAAATAGAATAAAGACTTAAACATAAGACTTGAAACCATAAAAATCCTAGAAGAAAACATAGGAAAAAAGCTCTTTGTTGTTGGTCTTGGCAATGCTTTTCTGGGTACACCAAAAACACAAGCAACAAAAGCAGAAATAACTAAGTGGGAATATATCAAACTTTAAAAAGATTCTGTACAGCAAAAGAGATAATCAACAAAATGAAAAAGCAACCTGTGAAATGGGAAAAAAATATTTGCAAACCACATATCTGATGGGGGTTAATATCCAAAATATATAAGGAGTTCATTTAGCTCAGCAGCAATATATTTATGAAATGGTCAGAGGAACTGAATAGACATTTTTCCAAAGAAGATATACAAATTGCCAATAGGTACCTGAAAAGATGTTAAACATTACTTAACATCAGGAAATGCAAATGAAAAAAAAAAACACAATAAGATATCACCTCACAACTTTTAGCATGACTATTCTAAAAAAGACAAAGGATGATTGGTTGACAAGAATGTGGGGAAAAAAAGGAACTCTTGTATACTGTGGGATAAGAATGTAAATCAGTATGGCCACTATGGAAAACAGTATGGAGGTTCCTAAAATAATTAATAGAACTACCATGTGATCCAGCAATCCTACTTTTTTTTTTTAATCCCACTTCTGAGTATATACTCAAAGGAAATGAAATCAGAATCTTGAATTCTGCATTATTCAATTATTCACAATGGCCTGGATATGGAAATAACTTAAGTATCTGTCAATGGCTGAATAAAGAAGATGTGAGATATGTATTTATAGATAGATACAGATAGATATAGACATAGATCGTCATGATAGCATGAAAGGGCCAACCTCACTTGAGGTGAGACAACCAGACTAAAATTTTGACCTTACTCAACCAATTCTTCACCAGTGTAAATTCCCTCTTCTTGAAAACGATGATAATAAAATAATCCAAAATCTTTAAAGGTAGTCTGTAGACTACACAATGTGAGGGTACCTCGTGTGATATTCTAATTTAGACCCAATAAATTAATGTATATTTTCTTCAAAACATTTTTTTCAAAGCACAGCAAAAATGATTCAATGAACTGTTTTTGCAAAACTTGAAAAAAATTGCTAGCTTATCCATTTGCTAATCTTAGAGGGGGAAAAAACCTAAAAAATTCAGTGAAATGTCATAATATCAGAAAAAAAAACATATTAATTAAATGTTATTTGGTTAAATATTAAAATATGTAATCATAAATCACCCGTGATTATCAAAGTATTAGTTTTTGTTTCACATAAACTCAAATTCCTATCCTGTCTTTTTTTTAAGGTTTTATTTAAACTCTGGTTAGTTAACATGTACTGCAATATTGCCTTCAGGAGTATTTATTGATTCATCACTTACTTTATAAACTAATGTTTAAAATGAAATGGACTGAAGAATTTTTAGATTGTGGAATAAAAAAATTCATAATATTTTCTTCTAAAAATTATATCACACAGTATTAAAAGTTTTTATAGTACACTTTTTTGTAATTGATTTGACTATGATTTGAAAATGAAGTTATCTTTTGAATCAGGAAGAATAAATACTACAATATTCTTGCATGGATGGCAGAAACAGACATTTGTATCTGAAAGGATTTGATTACTTAGTAATATAAAGTATAATTACTTTTAAACCACGTTGTAACTTCCCACATTAGTCAAAGAGCAACAACAATGAAAAAAACATTAAACAAAAATCACTAATGAAAGAAATTTGAATTAAAGACAATTGTGACCAGATACAATTCTTAGTTTAATTCTTTTAAAAATAGGTTTTATTTAACCCCTGCTGTATACATCTTCTATAAAGTAAAGCAACAAGCATTCAAACTTCATTTTTTCATTTATATGTTTGTACCATATACCCCTTATCATTCCCAAAAAATGTTGTGATGTTGTTACATACCAAGACATACATACACATAAATTCAGAAAAAAAGAAATAGAGGAGATAATAAATATATCAAAAATCTAGACTAATGTCATAGCCTAGATCAAAGAGTAAGTATGAACCTTTTGAAGAAATGTATAAAGAAGGATTTAAACTATGAACATGGAATAGTCTTCAATGATACTTTTACATAACACACAGAAACATAGAAAGCTAAGACTGAAGTTGAAGGTTTAACCCAGAAACTTGTTAGAGGTAAGAAGATAGACAAATCGGTCTTTCCTTCCCATATATCAATTGTTTCAGCTGTTCTTTTGGTAGTAACCATGTAATGATTGAAGCTTGCTGTTGAAATGCAATGCAGATAGTCTATTTTGCTAAGCAAAGGACAATTCCTATGCTCTGGATCTCTAAGTTTTGGAAGTTAAGGCACTTGATCTGTTCTCCAGTAAAGCATTTATATGAAAGCTATGGTACAACCCTGAAAAGAAATTTTTCATGACCTGACCTAAAAATGATTTCCCTTAGAAGACAAATCTTTGTGTATCAACAATAATACATAGCACAGAGGCAGAAATAAGGCAGTTACATGCTTGCAAGGCCATTGTTACCCACTCACCCCCCAAATTCCTTTGTGTGTAAGTATTTAAATCAACATTCAATTTAGTCACCTACCCCACTTCCCCACCTCCACTAGAAATAACCAGTGATTCAGTGCTTAACACATGGAAGAGGTTATTTTATCCTGGAAAATACTAAGACATGTTAACTTTTATCAACTTCCTTGATCACAAAATCATGGCTAAGCAGCTAAAGAAAGTATAGTTTAGGATAGCACTACTTCAAGGAGGCCCCACAAATAAGAGTTAACTGAATCGGGTATTCTCGGATAATTGAATGAATTGGCTTTCCAAATTGGTTTACTTAGTGTCATTGTTTGGATATTTGAGAACATCTGCCACAAACTGATGTTGGTGTTAGCATAAGTAATATTAAACTGTTCCTTCTGGATTTGTTTGAACAACAGTACCTTTTGCTTTGTAAAGCTATTTCTGGCTGCCAATAGTTAAATTACATCATAGAAAAGGATATTGTTTCCTATTGGTTCTGGCAGGAGGGTATACTTTACATTCATGAAAATGTGGCATTTAATTACTAAATACAAGTTGAAAAATTAGGTAAAAGGTAGAGGACCCTACACAGTTTTGTTTTAAACCACTTGGGTATGAAATTTAATCATGATGTCATGAAAATATTTCCCTTTAATCTGATTCTCACTGGTGTTTTAATCCAAATCGCTGGCATCATGGGTTGAGTTAAGAAAACCTAGAAAGTGAAATAAAGGAAGGAAGAAAAACATGTAGGGAGATTGATAATTTAAAGCTCCTTGAAGGCAAAACATTTTGATTCACTCTTTTGGAGAATCTGAGTACAGACTATATGAGAACTGACTGTATTTTTTAAGGCTTTGTTTATAAATCAAAAGTGATTTGAGATTAAATATATATTCATTTTCTGTCTTATTCCTTCTTTCCATTTTATATTAAATTGTATCCTTTCCACTCATAATAATAACATAAAGTGGTGGGTCAGAATTGAAGTGTTATACTTATGGTAATGTCAAATTTTACGTCAGAAAATGCTATAGGAATGTTTCTGCCCTTTCTGATTAAATTTAAATGTGATGTTGTTCTAGCAAAACCCAGCAACTAGTTTGATTCTAGTCTCTTGCCAAACCTGAAGTATCAAATGACTTGTATCTTGGCAATCAAAATGTATGCAAATATCATTAAGAAGAAGTGCCTAGGTAGTAAACTTGCATTTATGTCTGTCAAAAGTGTGCCTTGGAGTGGTCTGGAATTTTTTTTTTCTTTTATTACTGTTGTCCTCCATTAAATAAACATTATCATTAAATATATTGGCAGATATTGTAAATTTAACTTTTCTTCTTCCTGGTGGGCCATATTAATTAGCATATGCCCGTGGAAATAATTACATGTTTTTTAAATTAGGCTTCTTATGCACTCAAATCATTTGAGTTATTTTTTTTTAATATCACTAACCATTTAGCAACATTTATATCTAAATAAGAAAAGTTTCTAGTCATTAGAGCAGATTCTAATCTTTATATTTAACATTTCTCTCTTCATGGATATTACAGCAAAACCTATTATCTTCATAAATATTTTGAAAGTTTTTCTACATTTTAAGTTCAGTGAATAATTTCCTCTTCCAGACTCTTCAGTGGCATATACTAATGTGCAGAACAGAAGCCAATTATTATTTTACATGTGTATCTAAACAAAAAATTTTGTCCTATATTTTTTATATTGAACATTTCCAAAACTAAAAATATTTTAAGTGTTATTTTTAATGTGTCAATGCCTTCAGGTCAATTAATATAAAAGACAATTCATGTATGAAGAAAATGGATTTTAACATGAAAGAATAGTAAATACGTTCTTTGTTTCATGAATTATGTATTAGAGTATTTCAGTGTTTTCCAAGAGTGAAAAGTAAATCTTCTTTGATATAGGAAAATATTATCTACATTTGTAGTAAAAATCTTTGTATTTAAAAAGTTAACATTTGCATTTTCCACCATTTGTGTTAAAGAATCAGTGTCGTGTCATAAATTATAATTTTGCTAAAGCATAGACTTGAATCTCAGGCAGTTGTAGGCTATTGGGATGAAACAAATCACTGAACCAATAGGGAATTTAGTTGGCTAAGGCCGACAACCTTAACTATTATTTTGTTCAAACTTCTATCATTGTTTAAGAATAAACTCCAAAAGATATCCAAGTATTATTTGTTATCAAGGAGAAGAAAATATAAAAAGATCCAAAACAGTTATCTTGTTTGTACTTTAAAATACGCATTTAAAAAAAGATAGAGCAATATATCTTTTTTAAAAATATCTTATTTATTTGAGAGGGCAAGAAAGCAAAAGGTGAGGTGGAGGGAGAAGTCCAAGCATACTCCACACCTACCACAGAGCCCAATAATGCAGGGTTTGATCTCACGACTCTGAGAAATCATGACCTGAGCCTAAATTAAGAGTCTGGCACTTAACCAACTGAGTCACTCAGGCACCCCCAAATGTATCTTTTAAAGATTATTAACACCTTATTTTTATTTAAAGGATAATTATTCAGTAAAGTTATATTTTTGATGGGGAGGTTGCAAAAGTTGAAATGTACTTGCAACAATCTAGTAATAGCTTATGATTTTAATCCATTTTATGTTCACTTCTGTTCCTTTTTGTGTTGGAGTGTTTCACTTCCTATTAAAATATAAATTTCTTGATAAATATGTTTTTTGGATAGCATTTACCTGGTCTTAATCAAGTCTTGAGGCAGCTATAAAAACAGCCAAATAAATAAGTCATTCTTGAAGGAAGGTTATCTGATTAAAATATTTACAATATACCTCCTGTAAATACCATGTGAGTAATCCCAGAATAGAACCAAATTGAAACCAAAAATTACGTGTCTGTCTGGCTGTTCATTCTATGAAAATAGAAATATCCTTGTGGTGTAGAAATTATTATGACATTTAGGCATCTCAAAAACCACATTAAACAAAAAGAATACATTATGGGAATACGATCTTTGCCCTGGATTTCTTTCCCCCACAGCATAATTGTCTGAAACTTTTTCATGGTGGTTACCTAAATGTCTATTGACTTGTTGGGGAACAAACCGTATGCAGTAAGAACTAAGCCGTAACACTTTACTAAGTCTACAGGTAAATTTTTATGTCCTTGTGTATGAGGAGATAATTTTAACCCTGATTCTGCATCTCCTATCTGTCCTTTCCAACAAATATACACCCTGATGAAACTTCTATGTTATGTATGTTCATTTTTGCATCACCACATGTGCCAAAGCCACAAGATATTGAAATGCACTGTACCCAGAGTCAGCCTGGTTTTAATCATGTGGTGGAAGACACAATGTAAGAGGCAATGAACATTGGCATTCTACTCAGTTACAAGATCTTAGCTATAATCACACTAATAGGGTTCGGTATCAATTGTTTTGACCTCCCAAGGAATAAAGCTGTTCATATTTCACATATTTATGTACCAAATCTATAGAGTTTTAAAAATCTTGAGTAGAGAAAAGAGCTTTTTCAGGGTAATTTATGTCTGCTGTATTATGTGGTTATCTTTTCTACTCTCCCTTTTGATGCTTTAGTCTTAGGATACCAAATCAGAAAGCAGTAACATTTCTGCCAAATGCTGATTATTTTCTTTTCCGAAAGATTTTATTTCTTATAATATCCATATGATTTAATGTTTTTTTTTACTTTTTATACAGTGTTTATATGTTTCTCAAAAAGATCACTTTGAATCACAGATTTGAAGTTAATCAACCCACCAAAATAATGTCACAGAATAAACGTACTACATGTCTACCTTGTAACATTCAGAGTACATGCTCTAGAACTATAGTCTCTTATACCTGCCTATGAAAATCCCAGTGAAAATGATTACGCTTGCATTAGTGGATCTTAAAATGTGATTGTAGGACTACTAATAGCCCAACCATTTTCCCCAAGTGATCCACAGTCTGCTCTCTTGAGGGCTTTGCTTTATTATATGACAATGTCTAAATGCCTTACTCTGTTATGAACTAAGAACTGTGGACATTTAATTAAAAACAAACATCACATCATCATATTGAAATAGCAATAATCTTACTTATGCTGATGTTTACTTGAGTCATGCTCTCAGTTGAAGTGAGATACTTGGTGAGTCATATATTATCTCTTCCTGAAGACACCTTTAACCTGAAAAATGTAAAATAATTATAGTTCAGATGCTGACAAACTACTATGTTTGTTCATGTTTTTTCACTGAATGGCTGTTTTGTTTTTACAACAATCACGTTTAGTCAATAGCAGTTGTCTTGATCTGAGCCTTTTTGAAAACTATTTCTATAACCAGGGTCAAAAATCTCTTGGTTTGATGCTTGTTATTCTGGGATATACTTGAGTAAAATTAATAATAATTTTAAAAGTCTTGGTTATTTTAGCCTCTCCAGTTTTGTTTCAGTCGATATGTACCCCAAAATGCAAAGTAAAATGGAAATAATATAGACTTCAAGCCATTGTGACCGGTTCAAGTCATTTTTTACATTAACCGTGCAAATCTCAGTACATTCATGAACCTTGCATAGCCTCAGTTTCCACAGTTAAAAATACCTATCACTCAGTGTTCACATGAAGATCAGTAAGACGGAGTATATATAGCACAATACCAAGTACATGGTAAGCGTCTAATGTCATTCATTCTCTCTCTCTCCTCCATCTCACAGAAGATGTGTTAAATGGATATAGCCACCATGAAGGGCAGTATGACAGTACATATTAAAACTAGAAATGTGTGAACCTTATGCCTTTGGATGCTGTGACCATCAATTCTACTTATATTCGTCTCCCTTAGAAAGAGATGCTCACTTATACCAAGAGATAGTACTGTGGTGGTATAATGCAGTTTTATAAAAGAGAGGCAATATAGCTCAGTGACTCAATCCAGACTCTCAATCCAGAATCTAGATCTATATTGCTACTCTCCCTACTGGTTGGATAACCCTGTGCAAGTCATTTTGCACAGACTTTTCCTCATTTGTAAAATGGAAATAATAACCATACCTCCTCCCCTGTGCTGTTGTTAGGATTAAATAAATTAACATAGGTAAAGAATGTAGAACAGCTTATAGATCTGCCAATAAATGCTAAATAAATATATTACTTTAATACAGGAAAATGTAGCAATTGAAATCCAAAATATATATATATAAGTATGTGTAGAAATTTAAATGACGATTCAGCGGTGCCTGGGTGGCTCAGTCAGTTAAGCATTGGACTTTTGATTTCAGCTCAGGTCCTGATCTCAGGGTTGTGAGATGGAGCCCTGCATTGGGCTGTTCATTAGGCATGGAGCCTGCTGGAGATTCTCTTTCCTTCTCCCTCTACCTCTACCACTCCCTCTAAAACTAAAAAAAAAAAAAAAAAAAAAAAAAGATGATTCAGTAGGAATCACCTGATTTGTTTATTAAATGGTATAATATAATTGTCTATTGATCCAGAAGAAAGTGAATTTCAAACTGCTAGTTCATGCAATTTATAAATGTATGTTTCAGATGTATTAATTATTTAAGTCAAAAAATAAAATCATTAAAAATATATTACAAAGAAATTAAGAAGGATATTTGTGCAAACTTGCCTGGCATTCTTCCTTCAAGAAGCTGCAGTCATTTACCAATATGGCCCTACCGTAAGACCCATGACATTGCTAAAACGTGCTCTATCTTCAGTATAGCTTACTTTCTTTTATCTGTTTCATGGAACTTTTGGTAAATTATGGACATTAAGTCATATATATTACATTTTTCCATCTCATAGATTAGTTTCCAATCTCTCTGTTTTTATCTATATAATTGACTATAATTTTATGTAGTCAAATTATCAATTTATCTTTGATTGTTACTGGTTTTCATGTCATGTGTGGAAAGACCTCTTCCATCCTAAATATTTAAAAATTCACCCATAGTTTTTCTTGATTAATATTGTGTATTTGGATCTTTATATGACACTAAAAATCCAGTTTTTATTAAAAATATTGGACAGATTTTACCCATGCTATTAAATAACCTACTTCTCCCTAAATGATTTGAATTGCCACTGCATTTTTTTTTTTTCAAAGCAACACAATTATCTGCATTTTATTTGCATCTCCCTTTGCAAGTTGTTGATTTTCCACCCTGCTCTTTCCACCTGGGTTCCTTCAGTCCCATCTCCCTCAAGTTCCCCCATGCACAGGAAAAAGATACTATTTGGTTTTTGCCAAGGTAGACTTAGCTTTTTCAGCAGGCCTACCCTATACTCTTAGGGGAAGTTTTTAACCAAGGCTACAGCAACAGAGGAAATCCTCACAAGAGGATACTTTGACCACAAGGAAGGCTGGATCTTTTCACAGAGCAGAACTGATTTGGGGGGTGGGGTGGGGTGTAAGGTGAGCAGTATATTAGGCAGAGGTGGGAAAGGCAAGTCGATCAATACTAGAACAGGACTCAGGAGTGGAGCCCAAGTTTATACATAAACTTGATATATATTGTGTTTCTGATATTTATTTTGATCCATTGATTTAGTGCCAATTCTTATACATCAGTATTTTAATTTCTATTGTTTATGTTTTTATATTTATATCTTCTATCTCAAATCTTAACTCATTCATTTTTTTTAATGTATGTTTCTGGCTACCCCCTCTCATGGCTATAATTTTAAATGTTATTTAGAAATACTGGTCTAATTCCACCACCACCCCTTCCTACACCTTCAGTCTCCTCTCCATCCCAGGTGACCTGAGGATTAAATTAAATTTATATAGCTTTTCTGAGTACAAAGAGGGTTGCTCCATTTATTCAAGTCTTCTTGTATATTCTTCAGTTACCTTTAAAATTTTCTTTAAATATCTTTTGAAGGTTTCATTATTTGTGTTTTTGTGGTGTTTGTTGTGTCTATTGTACTTTCTACCTTTCATATAATTTTATAATTAGGTGTTGTTGGCCTATTAAATATCCATTGACTTTTATATATTCATTTTATAAAAAGCCACTATACTGAACTCTCCTGTAGTTTTTATGACTGAATATAACTGAATCTTCCTTTCCAATGTTTAGACTTTGTATTTAATGGTCTTATCTCATGTCAATCATTTATCTAGTGCGTTTGTAGAAAAAAAAGTTAAATAAAAATAGTAGTGTTAGAAATCCTAGACCTATTTTGGGTAAGATATAGTTATTAATGTATGTTTTATCAAGAATAAATATTGAATTTTATTAAATGTACTTTTGACATAAATCAAAATATTAAATGATTTCTGCTTTAGTCATTTATATACTAATTTTTATTACAGATGTACTGTGATTAAATCTTCTGGAAATATTGTATTAAGTTTTAGCCTGGATATTAGCACCTGACTCAAGTCCTAACAATGTCACTTTATACTCCTTGCTTTTCATTTTCCTCCCATCTGTAAATGGAGATAACAATAGAACTGAACTTATATTTTATGAAAATTAAATGAATGCATTTAAATCACTAACAACACATTCTAGGAAAAAGCATGTGCTTAAGAAATAAGAGCAGTTATTAGGAGGGTTGATTCTGGATGCTATCTCTGTCAGATTCAGGAATATGTTATGCTGCTTATGTAAAAGTCTTAGGAGACATAGTTGCCCATCCATGAAACTTCACAACACTTTAAAAATAATTTTTCAATTTCTTCCTTTAATGTTGGTTTAGTTGGATTTGCTATCTCTTTTTATAACTAATTTGGATATTTAATATTTTATTTTAAAAAGTCCATATCAGCTGGCTTTGTAAATTAAGGATTCTCTTTAATTGATTTTTATTTTCCCTTTCTAATGGCAAATTTTGTGTATTTTTATATATTCTTTTGTTGTTTAGTTCAGCTCGTGTTTCATTTATATGATTGCCCTTCTCACAAAAACAAAACAGTATCTACATACCAATTTAGTGAGTTTCTTTTTGTATGTTTGTATATAATTCATTCTTTTCTTCTCAGTCCTTATGTAACAAAATCCTTTCTGTCCATTCTTTTGTCACCTTTACTTATTTCTTTACCTGATCTTTCTTTACCAACTTGAGAACAAAATGAGGTCACTTTCCATTTAATAATTCAAATCAAATTGCACAGAGTCCTCATTCTGCGCATCTCAAGAGATGCTTTGTAATTCCTGCTAGAGATCTTCAATTCTGTGAGAATGTTCCCTATCTAAAATTTCAGTCATATTTATGCTTACTTTCAGGAAAAAAAAATATGTAAAATTTTTTCGGGCACATAGAAGAAGCCTTGTGCTTTTCCAATCTTATTGCCATTACTCCCTCAAGCAATCTTGATGGGCAGTCCCAGTCCTCTGCCCTGTCTAAGGCAAACATTACCATCCCTGGTCTGTAGTAGTTACTCAAGAAATCCATCTTCTCCAGTACTTTGATTGACCATGGTTAATACGGACTATTTCTTTGTAGGAATTCATTTCTTTCCAGTAATACACACAGGTATAAGCACATGCACAAAAGTACTTGCTTATATATGCCTAGTGGTAACTAGCCTACCATGCCCTTAGTGAGGTGCTATAATAAGCCCAACAATATCTTATGGTAGCCTTACTAAAGGGGTAGCAGAAATCAGGGCAAAGTGCTGCGCAAGTGAAATTATTTATTACAGGATTATATTTGGGAAGTGAAAGAAAAGGAATGATGGTAAGCTTCTGGCCTGAATATCTAATTGGATGGATTGGTAATATACTTTGCTGATAAGGATTAAAACACAAAAGGAGAGTTTTCTGAGTAAACAATTAAAACTTACTTTTTAAAAAAATAAATAAAACTTACTTTCTTATGATGTTAAGGTTGAGCTTACCTGTGAATCTAAGTGAAAAAGAGCAGAATCCTCAGGTCTTTTCTCTCAGAAACACAAGACTGTATATAGCATTTGGTTAGACTACACAAGCCAGAAAAGGAGGTAAAAAGCAGCAGATTAAAGAATAGAAGGAAAACCAGAAATAAATGGAAGCCAAGAGAGGAGAATGTTTCAGGAAGGAGAGAAGAAACATTTGTTGTTGTTGGGGTAGACAGAGAGGACATAGGGCCAATGCACACATCTGAGTTCTAAGCCAAAAGGACAGGGCACAACAGATCAAGGTCAACCACCTCTGTGTCTTGCTTTATTGAGGCCTCTGTTAATATGAAGAGGGATATCAGGATGACCAAGTCTTGACAGGTACTCATGCAGACCATCTGCAGAAATAAAGTACTATAATTAATTCAACTTCCTAAATTGAAAAACAAGAACAAATTTAAAAACAAAATAAATGAAACCCAGAAACCATTTATATAAAGATTTTCCCCTCATTAACAGATTTCTGTGAAGGATTCTGGAACATGGCTCATTATTACCTTCCTCTTCCCCTTCCATTTCAATATATCTGGCTTTCCTGAGTTAAAAACCTTCTTAGGTATATAGGCAGGTAGGTACCAAATGAGACGGGGGCCTCTTGATTAGACCCTTAGTAGAGAGAATTGGTACGAGGATTTCTTTTACATAAGCAGAAGAATCCCAGAGTTTCAGATTAATATCAAATTCTAGGAAGAGCTTAGACTTCAGAGAACTCTGCTTTTCTGGGAGAAGATCATCAGCTTCCATGAGTGTTCTTGCTCTTCTTGAGACCAAGGAGAACAAGGAGAAGCCAAAGTGATAGAATCATCCTAACTTCTAGCAGTGGTTCCATCATTAGATTAAATAAAGCTTGTATTAGTCTTTCCATTTGAAAACTTGTTTTTAGCCCAGGCAAATGTATTGTGTTAGATCTTAAATGATATCCACCCCTTTATTATCGCTATTCTCTTAAAGTTCATATTAGATAACCTTTTATGTTTCTGGATTCATTTTCCAGGTGGCTATTAGTTCTTGTTCTCTATCCCTTTGTCTGTCTTCTATGTCAGTAGCTACTGCTGTGTAATAAACCACCCCAAACTCAGTGGCTTAAAATAGTAATTATTTGTTATTGCTCTCAAGTCTGTGGGTCAACTGGGCAATGTTTCTGATCATGGCAATGTTCATAGGTATTTCTATGACTGCTTCTAGGATTGAAGCAGTAAATGCGCATGATGAGCATTTTAATGATTTTTAATATGTCAGATGGCATAGAAGCTATTAAAAACTAGTAGGATATTCAGAGGAGTTAGGAGGCAAGTTGAAGAGATTCCTAATGGCCAAGTTGAGACCATGTGAACATCAATAGTGATAATTGCAGTTTATCAAAGGAAACTCCATACTGTTTTCCAGAGTGACTATACCAGTTTTCCTTCACACCAATAGTGCAAGAGGGTTGCTTTTTATCCACATCCTTGCCAGCACCTGTTGTTTCTTGTGCTGTTGAGTTTAGCTATTCTGACAGGTATGAGGTGATATCTTATTGTAGTTTTGACTTCCATTTCCCCGATAGTAACTGATATTGAGGTATGTGTCTTTTGGCTATCTCTATTTCTTCTTCGGAAAAATGTCTATTCATGTCTTCTGCCCATTTTTAATTGGATTATTCATGTTTGTCATGTTGAGGTTTAGAAGTTCTTTATATATATTACTCTAGAAGAGGCTTAAAGCCTCACTTAGTTCATAAGCACTTCTATTTCCTTATAGAATATTCTGTATTGAAGCCAGAAATAATTGTGTAGGCAATTATAAAGGATGACATTATTTTTATTCTTAAATATGTATTTAATCTGAACTGGGCAGTCTGGAATGAACATTTTATTTTCCTGAATGAGGTCTGTCATCAATTTAACCTAATAATCAGAATATTAATCTCTCAATAGTATCTGTCATTATGCCATTATCAAGTCTACTTAATAACCTTTAACAGAAATAATTCAATCTTTATTACTTGTTAATATGCTCTGATATTAGCTCTATTTTGAATGTGAAAGAATATTGGGGGGTACAAAAGACTGATAAGGAAAGCCACCAGTAAATGAAGAAGGTATTTTCAGAAGATAACATCATAAAAAAAAGAACCTTGATCATTAAAAACTTGAAAGATGTAAACTGAAAGGGTTTTACATCTAAAATCTCAAGAAGTAGACAAATATTACACTGGTAGACAAAAATCAGAAAAATCAGCTGCCTCCTCATAGCATTCCCATTGATCTTTTTGAAGATATCCTGATTTCTAATTTCAGCATTAACAGGAAGAGAATAAAATTTAATTCTACATAATTATAATAATGATAATTTAATTTTTCTGCCATCTGGATGCAAAATTTGGAATTATTGAGTAGTTTTAATTAAAACCAAGAATACTGCTTAACATGACTAATAGCAATTCCCTTACATAGGTTAGCTTATAAAACAAAACCCAGCTACTGGATATGTACAAGTAGTATATCTAAATGAAGTTAAAAGAAAAGTGGAAAATAAATTTCCACTAACAAGAAAAAAATAGGTAAGTCCTATTAATGTTAGATAAAATGGTATTCAAAGCCAAGAGTAAAAATGAGGACATAGACATTATCCTTAAAATGGAATCATTCCAAAAACAATATATAGGTCTAATGTAATTCTCATTTGAAACCAAATATTGGTATAATTTCTTTTACCACTATTAAAATTTTAAAATTAGTATGGAAGACTGAATGAGTAAAAATTGCCAAAAACATTTTTGATAAAAAAAAAAAAAGAATGATAGAAGATAACTTACAGCACAAAATAATTGAAACTTATAATAAAGTTACCATAAGAAACATGTAAAAACAATATTGGCAAATAGCTCAGCAAAACAAAACCAGAGTTCAGAAATAAATGTACTAAATATGGAAAGTATATGATAGAAGTGCCAACTTAATTCAGAGGGAAATAAATCTTTCTTTAAATAATACAGTCATAATTACTCATCTGAAGTAAAGAAAAACTTCTATACTCTTTTCATACCATATAAAAATAATTCAGATACAGATTGAAACCTAAATATAAAGTAAATGTAAGAGAATATTTGTAAACCTTTAGATGGAAAGAATCCTTTAGCAAGACACTAAATCTGAGAGGACAGACAGATTTGATTTGGCTACTAAAATGTCTGTAATTATAATACCATAAACAAAGTTCAGAGGAAAATGTAAAAATTTTTTTTCCAAAATATGTAATTTCCTAATTTCATACAAAATATGAAAGTAATAATAGTCTGATAGAAAAAATAAACAAGAGGAAATGAAAATCACCAAAAACTTAAGAACACATGCTCAATCTCATTCGTAGTTGATAAGATGCAAATAAAATAACAGACACAACTTTATATTCATTCGTTGGAAAAAATAGTTTTTAAAATGCTAGTACCCAATTTTTTTCAATTCGTACAGAAATATTGGTTGATTGATGAAATTGAAATCTTTACAAGTAATGAGAAATAACTTAGGAGTTGTTCAAAACTGAAGAGAGAAGAAACAAGATAACTAAACTCAGAACATGATTCTAAACTGAATCTTTTTTCTATAAAGGACATTAGTGTGATATCTGGCAAAATTTGATACAGGATTAAATAGTATTATGAATCAGTATTGATTTCTTGAGATGGATAGTTCTATTTTGGTTAGATGGAGAATGACCTTGTTTGTAGGAAATACAGGCTAACATATTTGGGGATATAAGGACATTATTTCAGCAACCTACCCTACATACTTTGTTTTATACTTGTAACTCTTCAACACAGAAAACAATTTTTAGAAATATATTCTACAAAAATATAAAAGCAGAAAGGACAAGATTATTTCTAAGGGAGGAATAGAAAAAAATATATCCATCAATCAATTAAATTATCATATACCCATAATATATAAAGCTTTGCAGCCATATGAATGAATTAAAGCTTGGCATTTAATTTGCATATCTGACCATGCATAGATTTAGAGAGGACCAATGCGAGGAAAAGTCTCTGCTGAGTGTTACTGTGGTCCAGTTGGGGGCCTTGGTTGGCCTGTAGGTGACTAGGTAGATAAAGAGAAAATGCTAACGACCTATACTCCTGGGCACAAAAACACATCTAGGAGAACACTCATGTTTTTCATTCCAATAAATTATTTAAATGTGGTTTGTTTTTTGTTTTTGGTAATAGCAAACTAAACCCATTCAACATGATGTAGTTTTCCCTCTTATATAGGACATTTTCAGACCACCACAACATAACTGAGTATTCCCATTCTTCAGAGCCATGCATTCCCATAAACTCAGTATCCAATGTCCTAACACCATTGGTACTAGACTTGTTTTATTAAAATTATGGTCTCCACAAGTCCACAAGGAATGAACTAAACTTAATTCAAAATAGAAAGCTGAAGTACAAAAAAAAAAAAAAGGCAGTTTATTGTCCTTAAAAAAGTTACAGTATTACTCTTTTTATAATGAGCTTCTATTCTCTAAGGAAATTCCAGGTTAAATATTTGTTGATTTTAAGACTTAGATTGTTGATGTTGGTGTGATTGAAATGCAGCCAATAAGGAAGAGAGAAACACTGCTTCCCAAGAGTGAGGAGGACAGAATCATCCCTCAAGGACAAGAAAATAATTCACCGAAATTTAGTATAAACAAATTTAAAAATCATTTTACTAAATACTAAGTTAATAAGACATTCCATCTTTTCCTTTTTATATCGCTCTACCAAACATCAGTTTGGAGCTTCTATCCACTTGAGTGCATTTGGGAATTTGAATTAGAGCTTGAGGAATGCTGGTCTCAGCGAGGCATGCCAAATCCCTAAGAGCCACTTGAACTTTATTTACACTTACTGTAGATTGATCATCAGCCTCATATTCAAGTTTTTGCTTCAGTATACACTCTTGACAATGGCTTATTTGGCCACTTTAAAAAATAATGTTGCCATTCATTTCAAGCTAATGAGTCTGCTCTATGATTCAGAGACCTGAGAAAATTTTCTTCCACTGTGGGAGGGGATAAGACAGAAAAATTATCAGAGTATGCATTGGATTTCTCTACCCTAGTTTGGTATAATTCATTTCAACATGGTTATGTTGAGCATTTACCACTAACCATGTTATGTCAAGCAAAAGGAAATATATGACAAAGTTCTCACTCTCAAAGAACATATAGGGAAGGCTTTCTGGATCACATCCTAACCCTGAATTTTCTGGTTAAGGTATGTGAACAACTGGAGTGTGTACTGTGTTCTAAGATGAGGTACAACATATCTGGGACTTTCTACTCAAAATACCTAATATGGCTAAGCTTGTAATTTGTATTGTTTTCCTCTTCAAATTACATTGTAAGTTCCTCAAAAATAGAAATTCCCCAGTGTCATATAATTCTCTTGTATCTCACTGCCATGTCTTACAATACATGCACATGCACACTTACCTCACATATTCCTCAAAAGTTCCTATTCAAATGAACTGCTCATTATAAATGTAAAAGGATTGTTTTTATTAACTTGGCCTTAAATGTTTTACTCTTTTTCAATATCTAATTTCCTTTATTTAGAAAGTCAGATACAGATATCATTTTTTTCAGATTATCAATTTTCCTTCTAAAATATCAGTTTAACAAATATAAACATACTTAGTAATTACTGAAAGAAATAAAGCAGCTACTCTTCCTCCTTGAAGACAAGCCCTAACACTCAATACAACTCTTAGCTTTATAAAAGGAACTAATCTTCCATGTGCTCTCCCCATCCTTCATACTACATCCTGCTACCCCGGCTAGCAATGGAAAATGGCCAGTAAATATATGCATATGGTTAGAATTAGATAAAGATAGTGTTGGTGTGCTTATGCTGTCTTTATTGTAGAAGAATTTTATACAATTAAATATAGAAATATTTATTGTATACCTTATATATTAGTTTTCTAGAACTGCTATTACAAAATACCACAGATTGAATGGCTTAAACAACAGAAATTTACTTTCTCACAGTCTGGAATCCGTAAGTTCAATATTAAGGTGCTGGCAGCATTGGTTTCCTCAAAAGCTTCTTACTCTCCTTGGCTTGCAGATGGCTCCGGCTACCTCATGACATGGTTCTTCTATGCACACACATTCCTGGTGTTTCTCTGTGTGCCCTTGTCTCCTTTTCTTATAAGAACAGCAATCCTGTTGGATCAGATTTTACCCTAAAAACCTTATTTTAACTTAATTACCTCTTTAAAAGACCTGTCTCCAAGTACAATCACTTCATATAACTTTTGGAGGACACAATTCAGTCCAGAACACCTTATTAGCAGCTATTCACCTGATAGAAAAATCAAACAGTCCCTGACTTCAATGAATAGAACATAAACTCTTGAAGGGATATAAATCAATAAACAAATACTAATAGTAGGGATAATATAAATACAACAAAATCAAGTATGCAAAATGTTAAGTTTCAAAAAGGAGGGATTATACCCATTTGGAGGCATCTGGAAAGAGTTCAGGGGGGAGGTAGCTTTTTAAGATAAGCCTCAAGAAATGCTTTGGATGGGAAATGAAGATCAGAATTTAATTAAATGCCTTTAGAGGATTGAATCTTCAATATTCTCTTTAAGTTGACAGTTTTGTTCTCTTTTTTAAAATTCTAACATTGATTTAGATGATTTGGTTAAGTTATAACATTAATCAGCTTTTTTTTTTCATTAATCAGCTTTTAAGTGAAATGCCAGTATCTGTCTTATTCCACTTTCCCTAAGATGAAGAGTTGACAAAGGAAGATTTTAAAAGAATATTTAAAAAGTGCAAAATGTGTTTATCAAGGTATTGTTAAAGTTTTTAACATGAAAACTATCTGTAAATATAACACATCTAATAATATGTTAAAAGAACAAACAGTATGATCACTGTAAATAGATATACCCAAAATTATTTAATAATTCAAAATTTTTTTATTAAGAAAAACATTCTTGGTAAAATATAAAATTTCTTCCTCTAATAAAAGAAATGTATGAAAAATCTAGAGCAAGCAATGTTAAATTATGTGAAATGTATTTCTGTATCTACTAATATATTTTCTTTTCTAACTTTTAACTGGTGAATTACACTGATTGGTTTTTGATTATTGAACTAGCCTTGCATTCCTGCTATAAATGACATTTGGCCACAATATAGTATTCTTTTTATATGTTGCTATATTTGAGTTATTAATATTTTGCTGTAAGACATTTATATCTATGTTTACTGAAGCTATTCAAATGTAATTTATTTCCTTGTAAGGTATTTTATTTTGATATTTGATGTCAGGAGAATGAGGCAGAGTAAAAAATGTTAAAAGAGTGTGTAGAATTGGTAAATTTTCCCCCAAGACCATCTGTGCCCAGAGTATTATGAGCCCTCAGATAGTTGCTTTTTGTTTTTGTTTTTTTTCTGTTGATTTCAGTTGTAATTAGTGTTACTAATGTGGTTATGCCATGGTGGACTTATTCAATATTTGCTAACAGTAGAGGTGTGTGTAACGTTCATTTGATTTGGTTTCTGCTTGATACATTGTGCTTCTAATATCTGGGAATGTGTATCTTCTATTATTTATGGAAATTTTTCAGTCATTTTTCCTTCACATGTTAGTCTCCTGTTTTCATTTTATCATCTCTTTCTGGATTTTCAATTGGACATAAATTATAATTTTTTTTACTCTTAACTCTTTCAATTTCCATTTGCTTGTATATCGGATAATTTCTTCAGTTATATCTCCTACTATAATAATTTTCCTTTTAATTCTGTCTACTTTGCTGCCAAAATTTCAATAGTTTTTGCTTTCTTTCCTTTTAAAAATTTATTTTCTTTTGTTATTGTGATATTTAATCACATATTCAGCTGTGTGTCTACTTTATATTATTGGCCCAAAACCAAATTAGGGGGCCACTCAACTGATGTTGACATCTGACCTCAGATAACCATACTCTTGATTGTTTTTTTTATTATTGTTGTTTATATGAGGAATCTCTTACTCCCTGTAAGTATTCATGCACATATATACATAAATTCATACCTTATGAGTATCTAATCATTTTGTGCCAGGAAAATCCTCACTTAATATCTGGTCCGACATATTGCCTACAGTGCATTACCAGTCCTGAGGATTTTCTTAACACATTTTTCAGATCATTAAAAGACAATTGGATAGTTATGGAAATAAAACATAATTTTATGAAAATTGAAAACTTATAGAATTTGCATAAAAGACAACTTTCAATGCACTAAATTATTTTTGGTAATGCTTTGAACTTGGTTTCTAATAGAACGTCAGAGAATTCTGGACTTGGATATAAAATCAAGGGTTGCTGAAGAAAGTGTAACTCTAGAATTCTATAAATTCAACTTTGGGTGATTTACCATTTCAAACAGCAATGTTGAGTATTGTATTTATCACTTGGAGACTTAGAGAGTCAAAAAGTCTGCTTGAAACATTTTTATACATAGAGGAATCTTATTTTTGGTGACAGGAGGGAAATAAAGATTGGAAGGAACATCAGTCAGGAGATAAAACAATTTCTCTTATATATGAATCACAGACTCATGGAAACTAAAGTCGAAAATGACCCAATAAGTCATCTTGTCCATCTCTTTGTCAAAAAAAAATTACTTCCCCAAGAATTTAAAGGAAAGAGTTTTGTTCCATTCATTTTTAAAAATCCTCTCCAGGCCTATCTTTTTCCTTTTCAACTATCCTGGTTATATTTAGATTTCTTGGTATAATATTCCTTTCAAAGCACCATAGGTAGAATGATAATGTTTTTTGAAAATGTTTGGAATATCTGATAAAGAATAAATATTGTTATGTGAAGTTTAGAAATTCCATATCAGCTAATAATATGAAACATCCTAAGTCTCAAATAAAAGAATAACAACTGTCCTAAATAGATATTGTTTTAGATAATAAATAAATCACTCAAATTCTACCTAATTATAAATAAGACATATTTGAATATGTCTTACAATATACATTACAGCTTAAACTTCAGAACAATTACAAGTGAATATAAATGCTATCTTTCCAGATCATAGTCACAATAGTAGTTCAGTAACTCATTTCCTCTTGTGACTTAACTGAATTCCCTGCCTCTGCCCGCCCACTATTCATATTTAGTGATTACATGTCTCTCTAAATTATAGATCAGATCTTGTCACATGATAGTTCCAAAACTTCTGATGCCTCCAGTTTACCACTGAATACAATGGAAATAATTCAGCCTAGGATTTGTTTTCTACCTAAATTTCCAGTTTCACTTCCCACACATCAGTGTCCCTTCTCCCTAAGTTTGCTTATCTCAATCCACCTGCTATTTCCTAAACATTTGCTTCCTTCTCTGGAGTGTTTGTCTTTGCTTGAATGTTTGCCAGTTGCCTCTCCCCTGCCCCCAACCAATTCTATAATCACCTGCTGGAGGTTTAAATATTCCCTAAATCTCATTTCAGCTCAAATCTTGTTTAAAAATCATTGCAGAGATCTCTAGTTAAAATTAATCTCCCCTATGTAACATTCACTAATATTAACTTCTTCTTCTATCCTAGCACTTAGGAGAACACTGAATCTGAATTATAGATTTAAAAGTGTTTACCTACTAACTTATATGCTCTTGAGTCACAAATACCACCTAATAGTCATCTTTGGTTTCTTCTGTAGAACGTGCATTGTGTATGTTCACTGAGCAACAACTTACTGCTACGGTGAGTTAACTAATTGTTCATGTGACATAAATGAGTGTGGACATACAGAAAAATACAGTGTTTGCATTACACATACAGTTTTTGGAGTCAGAAATATGGAGATTAGGATCCTTGTTAGGGATGCCTGAGTGGCTTAGGGGTTGAGCATCTGCCTTTGGCTCAGGGCATGATCCCAGGGTCCTGGGATCGAGTCCCGAGTCCTGCGTTGGGCTCCCCACAGGGAGCCTGCTTCTCCCTCTGCCTGTGTCTCTGCCTCCCTCTGTGTGTCTTTCATGAATAAAGAGGTAGAATCTTAAAAAAAAAAAAAAAGAATCCTTGTTTAGCTACTACATAACTAGGCTTAGACAATTTAACCTCTCCTTGCATCAGTTTTCTCATCAATAAGATGGAATTAGACATCTCATCAATAAGATGGATTAAGACACCCAAATCTATGTCAGGTGACAGAATTTTAGGTATGAATTTATGCTGATGGAAACTGTATACAGCAAACAACAGAATGTCCTACAACAAAGCAGGAATGAATCCTTGACATAGAATCCATGTGCCTGGACTCCAGCCTTGTGTTAATTGGCAAGCATTCCTTTTGTTCCATTTTGTACAAAATAATATTTAAACAAATACTCAGGCAACCAGGAAGTAGGATTCACTTTCAGATCTCAAGAACTAATTTGTTTGGGAGGAACAATATTCATATATACAGCTTTCTCCTACTTTCTCCAGGGAAATATTGCTGTTATATAAATGCTTTCTAAAAGTTTTACAATATATGCAAGTTTAAATTTATTATCCTGAGTTCACAAGCAACTAAGCCCTGCTGTGGAATTTGCCTTGCAGGACCTCTCTCCCAAAACAAAAGTCCATAACTTTTTTTTCACCCATGGTTATCTAACAGAAATCCCAGCCTAGTCTTCAGGGTCCTGCCCAAATACCTCTCTACAATAAATTTTTCTAGGAGTTTCCCATTATTCCCGGAGTAAGAAGTTGTTCCCTCCAGTGAAGCTTCCCTGATATAAAGTAACAAAATGAAACTAGGACTGCAATAGAAAGAAGAACTAATTGATTTGCAGAAATTTTCCTCACCTAATAATTGTGAGTTCCTCAAGGCATGAATAGTATAATTTTCAGCCTTTCCCTATTTCCTACCTAGCTAGTCATTGACTCATAGGAGGCCCTCAATATGTATTTGTTGAATTAAAAAATATTCATAAGTATAGAATCAAAAAAGGCTTGGTGATAGAAAATTCTAATTAAGAAGAACTGGAGAAAAAAAAGATTTAAAATTTGCCTTTAGTTATCTCTCCCTCCCTCTCTCCCTTCTCCCTCACCCTTTTCCTCTCTCTTCCCCTCCCATGTTAGCCTGCTCTCATGTGCTCTCCCGTGTGTTTGCACACTCATGCATGTTCACACACACATATACAACTAGTTTTTTCCACACTTTTCCAGCTGTCTTTAGTGAGTGACTTTACTAACCCTCTAGTGGAGTTATCATTGCAAAAGACAATTCACCAATCCTTAACTATAAAATGAATAAACACAAGCCTCTTACATAAAGGTAGAACTCTTTTTCAAGTATGTGTAAATATGATTAAAAGGAGATCTTATGCTCAGTACAGGCTCACCACTTAGCTCTCCTGGCGTACATGTGAATCAGACTTTTCCCTCCTGGTTCACCAAAGACAAAATTGTAATTTTTCAAAAGAAACCTTTCTAGGTAGCTAAGGGTACCACAAACACAGTGGCAGCAAGAGCCAAAACATAGGAAAATTTGAAATGGAAATTTTACAACATACAGAAGTTCAAATGTATTAACCAATTAATCAGCTCTCAATTAATCAGCCTTCTCTCACAGGTCTTCCCAAAATAGAATCCATGACACCTTGTCTTACTCTTTTTTTTTGGTGGGGGGGTATTTTATTTTATTTTATTTATATTTTTTATTGGAATTCAATTTGCCAACATATAGTCTTACTCTTAACCAATTGAAAATCCTAGCTCTAAAACTTCATCATTTCAATCCAGAGGCATTTGGAATTTAGAGTGTGTTTCTGTCTTAGATAGCAGTCATATACTATAAAGGGCATGAAAGAGGCTCCCCACCAACAATCAAGCCAAATTAGGAAGTAAAGAGGGCTGTGTGCTAACATCACTAACAGCAAATTGATGAAACATGCATGGTATAGGAAAAAACATGTCATCCAGCTTCAAAGATGTAAATTAGTTCTTTTGAAGAAGCACAGATATTTGAGGCTGTAAATTACTATGTCAAATTAGATAGAAATCTTCAATATAGCTCAGTCAGAAAATGATGCAGGGTTCTTTTGGACTCAATACCGAAAGAGATTGTATCACTTATGTCATAAAACTGAGAGACGTGATGTGATAGCATTTTCCATATGAATGATGGGTCCACACCTGGAATAAAGTATTCAGTGATTGCTTATAGGTGTCCAAGAAATCTAGATAAATTGAAAGGAGTTCAGAGGAGAGGGAGAAAAAAAAATGATGAGTGAAGTGAAAGATTTGATGGATGGACTAAGAACAAAAAATTCTACATTTGAGATTTCTAAGCAGGAACCTTGAGGGAGAATTTGATTGGTGCAATTCAACTGATACCAGAAAACTCTAACCTTTGGTTTGCATGAAGAATAAGGACCTTTGGATAAATCAACTTATGGTATTTTAGGCATATGCTCAAGTAATGAGGCAAAATTATGATCAAGCACATTATCAGTGAAAACTTTATATTCAATTAATGACCATCAAATGCTACTCAAAGTGCTGCTTGGGGAAATACAACATCAGCATCCTGCCACCAATGCAGAATCCCAGTTCCCCACTGGAGCTTCTGAGCCTAGATGTGTATTTTAACAATATTTCCCGAATATTTAAGGAAGTGCGTTAAGACTTGAAAAGCATTGGTAAATACCAAAGAATACATTTTGTTCAGGGCTGAGTTTACATTTTGACTTGCCGCTTATTAACGATGTGAACCATGAACAAATCATTTAATCTCTGCATGCTTAAGATTCCTCACTTGTAAAACAGGTATAGTAACAACAACTTCTGACTGTTATGTTGAAGATTATTAAAATAATACATACTAAATGTTTATTGGAGTTGTGAGGGACATAAATGGCAGCATACATAAATGATCCAATGGCTTACTATCTCTGAGAGTGGAAAAAAAGAAGAGTGAAGAAATAGTAAAAGATTATGTTCTGAAGAGCAGTGAGAGTACTTTTCCATCTTAATCTTCATGAATTTCAGTCCCCACAGCTCCAGGTGAATTTTTGCTTCATCATCAACCCTTTTGTGCTCTTTCTTTGACATAAATATTGTTTTGCTCTTACCCTGCAATTCAGACATTGTTCCAATGTGTCACAACTATATGACCTCCCAAAAAGGAGTGGTAGGAGACCTACTTAAACTGTTGGATTGAGGAAGTTGGGAAATCATTGTATCCAGTGCCCTTCCCCACATTCTTATTAATCACAGTTCTGAATATGTTAAACATGCATGCAGTATTGGTGTTTCTACCTCGCTCTGCAAACTCCAAAATTAAGTACACAACAGCAGTGAGAAGATGTTTGCTCCCTGGAAATTCTGCAACGGGAAACTTCCAGTTCCATTTGACTTCTTTTTGTGGGACCAGAATTAGGCTGAGTTGTTAATGATGGGGACACCAAGGGAAAAAATTTCTGACACCCATTAAAGTGAAAAGGAAAAGTTTATCCAGAGCTATTTTGATAGGTGTCAAGACTATTGCAATAGGGGAGAGAGATTGACTTAACTCCAAATACAAAATCTCAGCAAAGAGAGCTGGGGATTTATAGCCATTGAGCAGAAGGGAGGTGGTCAGAGGATGCCTCTAAGAAGAGGCATCAAGTGAGGACTATTCTTGCTAAACAGATTTAATAGGATTCTTGCTGAGTACAGGCCAGAGTGGTCAGATATGAAAAATGGGGAATGAGAAATTTGGTCAGATAACGAGAGTGAGAGATTCTCTCTACCCTGACTAAGGGAGGTTCCTGCTAAAACTGAGCTGGGCAGGTGAAGAGCAGCAGAATATGCCACACCAAAGAATGCCTCTTTTGAACATAAATTATTTTGAGCTGAAGGCAATTGAAAAGTAGATACAAGAAAATCTCTCTCCTCTCCTACTATTTGCCCAAAAGCAGGACACAAATTTATAAAGGTGTCTCACTTCCCCTCTCCTCCACCACAAAATACAAAAGCTAATTACTAGAGACAACTCTAGAACTTTGTCAGCTCAGATATGGTGCCAGAGGAATATATATAATAGACTTTACTAACAAGCTCTTATTAGTTCTTCATATATTTATCTTCCCACAATGTGCCACCCTAGAAACTCAAAGTTTTTTTCTTTTGTCTTGTCACTTTGCTACAAAATTCTTATTCTCTGCTAAGATGCTACCTAAGTTCAAGTTCTAAGCATTCCTTTGAGTTACTCATCACTGCCCACTCCCATATGTATGTGCAACACACGTTAATAAACTTGTGTTGAAGTCAGTACCCAAAGATGAAGTCTAGTCAAAAAGAGGACTCAGAGGAGCCTGAATAAAGTTTACTAAAGGAGGGAGACTTTGTTAGGGGTCAGGGCCCACAGTGTAAACACGCACGCATACACACACACACACACACACACACACACATAAGGTTGCACATACACATACATACAGCCTATATGGAAGTCCATCTGCCTAACCTGCCATCAGGCAAACTCTATTCTCTAGGGATATGTCTGCCATAAATGTAAGTGAATAAGAAGAAAAGACTTTAAGACTTTCTTTTTGTTGAAGAAGCTAAAAGAGTGAGGCAAACAACATACAGAATAATTTCAAGATGAGAGGAATGATTTGCTACTATTGATTTGAACCAAACTAAAACAGAGCAAAATAAACAAACAGAGCATCATCATGGCTAGGGGAGGCTGATCATGTTGTGAGAAGCAATACTGGTGTGTGTGTGTGTGCACGCGTGCGTGTGCATATGGGTGAGACAGGCAGAGACAGAGAGAGTGAAGAGTTCTTACAATATTTAAAATAAAGAGAATTTATTAATTATTATTATTTATTAATTTATTAATTTATTAAAAACTACTTAATTCCTTCAGGGTTATCAAGTTTAAAAAATGAGACAACAGAATAACTCCCTGATAGTTATTTGCTAATATATTGAAATACATTTCACCTAACATCAAGTAAATGGGTTAAATATGATGTTAAAGTTATTACTGTTTTTATGGGTATTTGAACCTCCAATGACAGTGTCTCTATGGCAATGGCTGTTATCACATGTCATTGTGATATTTTATACTGTAAATTTCTTATCAAAAACCTATAAATCTTACTATCACTTAGGAAACATCCTTTTACAGATGGAAAAAAACCCTTTGCTAGTAAAATAGCACTTTTTTTTTTTTTTTTTACTCCAGAAAGGTTGTTCTCTGAGATTCCCATTTAGCTTGTATTTAAAAATGAATTTCCTTAAAATAAGTCGTATTGTTATTTAAAATGGTTCCAGAATGCTAAAAAGAACTCCTGAAATAGAATTCTCTGAGAGTAGGCAGGCTGGCTCTCAAAATAATTTCTTAATAAACAGGAGTACACTATAGAGGCAGCAGTTATTTTCATTAAAAGAAAATCAAGAAACACAAATTTCATTGGCACAGGATCTTATATTCCACAGACATGTCTTGGGCTCATACTTCCTTTTAAAGGAAGTTGATAAATGCAGCCTTCATATTTCAAATAGAATAAATCTTAACAAAAGAAATAACATGTGCCTAACAGCTGTTGCATAATTAAAACTATACTTTGGATATAATAATGAGAAAGGATAAGTAATGACAAAAGAAGGGAAATAAATAATAACCTCTTTTTTGAATAATAGTAGCTTAGTATTTGGTCCTCCCTCAACAACTATGTAACACAGATTTGATGCTCATTTCAGGATTTGCTGTCTGCAGTGTAGATATGTGTAATAAATGGGTATTTTTAATTTTTAAAGTCACAGATTAGTACTCAAGATTATTGGATGTACATAATGCTTGCTTTAGTGATCATAATTTTCCCCACTCACAAGATGTTTTAGTGATCACTTTCTTTTTAAAAATTCAGTAAACAAGGCAACAGCACATCTGAACACTTTTCTATTTCTTAGAGAAGGAAAAAAAATTCTGAGGAGAAATTAAAAGGCCTATGAAAAGATTTGTATTTGAAGTTCTGGAAATCTGTGAAGCCAAAACCTTTACATGGAAAAAAATTGAAAACCTACAATGGTTGTGAAAAGGCCCTCAGAATGCACCTTAATGTCCACTTTAATTTCATTGCCACCACCGACATTTTCACAGGGACTATCTCTGGGAAAAGCAGAAACTATCAACTGTTAAAGTTGATCAATTCCATTTATCTGTCCCTTTGCCCCCGGTCACCTATACTGAGGACTTCCTAAAAAAAAAAAAAAACACAAAAATACCTTGTTAATGGAGCAATACCAAGTTTATTTACCTTAGTAAGAGAGGTCACTAACCTGAGAGTCTGAGGAGAATCTTGTAAGAAAAAGACAAAATTGAAAAATCCGTAAGTTTGGAAGAGCTATTTAAAGGTTTCTCAAGGGGATCCCTGGGTGGTGCAGCGGTTTAGCGCCTGCCTTTGGCCCAGGGCGCGATCCTGGAGACCCGGGATCGAATCCCACGTCGGGCTCCGGTGCATGGAGCCTGCTTCTCCCTCTGCCTGTGTCTCTGCCTCTCTCTCTCTCTCCCTCCCTCTCTGTCGATCATGAATAAATAAATAAAAATATTAAAAAAAAAATAAAGGTTTCTCAATGCTGAGGCCCTGATGGGAGCTAAGGTAGGTTTGTGATATGATAGTTTAAGATCAGTGAACACAGCAATATGAGAGTTTGAAAAGAAACTTGAAGAGTAAAAAACAGTTTGATGATTCCAGTTTAGCAAACTATTGAAGAATAATCTATTGTTCAGATATATGGATTCAGGAAGTATGTGAAATAAACAATACAGTATTTGGAATGTTACTTTCCTGAGCACGAATTTCCAGGAATAATAGAATCATGTTAATGTAAATGGTATGCTAGTGGCTACAGATGGTTTCAGTTCTTACCATCTTATGGTCCTTAAGAGGCTGATAGTTTTGTTATTAAGGACGGGACTCTAGGATCTTTGAGTTGCTGTGCATCATATTGTTCTTATCTTCACAAGCTTCCAGAAGTGACGCCTAGCGTTCACCACTGTTAATAGCATTAGACAAAGAGTGGAATGTACACTGCTTCTTTGATCCTGGTCATGAATTCTAGGAAAGAGAGAATTCAAAATAAGTATCAGAAATTATCCCTCACTGATGCCTCCTCTTCCAACACATTGTAACTCCAACCCACTATTCTGCAAGATTGGAAGTACTCAGCATATTTTTAAAACCTTATGTTGCCTGGTGGGGGTGACACGTTGCTAATACTGCAGGTCTAATCTGACTTTGAGAAAGGAGTTTCACACACAAGAACTATACATGGGTTTAAACAAAGAAGAAGATGCTTGATAAAATGATAATCTGCGTGACCAGAAGGCTTTCTAAAGGGGGAAATCAAGAAAAAAAGAATGCAAGTCACATTTTTCACTTCCACATTTCTTTTCATTAATAAATACATGTATATTTTGCATAAGAAAACAAACCTAAATACTGCTGTATAGAAATCTTTGTGAATCAATATGTCTCATAATACACGCAGATTTTTAAATTCACATTCACTAAATCAAGTGTATGCATCATCTCCTTTAATAAACAGACTGGAGAAAACTAGTGCAGTTTTCTATTTTTAGAGTTCTTATCCTCTTTAATATATTTTTGTACATGAAATATGATTTTTAATAAAGTTTTCCTTACATAAAACGCAGCACAATAGAAAACACAGTTGTCATTTTTCAAGGGTGACTTGGATTTTTACCTTTCTCCAACACATCAAGGGAATGAAATAGAATTGAAGTAGGGGTGAGGGAAAACAAGGTGAAGCAGGGCTCTCCATTATAGTCAGAACACGAGGTTACTCAGGGTTCTGTAATATCTTATCAGCCTCCAGACCACTAATTCATCCTTTTGAATAAGACACTGGAATGCTCTCTCCAAATTCTAAAATCATGTAGTTTGGAACATAGCACTATGCAGGTCAGAGCTGAGTACAGTCCTAAAATTTGAGGGAAATAAGAGCCTTGCTGTGGAGGTTGGTTGAAAGAAGAATGGAGAGGAGCAGACAAGAGACTTAAAGATGGCAGAAACTTAGAGGAAACAAAGTCAGCAATAGATAGAAGAGAAAGAGCAGCTTAAGTTGATGAATTTCTTTCTGACTCCACTGGGGAGTTAGTTACCTGTATCTCCTTTCACATCCTCATTGCTTATACGGTTTCCCTGAGCTTTAGCTGGCATAGTTTTCATTTGCTGCTGCCAAGGACCTTAGGTCCTTAACAATTTGAAGAACACAAGATGTCACCTCTGAAATGGAAAGATGTACAAAACGGATAAGTCCATGTGCTGAAGATATGCCCCATCCATAGAGATAGCTGAAAAACTTGTGGATAGTAAAGGCCTGGCAACACAAATATCAAATCAAGTAAAATATATGTAGCCAGAGGACAGTCGAAGCAGAAAATGTTTGCATTAATGAATGTAGTAACTCTTTGCTATTTGCATAACTCAATAGTCACAGCCATAACAGTTTGTTGGTAACAAAGGTTTAAGGAAAGTGGGAAATGGTAAAACTTTAGTGGTCATCCAAAAACATCCAGAGGAGAGAGTACTCTGATCCTACTCAAGACTTGGTGTTAAATGTTCTCCTCATTTTAGATTTAAGAATCTATGATAATAGACTAAGGGTGAAATTGTATTACTTGGTTGAATAGATCTTTATTCTTGTCAAATGCCTTCCAAACACTGCCTCAAGAGATTCTCACCACTCGACTGCATAGTTGAGATTGTACTTCCATTGCAGAATTTAAAAATTGAAATTCAAAATAGTTAAATACCTTATTATTCAGAGCCTGACAAGGAGTTACAGGACAAAATAAGAACACTAGTATTTTTGTTTCCTAGATCAATGCTGTAATCTATAGCCTGCCAGCCTAAATATGAGGGAATCTTATAGTAAGGAAAATTATATGCCTACTTAAATTTTAACACATGAAAGACATTTTTGAAAGGATGGTCAACCTCACTTTATACAGTATTGGCCTCTAGGACAACTACTTCTACTATGTCTTTCATTAAATCCCCAAGATCAAAGCTAATATCGAGGTGCAAGAATGAGGGCGGTTTTGAGCCTTGGTGCTAAATGTGTCATTTTCTGTTAGATGAAGGAAAGGGGTGCAAGGCCATTGAAACTCTGTTACTTACTTGTTCTTGAAATCTGCCCTCCCTGTCTTGTTTCTTTTGACTGTCCCTACTGTATTTTATATAGTAAGAGAAGCCTAGCGTTATTCATATTTGTGGAGAGGTCTCCCTTTATCATTCTATCTCATCCTACATACTATAACAAAAAACTAAGTGGTCATTTCCAGGATATAGTGATCAAAATGAAGTGTTGTGCCTGTGCTTATAATGAAAAAGGCAAGATTAACCCAAAATTCATTTTTTCGACCCATCAGAAACTTGAATTCACAGAGCAGATCAATGGCCCAAAACCTGAGAAAACATTAGTGCCTGCAAAGATAGAGGAAAGGTGAGCACTCGCTTTCATAGATTAAACACTCTTAGCCAGGAGTCGGTGATAACAGATGAAGGCTGAATGTGGGTTGGTGGAACACTGTGAAGCCCAGCAAAGAAAAAAAAAAAAAAAAAAAAACTAAGAGAGATAGCACATTATTGTAGGCCTTCTTTGATGACCACCACAAGATGCTCACAGAGAAGATCCAAAAGATACTGTGTTCATTGTGGAACCTGTGGACTTGGAGGAGAGGAACAGCACCCTTGAGAAATAGGAAAGAAATTCTTGTCCTTAGGACACTGGGGAAAACTCAAGTCAGCTTAAGGAAGGTGCCTAACTCTGGGAAGCAAACTAGGGGTGGTAGAAGGGGTGGAGGGTGGGGGGTGGGGGTGAATGGGTGACGGGCACTGAG
The DNA here is from genome assembly GCF_048164855.1 of Canis lupus baileyi. Lineage (NCBI taxonomy): Eukaryota > Metazoa > Chordata > Mammalia > Carnivora > Canidae > Canis > Canis lupus. The sequence continues at coordinate 12,888,677 of NC_132839.1, read as the reverse complement.
GGGGGCACTTGACGGGATGAGCACTGGGTGTTATTCTGTATGTTGGCAAATTGAACACCAATAAAAAATAAATTTATTATAAAAAATTAAAAATAAAATAAAATAAAATTAGTCTCTTGTGGACAGCAAATAAAAAAATAAAAAAAAAAGGAAGGTGCTTGAAGAGTAAAAATATCCACTTTGCGGCAAGGAGCCGGACTATGCCCTCGGCTCAGAATTGAGAAGAAGGGAGTAGAAGGAATTAGGAGACTCTATCCCTGAAACCCAGGATTTAGAGTCTGCCTAAGATAGAGACTTTATCAAAATGGCAGAGAATTTCCACTAGCAAACTAACACACTTTGAATATTGCAGAGAGTGGGAAGAGGTGGAACACAGGTATTGCAAAGAGATCTTTTCTGAGAAGAATCTTCAAGAGGGACCTGTGGTGTAGCATATAGGTGAGACACTGTTCTGACGTACAAACTCCCATACCAAACACAAAGTATGATTGCAGAAATTTGAAGCCCATGGCACATTGAGGGTAACCACAGCAGCAACAAACATAGTTCAGCTGCTAACTGAACTCAAATAGAAACCATATGTAGTATGTTTTCAGATCATAATGGAATTAATATAGAAATCAGTAACACAAAGATTTTGGAAAATCTCCAAATACTTGAAAATTGAACAACACAATTTTAAATAATCCATGGGTCAGAAAAGTAATCTCAGGAGAAATTGAGAAATAATTTGAAGTGAGTGACTATGAAAATTCAGCATATCAAAATGAGATTTGCAATGAAAGCAGCATTTACAGGAAAATTTATAGCATTAAATATTCATATTGAAAAAGAGGAAAGGACTCAAAGCAGGAATCTTACTTGCTACCTTAAGAAACCAGAAGAAAAGTAAAGTAAACTTATAGCAAGTAAAAGAAATAACAATGAGTAGTAATCAATGAATTTGAAAATAAAAATAAATCTGTGAAACCAAAAACTGGTTCTTTGAAAAGGTAAAATTGGTAAACCTCTAACTAACAACAACAATTTCTTAAAACACATAGAAAAATGCAACCTACCAAAATCAGGAACAATAAAGGGATGTCGCTATTGACATCATAGACATCATCAGAATAATGTAGAAATACTATGAACAAGTCTATATCTGTTAGTTCTAAAACTTAGATCAAATTGACCAATTCCTTAAAAAATACAGACCACCAAAATGCACTCAAGAAGCAATAGATAGCTGAAATAATCCTTTATCTAGTAAAGAAATTGAATCATCTCCAAAAAAGAACTCCATGTCTAAGTGATTTTATTGGTAAATACTACCAAATAGGGACACTTGGGTGGCTCAGCGGTTGAGAATCTGCCCTTGGCTCAGGGCATGATCCTGGGGGCCCAGTCCTGGCATCGAGTCCCACATCAGACTCCACAGGGAGCCTGCTTCTCCCTTTGCCTATGTCTCTGCCTTACTCTATGTGTCTTTCATGAATAAATAAAATCTTTTAAGAAAATTCTACTACATATATGAGGAAGAAATAATACCAAGTTCATGCAATCCCATCCAGAAAAGGGAATTCACTTCCCAGCTCATTTTATGTGGCTAACATTATTCTAATGTCTGATCCAGTCAGGGTTTTATAAGAAAAATATCCCTCATGAACATAGACATGAATCCTCAACAATATATTAGCTAATTAAATATAGTAATATATAAAGAGGATAATATATTTTGACCAAATGGGATTCATCTCAGGAATGCAAATTTATTCAAAATTTGAAAATGGATCCTTGTAATTCACCAAATTAATAAACTAAAATCCCAAAAGTGTTTTCTTTGAGGTTTTGTTTGTTTGTTTTAGTTAATCATGAGCTTATTCTAACATTTGTATGAAAAAGCAAAGGAATTAAGGTAACCTAAATGATTTTGAAGCAAATGAACAAAGTTGGAGGACTCACAGTATCTGTTTTTAAGACTTACTAAAAGCCACTGTATTCAAGATGTGGTATCAATAAAAGGACAAACAAATCAATGAAACAAATTAGGAGGACCATAAAATACATTAAAATGATTTTGACAAAAGTGCAAAGACAAGAGAGAAAGTATAATCTCCCAACAAATAATGCCAATACAACTCAATTTCCATGTGCGAAAAAGTAAATTTTGATCCACAACTCACACTTTACACATAAATTAACTCAAAGTGGATCATAGACTTTAATGGAAATCTAGAGTTGGAATATTTATGTGATTTGAATTTTTTGCCATTTTTTTGCCATTAGGTTTTAGATATGACTCCAAAAGCAAGATTCATCAAAGAAAAAAATTATGACCTGGATAAATTATCAAAATTAAAATATTTTGCTTTGTAAATAATTCTGTTAAGGTAACAAAAAGAAAAAAAAACATATGCTAGGTGGAAATTTATGCAAATCACTTACCTGATGATAGCCTTGTATACAAGGTATATAAAGAACTATTATTTTTTAGAATTTAAGAAAACGAGGGGGCATTTGAACTGATATTTCATCAAAGATATACAGATGAGAAATCAGCATATGAAAAGATGATCAGCATCATTAGTCATTAGAAAAATGCAAATTAAAACCCTAATGAGGGCAGCCTGGGTGGCTCAGCAGTTTAGCACCACCCTCCACCCAGGGCATGATGCTGGAGACCCAGGAACGAGTCCCATGTCTGGCTCCCAGCATGGAGCCTGCTTCTCCTTCTGCCTGTCTCTCTCTCTCTCTGTCTCTATCTGTTTCTCATGAATAAATAAATAAAATCTTAAAAAAAAAAACAGTGAGATATCACTATGCATATTAAAATGACTAAAATAAAAAAAATACACCACCACATGTGGTGAATGTAAAGAACAACTTGGTGGGAATGCAAAACATTTGGGCAGCCTTGGAAGCTATTTTGAGAATTACATATAAATATAAACATATCATATGCTTACCATATAACCTAGCTTTCCTACTGCTCAGTATTTACCCTAGGGAATTGTCATACTGTATTTATGAACACTTGTATGTTTATGTTCATAGAGGCTTCATTCTTAAGCTCCAAAAATTGGAAACAATACAAATGTCCTTCAGCACAGGAATGAATGACCAAATAGTGCTACATCCATGCAAGAGAATACCACTCAGCAAGTAAAAGAAAATAAAAACCCCACACTGTGGATTCTTACAGCGATATGCATGAATCTTTTTTTCTTTAAGATTTATTTATTTATTTATGATAGACACACAGAGAGAGGCAGAGTCACAGGAGGAGGGAGAAGCAGGCTCCATGCCGGGAGCCTGACGTGGGACTAGATTCCAGGACTCCAGGATCGCTCCCTAGACCAAAGGCAGGTGCTAAACCGCTGAGCCACCCAGGGATCCCCTATGCATGAATCTTAAATGCATTTTTTAAATGAAAGAAGTCAGAAAAAAATATACTTTCATTTTCTGTGATTATAAAATATATGGCATTCTGGGAAAATGCAAAGCCAGAAAGCAGATCAATGATGCCAAGGTTGAGTCTGAGAGGAGAGGTTGAGCACAAAATGTAGAAAGGGAATTCTGAAAGGGATAGAACTATTTGGTACAGTACCGTGCAGGTGAATGAATAACTCGGTGCTTTCATCAACACCCAGAGAACGTACACCACAGTGAGGGAATTTTACTGTGTGCAAGCCTTATTTATTTTTTTATTTTTTTAGGTAGGTTCCACACCCAGTGTAGAGCTTGAACTCATGACCCTGAGATCAAGAGTAGAGTGCTTTACCAACTGAACCAGCCAGGCATCCCATAAGCAAATTTTTTTTTAAATGAGCTGGAATATCAGGGGAACCCAAGAGGAAATAGACTCTGCTAATCAAACTTAACTGTATGAAGCACACTGACACAAGTGGTAAAGAAAGGAGCTGATTTAAGTAACTGAAAATTATTGTATTGACCGGATAATATAAGACTAAAGGTAAAAATAACTGAATACAAACACTGTGAAAAGAATAAGCATAAAAATAATGTCTGAGTTAAAGCTGCTAGGATTCCATGCCTTGGTCTCTGTAACCTCTAAGCCTAGGGGGTCGCTGCTCTTTTACTCACTAGACAGTCTTTCTTGGGGTTTATCTCACCTTGCTTCCTGCATCTCTTCATCACTGGAGTGGTACAGTCATAAGAATATGAATCCAGGCAAAAGGGTTCAACATGCCATTTGGATTAATATTATATGTTAGGCTGGTCTCTTGCATGTCCAAAGGATTTCCTCTAGTTTCATTGCCATTTCACTAGCACTCAAAGCCCCATCTAGTAATTTCATTTGCCTCACATTGTCACTGTGTCCTGGAGATCACAGTGATGACTGGTTGAGAGAACTCAGTGTTTTTGGATTGTTTTGGAGAGGGAGAGGAAGAGAGCCTAGAGGGAGGTGCAGGGAGAGAGAGAGACAGAGAGAGGATCCTTTTTTTTTTATATGTGTATTTTTTTATTGGAGTTCAATTTGCCAACATATAGCATAACACCCAGTGCTCATCCTGTCAGGTGCCCCCCTCAGTGCCTGTAACCCAGTAAAGGCTCTTTGTCCAGGATAGGATCCCATGCAGGGCTCCATTTCACAACCCTGAGATCATGACCTGAGCTGAAATCAAGAGTCAGATCCTCAGCCGACTGAGACACCCAGGAACCCCAAGGACTCAGTGTTTCTAATTCTAAGATTCCATGAACTAATTCTCTCTTTCTCTACCACTCTTACCCATATTTAAAGACAAAGAGACATTTCACATATGAGATAGGAAACATTTAGAGAGACAGATCTATCTACTTAAGCTAGGCTGTGGTCAGAATAAGAACTTAGAAAATGCTGACCTCAATCTGTATTGCTTCAACATTGCCTTTCCTAACCCAATTCTGTTTAACTCATGTGCAAAAATCAGTAGTGTCATTGCAAACCTTCTACTCTAGAAATTCACATAGATTCAGCAATATTTCTAGGTAAATTATGTAATAGAAGAAAGATTTATGTGGCATGCTTGGAATTTCATACATTTAAGAATTTTGAAAGGAATTCATTCTTGGGGTGCTTGGGTGGCTCAGTCAGTTGAGAAAGGATTTTGGCCTACTCTTGATTTGGGCTCAAGTCATGATCTTAGGGCCATGAGATCAAAGTCCATGTCAGGTTCCACCCTCAGTGGGGAGTCTACTTGGGCATTCTCTCTTTCCCTCTCCCTTTTCCCCTCCCCTGCTGATAGGCACATACACTCTCTCTTTTACTCTCTCTAAAATAAATAAGTAAATCTTTTTTAAAAAATTTAAAAAGGAATTGACTCTTCTTGCAATATGACCAAAATACTCCATGTGCAGTTTAAACAATCATAATATTTATACTCTCTTTTATAAGGATATATCAGAACATTTCAGCAACTTCATTTAGCTATCTTTATGTCCATCTGTGAGTTGTAAGTTCAGGAATTTGTAAAATGTTTAAAAATTTATACACTTTATTGATTAATACAACCAAAAATTAAATGAGAAGAGAAGGAAAGTTACAGTGATTTCTATTTTTAAGACCTTTTAATTGATTAAATAGGTGATGGCTATTAAGGAGGACACTTACTGTGAAGAGCACTGGGTGTTGTATGTAAGTGATAAATCACTAAATTCTCCACCTAAAACTAATATTATACTTTGTTAACTATTGGAATTTAAATAAAAACTTGGAAAGAAACAAGAACAAAGACTTTTACTCAAGCAAAATCATGTCTGTGTGTGTGTGTGTGTATGTGTATAGAATAAGTGTGAACTTACTGATATTCCCATATCAATAGTGTATTTCAATATGAACATCTGGTAAATTGGTTGCAATAGCAAACTCGAATATCTAAATCTTAAGTTTGCTTTGTAATATTATTTTCAAGTACTTTCTTCATTTCTATATTGTATTTCTCCAAGAAGATTGAAATAATCTTTAGTTTAAGGACTACGCATGCACTTCCTTTTCATTGAAGCCTTGAAATTGGTATAGTCTTCACACAAGGGTCCTTCTGTATGAATTATATGATTTAATCAGAGAAGCAGTTATGTTAGAAGGTATCTTATGGGGAGACTAAAGGAGTACTCAGATCTACTGTCCAATAGTAGTGAAGAGGCTCTGAAACCCTAGTGTAAACACCACAAAAGCTGATTGATTGGGGAGAAAAATAAGGAAACGTTTTTCTGTTAAGTGGGATTTGTAGACCTTGAGCTATACTTCATTGTTTTCTGCTTCTAAGCTCTAGCCTCCAAAGTTTTAGTAGATCCTTTCTTTCTCTCTCTGTTTATGTCTGTTTCCTTCACTGGACATTGGGTTCTCTGATGAGAAATTATGTCTTGCTCACCCTGGTTCCAATACACCCCTAGCCCAGTGACTTGCAAATCACAGACATACAGTAAGCAAATATTATTTTGAATTAGCTTTTGCTGTTGGTTCAGAATTCGCTTGCAGGCTTGACCTCTTTACAAATTTAGTAAATCCCTAAGCATTTATTTCTTAGCTTATTTATTTATTTATTAGCTTCTTCTAAGTATCTTTGTTCAACACTCTGATGTTTTGGTCACAGTTGTGGGTTAACTAATTTGGGACATGGTAAGTACAGAATCCCTCCAAGGCAAAGTTAGAGGGATGAAGTCCTTTGGTGCAGAACAAATCGGAGCTTTAATCTCATTTTGAGCTGATAAAAATTCAGTTTCTTGCCTCTGGCTGACCTCCTCCTCAGCTTTTCACATGGAAAGCTGCAACCTCTGCTTCATTTCTTCTGAAGAAGTCTTTTTCTTTGGCTACAGGTGTCAATTTGTCCATATCTAAGATAGTTTTGTCCTTGTCTCTGTCTACTATGAACCTCTACAGAGAAGCCTTAGCAAACTCTTTCTTCAGTAGACTCACTCTGGGTTTCTTCTTTTGATTTGAATATCTGTGGGAGTATTTCTCTCTTTTTTTTTCATCCTCTGGGGAAGGATTTAAGTGATCAGATTTCACTTCTATAGCTAAACCAGCTGTCCTTCAGGCAATCCTTCAAGAAATACGCAACGCAACTCCAGCTGCTTCAAGGCTGTGGAGACCTGAAGATTCCAGTCAGCTAAAGCCCTTCGGGTATCAGAGAAAGTCCCTCAAAGGTGGCAACAGTCACTGAGCACATGGCTATTTTTGGTCTGCCTGTTTTTTTTTTTTTTATACTTTATAGAGTTGACCCCTTTATTCTCTTTTTAATCTAAATTTAGTGATTGTCATTGAAGAGTTAAGAGGATGAATCAAAAGAGAGAAGTGGGAGACACTGAACCTGAAGAGAAAAAGCTTAAGTGCAGTGCTGGCAAATCCCTTTTTAGATTGAAGATGAATAGTACAAACTAAATAAAGGCATAAGAGTAGTCTTAAATCAAAGAAAATGGAAGTTATTTGTCCCAGAGGTTACCATCCTGAGGTCACTTTTTACTGTGACCACACAGAAGGAGAGAACTATTGACCAGAAAAAGCTGAATAAAATAGGAGAGGAAATAATTCTGTGCAGTTCTATGGATTTACTTTACTCTTCCATCTCAGCATGAGATCTCTGAAAGCATATATCTTTGAAGGGTTCTTTTTATTTACTCCCCTTAGTTAGGGCTAGTTCTACCATAATATGCTCCCTTCCTCTCACAGTAAATGCCTCCATTGTACAGATTCCCAGAAAATCTACAACTCAATGCAACACATTCACTTTTCTGAGAAGCAGAAGTGTGCTGAGCTTTACAAAATAGAAAAATGGATAGGACCCTCCTGAGAGGTTTGATGGGTGCTCACACTCAGCAACTCAAGTAGACTGTTCAAATAATAGAAGGCCACTAGTGAAGCATGCTGGAAATAGGTGCCTGCGTGGTTTAACTGCCACTCATCCCAAGAAGACAACATTTTATTAAAAAAAAAAAAGTATTCTACCAATGACTCATCTTTGTTTTCATATCACTGAGTCTTACCATCTTAGCAAACAAGCATAGAAAATACTGAGAGATTAGAAGACAGGTTTAATATCTATGGTGGCATCATAAACTAAATGAAAAATACAATCGCCTGACCTATCCATCTGTAACAGTATCCTGGAACTGTGAAGCTTCTTACTTGACCAAATTCCATACAAAAATGATAGAAAGAAAGACTGTTTGGTTGAAAAATAACACATAAGGAAAGTACAGAACAAACTAAATAAAGGAAATTAATCAGATTATTTTCTCACCTTCAAGTAGTCATTGCAGATGTTTTCACAGGTCCCTGGACATCTGCTGTTCATCAATTCCCGCAAATACATTGTGTCGCAATAAATCACAGCATTACTCTTGTATTTATAATCTGGAGATTATAAATATGAGTATCTTTTTCTTTTATGCTTTGCTTCCATAACTTATAGTCCTCAGGAAATTAGTTATTCTAGGCAGTTTTTATGCATAGTAGTAGGGAGAGACTCCCGTAATTCAAGGCATCAAAGATGGAGAAATCCACACCCTTTGTTAAACAAAAAAGAAGCAGCAGTTAATCTATTTTTATTAAACATATTAAACATCTACTTTGCTTTTTTGTTCTGTTTTTCTTTTTAATTCTGATATTTATTTCCTTAAATTAAGTACTTGGCAGTTAACTTGAAATGCATAAACATTCATCACAGAAAGCAATTTAAAACCCAGGAATTATTTGACCTCAATTTATTTGCTGCTGGACTTTTAGCAAAACTGTTTAGGATAGCCCGTTATAACAATTCAATCTTTATAATTGCTTAATACTCAGATATGAAAGAACATTTTTAATAGAAGGCACTTTAGAAACAATTACATTTACAGATACTAGAAGTTGTATATGCAAAGTTATATAGACAATTTATAAGTCTAAAAACTTTAAATATTTATAGGGGCATTAAAAAATCTGAAACCAGGAAACAAAGTTTAATTTATAAACCAATATAGGATTTGATAGAGGAATATAAACTCAGAAAGAGACATCTTTATCCTTTTATTCTATGATTTAAGTAAAAGAAAAAAAAATAACAAGGAACAACTCACATTTATGTGTTGATATGTAAATATAATTGCAAATGTTTAAATCACACATTATGAATAAGTGCTTTTGTTTTCCAAGTTCCTGTGGGATATATCAGGTCAAATGTCAGCTCTGGCCTCAAAATGTCCTCTTAAAATCCTGTCTCTCCTTCCTCCAAAAGCAGGTGCATGAAATAAACCAGCAGGCAGTCAAAGTTGAAATTACATTTGTGTGTTCTAAATCATGACATTCAGTCTTGAAGAGAAAGAAGAAAGCACAGATGTCTTTTCACCAAAGGACCTATCTCTGTGGGAAAAAAAAAAAGTGAGTAGAGGGAGGGACAGGAAATCACAGAGACACACCACATTCCTGTTCGTTCCAACTGAGCACTTCCACAGACCTTCTTTGTATCAGACAGAATGGAGACCAGACTCTCACAAGTGTTCAGGCCAAGATTAGTCCTGCAAATTCTCAGTAATCCTGTGTTCATCCTACCCTCCTTAAATCATCAAAATATTAACATCATTTTATATTTGATCATTATGAATTTTATTTCCTGGGTAAGCAGGGAAAAGTTTTAAAGTAATAAGAAAGGGGAAGAAAAACACTGCTGAGATGTGCATGTGTGGGCCCCTTTTGGATCATCTCTTTGAATACAATGTGTGGTACTGTGGTCCCCACCCCATACACATAACCTCAGCAATTTCCCTAGAATGATCATTTGAGCAACTTTTAAAAGAAGCTTTTTAGAGATCTAGACATGCAATTTGAACACTAAGTTTAAACTGTTTTGTGACCTTCATTTTCTTCCATCTTCAAATGAAAAATTTGAGATATTTCCTAAATTATGCTGTTTATGTTTTATTTTAGTTATATAATGCTTCAAATATATATTGTTAGCTTTTTAAAGAAAAAAAAAACAGAAAAATGGAACGAAAGCAAAATGAAAATAAAACCCATCCTTTTTTTAAAGAATATATTCTAGAAAGCCCTACTCCTACCCCAACCCCATCCATCACAGTAAGGATTCTAGTATTTGGTTCTCAGCTTTCTAGATATTTGTTTTGTTGATTATAAAACAATAGGTCCAAAACGGAGTCACTTGTGCTAAGCTCCCATTAGCAAACCAAGACTTATTATCTAACCTAATTTCAGTTTCAATCTCTGCCAGGGAGGTAATGTTAACCAGTCACTCTGGAAGTCAGCAATAGTGAGGTAATCCATCTGATACACCTTTTCCATCCCCCAAAGAAAGATGAGGTAATCTATTCTTTCCTTGCCCCTGCTCTTTTCTGCCTACAGAAACCTTCCATTTTGGACAGATCCCTGGAACTCCTTTCTTTTTGCTAGATGCTATCTGATTCATGGATCCTTGAATGAAGCCAATTTGATTTCTAAATGTACTTAGTTGAATGTTGTTTTTTAACCAAGTATATGTGTGTTCATGTGTGTGTATGTATACGCACTCCTGTATACCTTACAAAAATTGATAATATTTTGTCTGATATTTACATTTTAAATTCTTTAACAAAATTATCCTAAACATATTTTCATGGAAAAATATATGCCTCACTTTACAGCTATCTTATATAGTCATTTTAACATTCTGTTTTTTGCTTGGTTCTAAATTTTGCTGTTACAAATGTTGTGTTTTTATAGGTAGCTAATCTTTGTGCATAATTGCATATTACTCAAGGATGAAGTCTAAGAACAAAAAAAAAAAAAGTGCTGTGTCAAAGAGTTTGTGCATGTTAAAATCTTCATGGGTTTTTCCTCATTGCCCTCAGCCAGCAGGAGTATGTAAAAGTACCTCCTTTTCCTCCACACTTATAACTGGATATTATCAATCTTTACAATTTATACTAAAACTGATAGAGGGGAAAGAGTTTTGTTTTCTGTGCAAGTTGTTTTGTTTGTTTGGTTCTCTTCTCACTTAGTGAGCAAGCTTTTATATTTTTTGTGAATTGTTTGTTCAAATTTTGCAACTTATTTCTAATGGCAGGGCAGCCCCAGTGGCGCATCAGTTTAGCGCTGCCTGCAGCCGGGGGTGTGATCCTGGAGACCCGGGAAGGAGTCCCACATGGGGCTCTCTCCCTGCATGGGGCCTGCTTCTCCCTCTGCCTGTGTCTCTGCCTCTCTCTCTTCTCTCTCTCTCTCTCTCTGAATAAATAAATTTAAAAAAATCTTAAGAAAAAAAGAATGTCTTATGGCATATCTTTCTATTATTGTTTTATAGACACTATTTATATATTATGAGCCAAAACTTGGCTTGCTAAGGATGTAAATATTTTCTGAGTCTGTTCTTTGTCATACAAATTTATGTAGGGTATATTTATCATTCAGAAAAAAATTAAGTCAGTGTCTCTAAACGTATAGATACTGTGAGTTTTGTAGTTCTATATCTTGCTTAGGAAAGTCTTCCTTGGGACACCGGGTGGTTCAGCGGTTGAGTGCCTGCCTTTGGTTCAGGGCGTTATCCCGGATTCCTGGTTTGAGTCCCACATCAGGCTCCTTGCATGGAGCCTGCCTTTCCCTCTGCCTATGTTTCTGCCTCTCTCTGTGTGCCTCTCATGAATAAATAAATAAATAAAACCTTTAAAAAAGAAAAAAGGAAAGTCTTCCTTAATAAGGAATATACACTAACCCCCTTTCCTAACCTCCCCCTTACCCACAGTTTTTCTTTCTTCAATTTCAGGTACCCATGGTCAACGAGTCAAACGGTGAACTACAAATCTGGGAGCAGATAATCCTCCTCTGACCTATTATCAAAAAGTCAGTATTAGCCTAATACTACATTATTCACCTCACTTCATCATATCATATCAGAATTTTATCATCTCACATCATCACAGGAATGGTGAGTACAGTAGAGTAAAATATTTTAAGAGAGAAAGAAAAAACACATTTGCATAACTTTTATTTTAATATATTGTTATAATTTTTTCTATTTTATTATTAATTGTTAATCTCTTACTGTGCCCAACTTATAAACTTACTTTATCCTTGGTATATATTTGTAGGAAAAAAACAGTGTATATAAGGTTCGGTACTGTCTGAAGTTTCAGACATCCCCTTGATGGTTTTAGAATGCATCCTCCACAGATAAGGGGGACTCCTATAAAATAGTCTCTTTTTTAAAAAAATAAATAAATTCAATTTGCCAACATATAGTATAATACCCAGTGATCATCCCATCAGGGGCCCTCCTTAGTGCCCGTTACCTAGTCACCCCATCCGCCCCACTCCCCTTCTGCAACCCTTTGTTTCCCAGAGTTAGGCATCTCTCATGGTTTGTCCTCTTTTTTTTAAGTTCAGAAATATTATTCATCTGACTTATGTGTGTGTATGTGTGTGTAGTGAGTTAGGCATCTAAATCTATTTTATTTCAAACAAATTACCAATTAAAGTAGATTTTAGAGAATGAGAAACTTGTAATAGAACAAGTTCCCTCCCATTACTTTCCATTTATGAAATAAACTTTTAATTCATCTCTCAAGGTCCTACCCTTCAACCGGATACACACACACACACACACACACACACACACCCATAGATGAGGTTCTAAATGCAATTTAAAAAATCACTTACATCAAATGATGGTGAATCTATCTATTTACAATGTTGAGTCCTCCCATTCAGTACTGTGGTAGGTTTTGCTATTAACTCAAATTTTATTTTATGACCATCAATTATTATAATTCTCTGTGCATAGATCAGATGTGTTAATAAGAGATATTAGTGTATGCAGAGCCTATCTCATAATATCAGAACTAGGAGAAGGCAGCTCACAGTCTCGAAAATGGAAATTGTGTAGAAGAGATTAGGTGATATCTATGGCACTGGCTGTCAACTCCATGAATTTTTAAAAGCATGATTCCTCAGGGCTTCTTGTAATAACTGGGTAGAAAATGCAATTACTTGGAGCTAAAGAATAAAGAAAGAGGACATTACAGGGACTAACTTACAGCTGTGGTGAGTGAATAGAACTTTAACCAGTTGTGGCTGATAGTTGCTTCAGTTTGAAGTAATAACACCCATTGTGTTCTGCTGTCCAGTGGTGGTCCACGTGGAAACAACCACCTGGCTTGTAGTCTCAGGCCACTGACTCAAGACCGACGGGGAACACTCTCAGTCCATTCATTCTGCTGCTTTCTAGTCCCAGGTCCTACACAGCATCGAGTATTAGGCTCATTTTTCAAGCACCTGGTACAGATTTTTACTCCTAATTACATACTGTGGTGCTTTAGGCATTTGGTTTCTGTTTACAGGATTTGATAAAGTGAAGTAAGGTCTGACCACAGGAATAAGCACCAAGTGTTTGAGAAACAAGCAGAACTCATGTTTTAGAGGACAGCGGGCTTACTGAGTGGTGATACCTATTGGACCCCTAAAAACATCTCTATTCATAAAACGGGTTCCTTTACAAAACAGACAACTATTTGTGTGATCTTCACAAAAGTTTTCACAAGAGATCATGATTAAATGCCAGTCTAACAAGGAAGGTGTGTTCTAAATTACCCAGTATTTTCTTCCCCATTGACTTTAGTCAGTCACTATTGAGGTCACCATGCCAGATTGTTTTATCCCATGATTTTTTTGGAAACCTGGGTGGCTCAGTCTGTTAAACATCTGCCTTTGGCTTAAGTCATGATCCCAGGGTCCTGGAATTGAGCCCCACATCAGAATCCCAGCTTCTCCCTCTCCCTGCCACTCCCCCTGCTTGTGTTCTATTTCTCTCTGTGTCAAATAAGTAAATAAAATCATTTTTTTAAATATCAATTCAAAAATAAAAATCTTGGGGCACCTGGGTGGCTCTCTTGGTTAAGTGTCTGAATCTTAGTCTCAGATCTTGATCTCTGGGTCATGAGTTTTAGCCCCCTGTTGAGCTTCACAGGTGTGGAGTCTACTCCAAAAAATAAAAAAGTAAATAAAAATCTTAAGAAAAAAAAAAAAACAATCTAACCTTGATTTTCCTTTTAAAAATCTTATATTGGTTTTATATTCCTTAATTTAAAAAAAAAAAGAGAAACAAACTATGGTACAATAGAATATTATTCAGTGATAAAAAGAAATGTGCTGTCAAGCCATGACAATGCATATTACCACATGAGAGAAGTAAATCTGAAATGGCTACATATTGTAGGAGTCCAACTATATGGTATTCTGAAAAAGGCAAAACTATAGAGATAGTAAAAACAAACAAACAAAACAAACAAACAAACAAACAAAAACAGTGGTTTCCAGGAGTGCAGGGATGAGAGGAAGGATGAATAGAGCACATGTTATTTTTAGGGCAGTGAAATTATTCTGTATAATACCGTAATGGTAGATATAGGACAGGATGCATTTGTCTGATCCATAGAATATACAGCACAAAGAGTGAACACTGAGGTAAACCATAAACTTCAGTTATTAGCAACCTGTAAATACTGGCTTTTCAGTTATTACAAATGTACCACACACTACTGCAAGATGTTGGTAATAAAGGAAATTATATGTATGTATGAGCTGCCAGAGTGAGGAGTGATAGGGGAACTTTCTATGCTTATTGCCCAGTTTATCTGTAAACCTAAAACTGCTCTAAAAAAAATAACATGTATTAATTTAAGAAATGCAGAAAAAAAAGTCTGAAGTGTAGCATTCCCTCTAGCACATTGTTTACTACAATTTGAGATAAATTCATAACCATATTTAGAATTCTACAATGAAACGGACTGATGGTCTCTCTCGTACCAAGTTTTCTAATTTATCAAAAAATTTCCTTCTGGGTTCTCTTTTGGAAAAAAAAAAGGAGAAACACAAGAAAATATATCTGAATCAATTTAATTGGCCACCTTGGGAAGGTATAAAGGAACAGGAACAGGGAAGAGATTGTGCCTGGGAATAGATGCCTTGGGTTGTGTTGAGGTTATCTCTCCTTTCAGGGTCTCCAGGCTTGTGGACATCAGCTTGTTCCATTTATCTTATACATTCTAAACCACACTGTCCAGTCTAAAGTCCAGCAGGCACAGCCAAAACGCTTCGGGCAGACTGAATAGTGATGATCTGCCTCTCAGGAGTTAGTGCTGGAATCTGAATGGTAATGACTGGTCTTCTGTCTGTCTGAACTGTGTCGGGAAAATGGATCGGGATCCCAGAATGCATCTTTATATAAATAAACATCGCAGTAGATGTGAACGAGGGATGCAAGCCTGGGAGATGAAGTGCAGTGTAGGTTGCATTTCATTTAAGAGAGCTGTCAAGCTGGGGATTGAGTCTGTGCAGCCCTGAGATGTATGTTCCCCAAAATGTTCCCAGCTCCAAACCACTCAAAAATAAGGAGGAGAAATTTTCCCCAAACATTCCTGCAAGTGGTAGAGCTCAAAAAGGAATGGCTGATTTTAAAAATACATTTTCTCACTCACGAAGCTTCTATGTGGTAATATGCTCTATTCCAGAAGTTTTATCTTTATAACATCACCCTGTGTGCAATTTCACAGCCAGGGCAACAAAACAGACAAAATATTTTTAAAAATTAACAAGGAAAACCTTGCTATTTCCCTTGTTGAGCATCAAGTTTTAATTTAACATTTCCAGTGTTTTGCTCTCTTGTCTAAGTTTATTTTAAAATACGAAGTGGCTCTGTTAGAATTGTGCTGCCTCAGCACTTGGAGAATGAAAATTAAGCTGCCCAGATATTGTCTACATTATAGTAGTAATGGCACTAAGTTTCTGTCTGTCTGAATCTCCACTGGATTGTGATTTCAGGGAAGCCAGTTTTTCCTAAAAATTCTAGAATCAGCCCAGAAATAACCCCCAAAAATATTGGCCCAAAGTACTCTGTAACAACCATATATAAAAAGATTAACATGCAACTTTAAGGGGCACTCATATATTTTTAGTCATACCCATGGTGCTTATAATTCTTCTGTGCATCCTAAATGAAATGAGCTTTTTTTTTAAGTCTATCTTTAAAAAAATCTCAGATTCTTAGTGTTGGTATACACTTTCAGGATTAATCTAAATCTCTCCAATTCCCACTAACCCAGAGTTTCTTACCCATGGCACTATTGACATGTGCCAGATACCTTTATGTTGTGGGGTTCTGTGCATTATAGGTTCTGTGCAACTTTAGGTTGTAGGGAACTGTGCAGAATGTTGCACAGTTCTGTGCATTGTAGGATGTTTAGTAGCATCCTAGGCCTCTACCCACTTGATGCCATCCTCCACCAGAGTGACAACCAAAAATGTCTCTGGACGTTGCAGAATTAATTGCCCCTGGGGTGGGGCAAGCAGGAGGTAAGAATCATCTGAATTGAGAACTACCATTCTAAACCTCCCCCCCAGTGCTCTTTCTTTTAAAAGATTTTATTTTTAGAGAGAGAGCATGCAAGCAGAGGGGAGAGGTAGAAGGAGAGAGAGAGACTATCAAGCAGACTCTGCGCTGAGTGCGGAGCCCCACACAGTGCTTGATCCCATGGGATCCCTCTGAGATCACGACCTGAGCTGAAATCAAGAGTCAAATGCTCAAACCCCTGAGCCACCCAGGTGCCCCTCCCCCCACCCACCTGCCCCTGAGTGCTTTTCATCCAGAATGTGCTTGAACACATCTAGAAATAAGGAAATTGCTATAAAGTGAGGGTTTCAATTCAACCTTTGTAACTTTGAGCTACACTCCAATCAGGGTGACTAAAAATGTCATTTGGATCAGTGCTCTTCTTTATCCAACACCTTCTACTCCCACCTAAAAACAAATCTCTCATCTTTCAAGATTCAGAATGAAGGTACAATCTTCACAAAGCCTTTCCTGATCTCCCCTCAAATCTAAAAGTGATCTTTATCTCCCAAGTGTCTCTCCAGAATCCCCCTTTCCTTCCCTTCCTTTCCCCCTCCCCTTCCCCTTGTCCCTTCTTCTTTTTTTCATTTATCAAAAATAACTACAGGGGTGCCTGGGTAGCTCATCAGTTTAAGTATCAGCCTTCATCCAGGTTATGATGTCAAGGTCCTGGGATCCAGCCCTGAGTCAAGCTCTCTGCTCAGCAGGGAAACTGCTTTTCCCTCTGCCCTCTTCTTGCTCATATTTTCTCTCTCTCTCTCTCTCTCTCTCTCAAAAATAAATAAATAAAATATTTTAAAAAAATAAATACATATGTACCTAAACCCCTACTAGGTGCCAAGCACTTTTCTAAATTCTAGAGTTAAAATACTAAGCAAAACAAACGAAACTTCTTCATGGAGTTTATTTTTCTATAAGGAACATGGAGGAAGAGAGACAATTAACATGGTGATAAGTTCTTAGGAAAAATAAACTAGCGAAAGAACTGAAATGTTATAGAGAATCATCAATGTCTCAAAAATCATCATGGTGCTGTTTTGAGAAAAGACAGGAAAAAGGTTGGGGGTGAATCATAGCTCATTGTGATGGAAAAACATGTCAGCCTGAGGGAACAGCACATATAACTGGACAACTTCACTGTGTTTCATTCTTTACACACATAGGATAAGTGAAGGAGATTAGTTTTGTTTATCCACATACTTCTTGGAATATAAATGGTACTTAGTATATTTTTTAATGAATGCTTTTTTAATTACTTATTCCAAATAAGAGTATCTTAAATCCAGGAATCAGACCATCTTACTCAATGGAGGTCTCTTTAATTTGGAACTATATGAAAATGTCCTCCCGTACCTATGCTACAGAATTCTTATGGAATTCTTTACTATCTATCTATGCTTCTCTCTCTCCATCATCCATCTGTCTCTATATCTACTTAACCAAAGAAAATGAACATGTAACAAACCAAAATGGCATACATTCAGAGTCTAGCATGAAGTTTGAGATTTTGGGGTTTTGTTTTATTGTTCCACCAACATTTGATGAGGACTCTCAGTCAGGTGTTACCATGTGTGGTCTTTCTTGGGGCCAAGTTCCTTTTCCTCTGAGGTGCCTGAGTTCTGCCAGAATTTTTTGCATCTTGCCACGAAAAGCAGAGGTTGGCCTGGTGTGGACCATCTCCATCTCTTCTTTTGGGAAGGGCTTACAACTACTTGTGAAAAACCTTCAGCCTCCACATCTGTGACAGGTTTACTCTAGAGGCCAGCAGTCCTACTGAGTTGACTCACTGTGTTCTCACCACAAAATCCTGTTCCTTCTTGAGAAGGCCTTTCCTTTCTCTCTTTGTGATCCTGTGAGACTCTCTCTCCCGCTGCCTTCAGTGTTCTGTCTGTGTGGCACTGTTGTCCATCCGCCTGACCCATGGCAGTGTGAGGTGTGTCATGCACTGTGCCTTCTGATCAAATAGAGGAAGTTCCTGGCTGGGGATGGAGACAGAGGCATTAACTCCAATGCCCATCCCATGCAATGCAATATCTGTCTTGTGCTGCCACACTCCCGAGGGTTTGGATTCTGAATCAGTGAAGGTCCCAGCAGGAAACTGATAACCAACAGCCTAGAGTAATTTGTTATGAGTCTAATAAAGGACATTTGCAAAGATAGGGTCAGAGAGTAAGAGAATCCCAAAGCAGAGGGTGGTACTGAAGGGCTAATCACCTGGCTGGGTGAGTCAGCAGGAACCAGAGGAGAGAGCATTTGCTGTCACTTAGAGAAGGCTGACCCCCCAGGGCTGCAGTCTGCTGTCACACAGCCGGCCTGCAGTAATGATCTGTGGGGAGGAAGCAGAGAGGATATATTCCCCAGCTCTCTATCCATCCTTCCCTTTTTCCTACCTTCGCTCTGAGAGCAAGGAAGTCTACTGATGCAGCCCACAGAGACTGCAGCCCCAGCGCAGCAACGAGAGGGATGGAGTGTGAGCAGCACATGGGAGATAATCAGCACATATCTGGTCTTCAGTCAGCATTTGCATCTCACAGATGGGTTGTCCCTCGTCAAAATACTCATAAAAATGATGTTATAAAGTATTGAAACTAAATAGGACCTTTGTAATCAATCATTTAGTCAGGAAAAAAATCTCCAAGCATATGTAGAAGTTGAACGCTTACCCATCATGTAGTGCCACTTCTGAGATAAGAAACCAGACCTCCTAACCAAGTTAAGTTTCAATCGATGTGAAATATTCTCATTTCAGAAGGAAAAAGAAATCCAAAATGGCCAACGCAATTTAGGCCTTTTGGCAGTATGTGTAAGTCTCCCTCAGTAGATAGAGATAAATGAAAAGATACAAATGCAGATATTTATCAAAGTTAGAGTCCCAGAAAGCATAGATGGCATTTCATTTGGTGCCACCAAAATGCACATGCAGAATTTCAAAGTTGAGTGGAGTTCCATTTAATTCACCACAGGCATTGGACTTGACATTGAACATCATATGACGTCAGGAAATAGGTGTGTTCTTCTTTTTTCAGTTGAATATCTTTATATTTCAAAGTCAATACATGCTTCTAATAGTTTTCTCTCCTTTACAACAGTTAAAAGGGGTATTACTACCACATCCTTATTTCTATCCCATCAGAAAAAAATTGAATTGAATAAAACTGCATATAAAGTCTTTAGCAGTCTGAATGATTTGCACAACTGAAAAAGTGTCTTATATACTTGCTACTATTGGAGAACAGTTGTTACCGTGTTATTACATTTTTTCAGAAACATTAAACATTACCATATTAAGCAATATATTTTTCTAACTTTAAGTGTGTAGACTGAGGACATTTATGAACTCTCTTAAAAAGAAAAAACTTTAAATGATATTACCTTTACTTAGCAACACACAGTTTTTACTCTAAATGTAAATTATTGAATTAAACTGTGATCAGATTCCCTTTGAAGTAGAAGAAGGGCTATTTGTTTCCATGTGAAATAATCCCAAGGTATTGTGCCTTTTAAAGTTTTTATAGCTATTCTCTGTGGATATTTGGCCTTCTCAAGCATTTGTAGGCCATGTACTATCAAATTTTATTGTCAACCTACCTGATTCTTGCATCATCTTCTTCACAAATTAATACCACCCATTTAATTATGTATTTATTCATTCAACAATATTTATTGAACATAGTCTAAGGAAACTTCAAGGAGACAAATGGAGTCTGTATAAGTGATTTTTCAACAAAATTGTCCAAAGGTAAAATAAACTATCTCAAAATATGTAAATTTCCCATCATGGGGTGTTTGGATACACTAGGTCATCAGAAGCAATGTCAAAGAAGAAATTTTAGTATTACAAAGGCTTGTTATCAGAGAGGCAAATTTGTGATTTTTTTTTTTCCAAACATGAGATGCTGTAATTCTAGCTATATAATGAGCACAAGATTTACCCCTTTTTTACTGCAATTGACTTGGCCCATTTTATTAGCTTTGACACTGCAATTAGCAATTAGCAAGACCTGACATATGAGATTGCCTATTTCTTGTTGTTTTTTTGTTTGTTTGTTTGTTTTGTTTTTTTGGCTATTTCAAGGAGGAATAGTTTACAAGTTAACACTCTGTTCAGAAGTAAAGTGATAATATGTTATTCAAGAAATATTTCATATTCCTTTTACTCTGCTATTAATCTTAGTTTACTATTTGATACCATAAAAAAATAATCAAGCGAAATAGTGTGTTCTCTTTAATTCAAATCTAAGTTAAACTCTGTAAGAATCCCCCATTTAGTCAAATCACAGTTCAACCTTCCATAAAGCTTTGACTTCTAGGAAAAGGTTGTCAGTCTCCATTTTCTGTGCTTGTGAAAAGATGTGATTTCTTTTTCCACAAAGTTTTCTTATTCTGTTGCTTGTCAAAATTAATGGACAAATGACTGAGCACGAAGAGTGAGAGGAAGGTATCATAGAAAATGAGGCTTTACTTGGTGTAAGATGCTATGAAACATGTGTTGGACTCAGAATAGGACCATTCAGGATCATCCACTCCTCCATGATTCTGGAGTCCCCATCTTGGCTCAGGTACTCTTCCAGCATTGGCAGTGCCTCTTTTTTTTTAAAAAAAAAAAAAAAAAAAAAAAAACAAGTAAAAACTTTGCCCTTAAGGAATCTGGATTTTAGAGGAGGGAACAGAAAATAAACAAGATGATTGTTTTTCTTCATTTATTATGTGTTATTTAGTAATAAGCGCTAGAAAGGAAAACATAAAGCAGAGAAAGAGGATAAATGTGTGCTTCTATATATATATATGTTCAGAGGAATAACAAAATTTTAGTTATGCTGCCCAGTATTTATGTCACCTAAAGAGTGACTTTTGAGTAAAGACTGGTTAAATGAAGGATTAGCGCTGTGGATATCTGGGGGAAAAGCATTTGAGGCATAAAGATGGGGAAGTGTGAAGGTCCTGAAACAGACCTGCCTCACAGCTTAATTGAAGAGAAGCCAGGAGGTCAGGGTGGATGAAATACAGGAAGTAAGGGAGCATAGTAGGACGCATAGTTGGATCATATATGATCTTACGGTCAGAGTATCAATGTTTGGTTCTACAAAAGTGAGATAAGGCATCCCTGGAGACTTTTGAGTGGAGAAAAGGCATGATCTGGCTTATGTTTACACAGTATCACTCTGGCAACTCTATTGAGAATAGATTAAAGGGGGAATGAGAGGAAGGAATGCTACCAAGTAGATATAATAATGGTACATAGGCCAGATAATGGTACTTGGACCAGGGGATAGTAGTGAAGGCAGCGAGAAGTGGTTGAGTTACACCATACATTTTGAAGGCACTGGTGGTATATCCAATGTGAAAGGTGAGCACGAGAGTGAGTTCAAAGCTTAGGGACACCAACCTTTTTGGCCTTCCCAAGCATAGGACTAGAGTTATCATTAACTGAGACTCCATCAGGACCTAAAACCTAATTTGGTTGTCATTGAATCATCATCACCTGTCCAGTTCCCAAAATCCCATCAAAATGAGATAATCCAAAACACATATCAGCATGTTATATGTTTTAATTTATATTTAAAAAAAAAGTTGCAAAGTAGATTCATGTAAACCAATGGGTAGTATGTAGTCAATGGGGAGAAATAGAGAAGATAATGGCTATGGAGAGGATTTGTAATGAAGCAATCTGACCAGTGATCTTTCCCTCAACATGTAATTCTGAACATTGCTGTGTAGGCAGACTAAAACATTTGATTAAAATTAGCTATTTTATTTCCAATTAGTTCCCCATCAGTTGCACTTTTTCTACTGCCCATTTCCCAGCATTCCATAAGTATGCCACCAACTATTAACAAACATACTTCACTGAATCTTTGCACATGTTCTAGATCCTGTTGTATAAAAAACATCCTACTATGCAATTCTTGGCTTAGACTGAAGGCCCACTTTGGGGAGATCATAACTAATACAGTCACTTCTTTTTCCTGGTTCACTCTCTATTTCTTTCTTTTTTAAAAGCATAACTGACGTGCAGTATTAATTCCCAAGAGTACAACATAGTGATTCGCCATTTGTATACATTATAAAGCGATCACTGTGATAAGTCTAATTACCAAGCCATTTAAATGGTATGTGTAAAGTAAAACTAAAAGCGCTTGCAAAGTGGTTTAGACTAATTTGGTGGCTGCAAAGTACTCAGAAGAATAAAGCTGAAGGATATCTCAGGAGGCCAAATTATGTTCCTTTTATTTTAACTGCCTGAGTTAAGCTCTCCAACATCTTGTAATGGTATTCTATTTCCTGTCACTGGTAAAGATTTATCACAATGAGTCTGGTGAGATAATCCCTGGAATAGTAATCGTCATTATGAAGCAGTTTCATTGAAATGTGCTACAGGATGGTGACCACTTATTTCTTCTGGTTGCCAACAAATATGTGAGTCTTTAATTGACTGAATGACAATAACATATTTTTCCTCTCTTCCCTCAGCACAGTCTGTTCTGATTAGGGGGAAAATTATTAATAATGTTCCATGGTATCATGCTTCCCTGGAATACAACACTGGAAACAATAAGATGTAAGAGTCTCCTCCATTGGAGGAGATATAATGTCTTCTTTCTACCGCTTTTGCCTGCTTAACACGCTGCTTGTTCTAAATGACACACTAGGGATCATGGTGACCTCTCTACAACTCTTCCAGCAGATGTAGCCAGACTATGACCAAAACAAAATATCAAACACAGGAGTACCATTCTATTTTGCATACAAAACAGCTGCATATTAACTACTTCAAAAGATTCTGATTATTAGCTACTTCAAAAGAAACCTCTCTCCAAAAGAAATGCCTACATGTGTTATGATTGGTAAAGTGGTGGAATTGCTCTAAATGAGATTAATTTCTAATTGCATCCTTCCTCCGTAACTTTCTCCACCAGTTGCCTCAGGTCTGAAGCTTTCTGTTTGTTATGTATTATCTCTCCATTTCTTTTATTTCTTGAATTTCACTCCCAAGGCCAAAATGATTTCTCTCTCTCTCTCTTTCTCTCTCTCTCTCTCGCTCTCTTTGTCTTTTGAGGTTAAAATTGATTCCCTTTTTCTACCTTTCCAGGCATATTTCATTAAAACACAATGTTGATATACCTCCATGAGGGAATTGAATCTGCCCTCCACAAATTAGAGTGAAACTGGGAGATAAGACTAATTTTTGGCACTCTGAGTCTTCTTAACATCCCTTCTGTGTCACCTTTCTTTACAAACATGAATTGCAAAGCTTCTCTGAAATGAGGGTTCCTGCATATGTCACCAAGTGCATAGACTCCAAAGGGAGTATGCAATAAATATACATTGGACTCCTACTTTATATGAGGCCTTATGGTAGATGCTAAGGTAAATACTTCAAAGTATTGAAATGCCTCCTGTCCTGAGAGAGCTGCACTCTGTAGGAAAGTCTGAGAAAATAAGTCAGCAATGGCATTACGAGGGCTATCTGGGTGCTGGTGAAGTGAGATTAAATCTGTAGAGAGCATAGCTTATTTAGAATGCATTATAATATCTTCTACACTTTCACACTGAATCTACATGATAGCTCTCTGCTCTCATTAGAGCATATGCTGCTATCCTTGTTTGACAAAGAAACCAAGTCTCAGCACGTTACTTGCAGAGTGACTACTAGTAGAAACAAGGTCTAAAGGTCTAGAATCTTTGCTTTTTAAAGTAGGTAGGTAAAGAGTTTTCCTGGGATTCAAGCTACACCTTTTTACCTTCACTCTGTAAGTTTTTAGTTACTATAGGAATTTGAAACCACTCTGTATTAATATCTTAGTGCTGTTTCCCTGGGAAACAGACTGAGAAGCAGATAAACACATGCAAAGGTTTGATGGGGTGTGTACCCTTGAGATCAACATCTATAACAGAATGAGAGAAACAAGAGTTGGCAGGGGGAGAAGTTGAATTTAAATGCAGTTGCTACAGGGAGTTTTGATGCTTCTTCAAAGCCGTTCCCTGTCAGGGCAGCGGGGTTGGGTCTTTATGCTGCCCCATCGACCAGTCATGGAACACAAGGTGCCCTGTCAAGAGTAGGTCAGGAAACTTTCTATAGCTCCTGAAATTCCTAGAAAGGTATTCAGTTGTCAATAGTCAGCAGCCAATTACTCAAGATGTGAGCAAACTTTACAGAAGTGAAGGTCTAGGTGGTGCATCACACTCTGTCTACAACTAGACAAGAGAGGCTGCTCATGCAGTAAAAACCAATTAAGCTCAAGATGCCAGTGACAACACAATTTGGTTTACTTCTTGCTCACAGAACATATCCAGTGAACATTAGGTTTTAACTTCCCTAGGCAGCTGTCTTCAGGGCAGTGGCTCAGTGATCCATGCTGCTCCTTCTTATGTCTTACCATTTCCACACATGGCCTCCACAATTATGCAAGGGCTTTTCACTGCCTCATCCTGAAAGTGATATGTCACTTCTACTCATAGCTTTAGGCCAGAATTAGTCACAGAGCAAGAGGACTGGGCAATGTGTATTTCCTTGTTCCCAAGAAGGAGAGAACCAGATGAGGATCAATGCTGGAAGCCTCCCCATATACCCATTTTGGGTAATAGGATAAATTACACTAAAACATTAAAACCTCAGGCAATTAAGTAATAAGTACTTATCGATCACATTTTATGTAACAGGGCTACATTATACGTTTGACAAGTAATATGGAGCAGGACAACAAAGCATTAAAATCTAGATGACAGAAAAGATGATCACATTGGCAAAGTAAAAATTATTCAAGGCAGGACGTGATGGAGAGTTAAATTGTAAGTGATGCTAAATGCTGTAAGAATGTAGAAGACAGATGTCAAAGAGAGAGGTCAGAAAAGACTTCACAAAAAAAGACAAAAATTGAGTTGAGCCTGAAAACCAAAAATTCCGTAGAAAGAAGAGCAGTTTGCCTCCTCAGTTAAAGTGTAAATCATGACCAATATAAGAATTTTTAGATGCCTCTTCGTTCTGAAAGTCTCATAAGAACAGGAGAATATGCTGCCATAATTAGTGCCAAATAATTTCTTAGCATGAGAGAGGGCTTACCAGCATGAAACAACCTCTCACAAACCAAGAAACAAGTTATTGAGCAGCAAAAATCAGTGAGGAGCAAGTGTGCCCATAACAAAAGCACTTTGCAAAAAAAAACAAAAAAACAAAAAACAAAAAAAAACAAAAGCACTTTGCTGAAATTGCCTGCTTAATTGTTACTATTTCAAAACCCAAACTAAACTGCTGAATTCATTGGTTCCTGTAGTGCCCATCCCCAACACCATCTGATTTCACCTCTTGAGTAATTCATGACGATTTAATTTCTCCTTTCCATTCCCCAAAGATTCCCCAAAAGAATGAAGCAGTCTCATCTCTTGGATTGTTTTTTAAAAGTTTCATCTCAGAATATGTAGTAAAATTGCATTCACTCATTTTTGTTGAGGAAAGAGAGCTAAAATATACACCTACTCTCTTTCTGTTATGTCACGTGTTCTCTAACTAATCCTCACAATCCCTAAGGTTGAACAATTTTATCCCAATTTTATATATGATGACATTGAGATTTAGTGAGCTTAAATCACTTTCCCCAAGACTGGAGTTAGTTAAATTACTTGCCCAAAATATAATTCAAACCTATATCTGTCTAAGATCCATCCTCTTTTCACCATGAAATTCCAAGCAAAGTCAATAATTCTATCAAAAGTAGCCTACACAGGATCCCAGCTTTACTGTAGAATTTTGCATGAGGTGAACCCCATTTTGAATTTTAAAGTAATTCAATTGCTAAAGTTCCTAAAAGTATATTTCTCTAAGTGTTTGCGCCATATGGCAGTCCTCGGCCACGGACTCTCAGAAACCGCATTATGGAAGCTCAAACATAATTCACTCTGTGGTTGTCAACATATACTCCACATTAGTAATCTGTAAGAAGTTAAGTTAAGACCACCCAATCTGTGAGACTCATTCTTTAGCTGTTTCTGACCTGAGCCATACTCACAGCAATGGCCATAAGGTTGACCAGGCTGTGTTCTATTCTCACCCTACTGGACAATACTGGTCCTTTTGAGCACTTTGAAAACCACATGCTTTCAAAGCATCTGCCCACATTACTATGCAACAGCAGTTTTCAATGGACCATGCTTGAGATGAATGGAGCTCAGGATATGTCTATCACGTACAGCAAGGCACTAGAGATTAATGAGACCAGATGTTCTTAGGAGTCGTGGGGAAAGAACAATGGAATGTTGCTCTGCTTTTACTATTGACTTTTCCCCTCTCTCATGTTTGCTGGACCAGACAGTATAACTTAATCTAGTACATAAGCAAAGCTGCTCCAAATAATTCAGAAAGTGTTATAATCGAGTTGCTACGTGACCATATACATAGTCTGGGACCCTAGCAGGAAATTCAAATAATCTGTTTACCAGTTAAGTATATAAATAAACACACAGAGATAAAAATGAGCAATCAACAAATAAAAAAATTTAAGAGGATAAATGATCCAAGCGACACGAGAGATATAAAAGTTTAGAAGCTCCATATTTGGTGGAGGTGGGAGGAGGCATTCAAAACAAAACTGCAAAGGAATTTGAATTTTGTGCTAGACTAATAAATGATCCAAAGCACTGATTTTGTTCTTTATAGAGCTCCTTTGGTAAATACCACTATATGTGGCCTTGCCCTTGAGAAGATGCCTATGCTGAAATTCCTAGTGTGAGGCATCTAACTCCTAAAGTTCCAATTCCATCAAAAATAAAGCAAGCCACAGAAGAGCTGAGTCAGAGAAGCTATCAACACTTGCCTTTAGTTTTCTGCACAGCCCAGAAGCCAAAGGGAAGATGAAGCTGGTGAGGGGGAAATGCAATCACCCCTCTCACCAAGCTGATCAAAATCCCCTCTGTGGTAATCAGCGGGCAGCTGCTGGGAAAAAGGGCATTTAATCTAAATGCAAAATGGCACGCACTGCTGGTCGTCTGGGCTTCGGTCCACTGAGGGGAAACATGTCATCTTCTTACCTTTTCCCTCCCTGGAAATGAATTAGTGTGTTCAGCTTTGAAACTCATCAGCACACCCCTGTTTTCACTTTCCCCACAAATAGATAAGAAGTCTGTAATTTTGACTGAGAGTGACTACCTTGCAGACATGATGATTTGTGTCGGATAGCGCAATTGATTCCAACAGTGTGACGGGAGATCAGAAGCAATGTGAACAATCAATCTGCCAAACAAAATGTCTTCAGGCCCCATACTGTTTGTCCCTGCATACGGAAACCAGCTTATGCACAAAACAGCTTTAACCACAGATAACCAGCTCAACCTATGATGTCTGTTTGTTGGTGGCTTCTTAGGACAGTTGCATCAAATGGAGAAGAGGGTCAACAAGGAGTCGACATTTGCAGTGTGAAGAAGTTTTGGAGTGTTAGTATGTGGTAGGAAGGGAAACTAAATCTGAAATTGAGAGAGCACCTTCTCTGCTCAACTTCACAACAACCCTAGGACATTCATCTGCTTTTTCTGCTAGTATAAATTTTTATCTTAAAATGTTGGGTTACCCTGTCCTGAGAATTAAGTCACTAAGACTTGTTATGTTCTCTCTCTCTTCTTCTTAAATGAAGGGTTCTTTGGAGGACATCTTTTCGCCCTGTTCTGTGGCTTCCTTTCATGGAATTAAATTGGTGTGACAAACCTCGACCCTATCCACCTGTTTGAGACATTGTAGAGACTGGTTACAGCAAAAAGGATGAGCCAGGCACAGTAGGCTCGGCTCCTCCTCTCATGGAGCTGAGTAGCCTGCAGAGGGCTGATGAGTTCTTCTGAGGTTCCTGCTCTTACTCCAACTGGGCCAGTGTCTCTAAGTGCAGAAGACTAACCTGAATAAAAGAAGGTTCCATGGCTGTGAAAACAACTTCTTTCTGTACTCTCTCTCATTCTCTGTCCCCTGTGTGTGTGTGTGTGTGTGTGTGTGAGCACGTGTGTTCATCCCCCGTCTCACTGGTTTTCCCATAGACAGCAGGAATTCTCTGTGGTACCTTCAGGATCAAGTATATCAAATGTCATATCCAGCATTTCTATGACTATTAGATGTGTCTAGTCCTAGGTTCAGATATTAGGAAACTCATTTGCTTTTCATACTAAGCTACATCTTAAAATTTACCTTTATCAATAATATAGGGAATATTTAGATTTCCTGTCTTCCTTATCTCTTCTCTCATTTCTCAATGTATGGCCCTCTTAGGGAAGACATCTTAAAGGTTACACCTTTGTAAAAGCTGTATTAAAATGCCAAATACAAAATGTGGGCTTCTGATTAATGATATCCTAGTATATATGGCTATATACATTGGTTCTTTAAATTTGCTTTGCTCTGCTGTCCTTCAGACAATCAAAATGAGAGAACAACGTGAATTGGTGCTAAACACAATGACCACTAAATAGGATGGATAGTATTTTAAGAGAGAGATTTCACATGCTTGGGGGCTGGGGCAGGAGGCAGAGGGAGAGAGAGAGAGAGAGAGAATTTCAAGTAGACTCTATGCTGAGCATGGAGCCCTATGGAGTGCTCCATAGGGTATCTGCATGGAGCTCCATGGAGCATGGAGTGATCTCATAACACTGAGATCATGACTTGAGTTGAAATCAAGAGTCGGGGACTCAACCAACTGAGCCACCCAGGCACCACTAGCATGGCCATTTGATTCAAACCAGAAAATATTTGAGAGTTAAAGGGGTAGGAGGTGAGACAGCAGTGACTCTGTAACAAATGCTGTACACCAGGGGAAAGGACCTATTTAGACCGTGCTTGTATGGGACTTTCCAAACTGAAATTCTATTTCTTTGTTCTTTTTGCCTTATTTTTTTCTCTCCTCCTAATGAATTTCTAATGCAGCAGCCTAGCTTAAATGAGAAGCTCTATTAGCAAAGTTTTTAATTAGCTTAGTGCTATTTTAAGCAGATTAAAGTATCTGCACCATGTCTATGTCCATGCATTTGTTTATATCCCTGGCTTTTCTCTATGAGAATTCCCTAAAGGTGAGTATTTTACTTGCCAACAGAAGCGTTTTAAAGTTTGCAGTTCCTGTGCAACATCAAGACACAGCCCCCTTCCCCATCTGAAAGTAGAGCGTTCCTTTGAAACCTTTCATAAGTCGAAATGGAGTAAAGCAGAGAAGCAATTACCATTCGTTCATATGGAAAAAAAATTCTGAGTATTCACAGACTCAAAAAATAACCTCCTAGGCTTTTCTGATACCTTAAGACACATCTTGCTAAATGCATAAAATAAATCAAGATAAAGCACAGATGCTCACAGACACAGCTCAAAGTTTTGGTGACTTGATACTGAGTATAGTTCCCGGAAAGAAGCTTGGCAGTGACACTCTTGCTGCCTGGGGTGTATGGTGCCTCTATAACAAGTCACTGCATGACAAACCCTCAACACTTATTTTTGCTTCTCACCTATTTGTTTTCTTTTAAGTGAAAATCCTCATCAGATTCCTTGCAGTTAGTGAAGACAGGCACTAATGTAGGTCTTTCATAAAACCAAAGTGGGATAATGCAAACTTTTGAATAGTGGGGGATACCTATAATTGAGGCTCAAATTGCATTGTGATTATCATTGTTCAGAAAGCTGCCTCAGTTCCCCACTCCATTTTGAAGTTGACATAACAATCATGTATGATTTCAAGAACATCTGTTCCCATAACTCCCAAGAAGTGAATGTCATGAATCACTGCTCCCCCATAGATTTGCATTGTGCTGAAAGTTGACATCCATTTTACTTGAGGTCTTAAAAGTCCTAAAAGATGTATCAGAAATTCAATTCCAGGGTATCTGCAGCAAAGAATTAATATTTTGTAGCACAAGACTGACAAGAATTACCCTTTTATGCCAGGGAAGGAAAAGCAATGGGGAATTTTTAGGGCAATGGCATATTATTTCATTTTCCCTTCCCTCTCAGATGACTCAATACTAGTTAGAAGATTCCCAGGGAATCTGAAACTCATAAAAGTTATATTCTGCTGTCAATGAAGTTGCACTTCTCTTCTGTAAGTTAGATATCTTTAGAAAGGGAAAAAAAGGACTTTTCTAATATTTTCATGTCCTTGAGAAAGTTTACCTTATAAAAATAAGAGTTATAACCCTACATAAGAGTCAGAGATCTAATGACTTCTTCCAACCCTTGAGTAAGGAAGAAATACCTTAGATGGAAATATTGTCTTTACATTGAGTTAAAGCTTTAGTACCAATGTGTCAGTGCAGTTTGCTTAGATTCTGAAGACTTGATATGGTGTGGGATGGATAGCAAGTCTGTCTTTAAAATTATTTCCCCTTCCCCTGCTAGAATTTATTTTCTAGATAAATTATAAGCAACACCATTGAACTCATCTAACATCAAACCCTTATCTGATATAGAAGCAAAATTAAAAATAAGGTATTATAAAAATTGTCCTGGCTCCATTCTGTCCATATTTTCCCCTGGAACAAGATTATAATTTTCATTTCTTCTATTTATTGATGCCACTTCATAGTTTCTCTGGTTTCCAGGAATAATTATAAACAGAAGTGAAACTTCTACCAACTTGGCTTTTGTGGAAATTTTTAAAGTTTTAGAATAGTTCTATAAATGTTATAAGATAGGAAAGAGGGAATATACAGTTTCTCCAGATGCTAAACCCAGATGACATAACTAATAACATATATATTGGTATAATACTTTAGTTTTTCTTTAATACCTTTTTTTTTTTTCTGTTCCAGGGTCTCATCTAGAAAATCACATGATGTTTTAGTCTTTCCTTTTTAACCGTCTCTGTTCTGTGACAGTTTCTCTGATTTTCTTTGTCTTTTTTGATTTTGATGACCTTGACGGCGTTGAGGACTACTGGCCACGTATTTTGTAGAATGCTCCTCAGCGTGGGGTTTTCCTGATATTATTCTTGACTATAGTTTTTTTGTTTTTGAAAGGGAGACCACAGAAGTAAAAGGCCATTCTCCTCACATTACCTCAAGGGTACATACCAACAACATGAGTTATCAGTGGCAATGTTAACCTTGATTTTTCGGGCTGAGATAGTATTTATCAGATTTCTCCAATGTAAAGTTAACACTCCTCCTTTTTCAGAGTCTTCTTTAGAAGCAAGTCACCAGGCATAGACTGCACTAAAACAATAGGGAGCTAAACTCCACCTTCTTGGCAGTGATTGGGTTATTTGGTGTTCTTCACAGGAGATTTATCTCTTTGCTTCCATTTATTTATTCCTGCAATCATAGATTTATATTAGTAAGGAATCATGGATGTTTATTTTACAATTTGGGTTATAATCCAGTAAAATGCTATTTATATTGTTGCTCAAACTGCTTCATCTTTCATCATTGTGAGCTCTATCTGTTGCATCTCATGTCCCTTCCACTACCCCCATCATTTTGTTTTAAGTACTCCCTTAGTTCTTGACACCATAATATGCTTCAGGCTCATCATGCATATTCCCTGCTACAGCTGTAGGATCAGCCATTTCCCTAAGGAGCTATGGTTTCCTTTATTTGAGAATGGTGTTATTAACTATGATTTTGGGTCTAGTTGAGCTCATACCACCAAAATATCACACTTCAAGTTCCCCTCAGCAGGCAGGGCTAAGAAACACATGGGTATATGCTAAGATGTATGTCTGTCTATAAATATTTCTTCATCATTTTGTATCTTTTAAAAAAAATTATTTATTTCTCTATTCATGAGAGACATACACAGTGAGAGAGAGAGAGGCAGAGACATAGGCAGAGGGAGAAGCAGGCTCCATTCAGGGAGGCCGATGTGGGACTCAATCCCGGGACTCCAGGATCATGCCCTGGGCCAAAGACAGGTGCTCAACCCCTGAGCTACCCAGGCGTCCCTCATTTTGTATCTTAATATGAAGCTGAACATGAGTTCCCACTGACATCTTCCATTTTAATCCAGTACAGCAGGGCTCATACTAGCCTTACTCCCATACTTATCTGTAATTCTCTACTCCAACAGTGCAAACTCCCACCAACATTGTTCTTTTACTTATTTATTCAACCCCAACCTATGTGTGTAATAGTTTCAGAGTCATAAACATGTACCCACTTGAGAAAAAAAAAAAAAAAAAAAAAAAACCTCTATTACCTAGAATACACTGTGTGTTTCCAAAGTTAATTAATCAGAGCCTTCCTTCCACTCTTCAGTGAGACTACGTCATACGTGTGTAATACAGTTAGTTCTTTGTCACAGCATTCCATCTGGGACCTCTGAGTCTCCTGATTGTTTTTTAAATCTACGTACTCTTAGGGTGCACTTTTTTGTGCTATAAAACCCTCAGGGTTGTGATAAACACCTAGTGGCATGTCCACAACCTTATCATACAAACTAGTACTGCTACTGTAAAAAGTAAAGAAAGTAGAAAGAAACAGATAAAGGGAGAAAGAGACAGAAAGAAAAGAGAGAGGGACAGAGTGAAGGAAAAGAGGACAAGATATGTAAGTGAGTTAGCCTTTGAAATCCATGAACTTGGGATCCCTGGGTGGCTCAGTGGTTTAGCACCTCCTTCAGCTCCGGGCGATCCTGGAGTCCCAGGATCCAGTCCCACGTCAGGTTCCCTGCATGGAGCCTGCTTCTCCCTCTGCCTGTGTCTCTGTGTCTCTGTCTCTCTCTGTCTCTGTCTCTCATGAATAAATAAACAAAATCTTAAAAAAAAAAAAAAAGAAATCCATGATCTTATTATACATTCCCTTACAATTTTTGCCATTAAATCATCTTACCAATTGAGACATTTCAACTGGATAAACTCCACTGTGTCCTTTTCTTATATACAATGCTCTTATAGGCTGTCCTTTACACAGGAAACTTTTCTTACGGTTGATCTAAAGAAAGCATTAGATGACAGCCGAAATAATGCATCTTTTTTCCCTATCAGATATATGTTTCTCTTATATAGTGCCCTCCTTAGACAGACTGTATTTTCAACAAATGAAATTTTGTACAAACTGTCCCTTTAGGGTCCGAAAGGATTTGTCTCTTTTAGAAAGTAATTTCTAACCTCAAGATTACAGGTTATATCACTTATATCCTTTTTATAACTAGAATACAGAAGGCACAAGAGTAGGTGTTTTGCGCATATTGATCAAACCAGTCGTTTTGGGTTGTCAGTTTCTCACACATACTCTACTGCAGCTGGACAAAGAATTTGAGGAGTTCAGCCATTATTCTGTTGTTAGAAATGACAGAGATAAGATAAAAAAAAATATGTGTGTGTGTGTATATATATATATATATCTCCTTTGTACTTATGGGGAAAATGTCTTTTAACAAAAGAAAATTAGAATTACAAAATAGTACAGATTGTGCTAGTACTTAATTGTGTGATTTTTTTTTTTATTCTTACTACTCACTGAGCCTAAAAATATCTTACCAAACCATCACCAATAATAATATTCGAAGACATGGATGGTTGTTTGCATGACTATTTCAGGCAATTACATATGCAGATGCTATCCACATAGCTTCATCAATTAGTTTTTGAAAAGGTTTTATTCAATGGAGTGGCTATGAATCATCCATGCTCTCTTTTCACTGGGGCAGCTATCTTAGATAATTCCATGTGCTGAATAAGAAAGTGTAAAATGAACCTGTGGTAGTCTTTCTTTAAAATCTGTGCTTCCATGGCAAGCATCAGAGTGGTATTTCATTTCTTGCAATTTTTTCTTTATGCTAAAGCTCACAGCACTTCCATGTTTCCCCAACCCCCTCAAACTTTTCATGAAATATGCTGATTCCATGAGAGTACTTTGCATAATAACTATTTCTCCTCTGCCAAAGGAAGAGCTGAAAATTTTGAAATTTATGTTTTTTTAAAAAGATTTATTTATTCATTCATGAAAGACACAGACTGAGAGAGAGAGAGAGGCAGAGAGACAGGCAGAGGGAGAAGCAGGCTCCTCACAGGGAGCCTGATGTGGGACTTCATCCCGTATCCTGGGATCACGACCTGAGCCTAAGGCAGACAGTCAACCACTAAGACACCCAGGCGCCCAAAATTTTGAAATTTAAAAACAAAGGCACACTGGGCTGAGTGGTAGAAAACTTTGTTTCAAGAGCTTGATCTGCTCCAAACGGCTAAGGAACCTGAGGCTAACAATACAGCCTGAATATCTATTTTTTTATCTTAAAAATGTGCAAGTTGGACTAAATGATTATTGAATTTCTCTTTGGCTTCAACATTCTAAGATTCTAATGTTTTATATTATCGAATTAGAGAGATTGCATAAGTAAAAAAGAGTATTTTCTCAAAATGCGTTTGCTGAAATTTTGCTTAAATAGGCCATGTTAACCTAATGTGACACATATTATTTATAAAATGAGAGACACTTGTCTTGCCTCTGTTCCTACTTCTCCAGCACCTCAATAACAGCATGGCCCTAGGGATCCCTGGGTGGCGCAGCGGTTTGGCGCCTGCCTTTGGCCCAGGGCGCGATCCTGGAGACCCGGGATCGAATCCCACGTCAGGCTCCCGGTGCATGGAGCCTGCTTCTCCCTCTGCCTGTGTCTCTGCCTCTCACTCTCTCTCTGTGACTATCCTAAATAAATAAATAAAATTAAAAAAAAAAAAAAAAAAAAACAGCATGGCCCTAAAGGACGTCTATTACTCAGCAATCAATAATTTGGTCAAGAGTTTTCACTTGAAAATCCCACCTATAATCATTTTCTTCTGGTTTACAACCCGAGTACTTTGAATTCTTATTTTCTAATTTTTTTTTTTTTTTTTTTTTTATGATAGTCACACACAGAGAGAGAGAGAGGCAGAGACATAGGCAGAAGGAGAAGCAGGCTCCATGCTGGGAGCCCGACGTGGGATTCGATCCCGGGTCTCCAGGATCGCGCCCTGGGCCAAAGGCAGGCGCTAAACCGCTGCGCCACCCAGGGATCCCTGAATTCTTATTTTCTAGAGACAAAAGTTTTCCATAAGTAGAGGTGATTCCCATAAAAAAAAAAAAAGGCAGGGGAAGTGTAATTCATTCCTTTTGAAATAATATTCTCAATAAGGTTCAGTATTCAAAAATAATGTAAAACTTCATTTGGAAATTTAAAATAGCAGGCTATTGTCTTGGAAGTATCAAGACAGGGGGTATTGCCTGCATATCCCAGGGAATAGTTATTACTTGTGACTTAGAAACATGTCACGGGTTGGTTCTAAGTATTGAGTGTGAAAGATACTACAACCGTTCACCAGATACCTTGAATTACTCAGACCCGTAAGGTTTAATGGAATTACTAATCTCACATACATCTTTTTCAACGTATCATCAGTGTAGCAGGGACCCTTTCTTCCCCAAGTGGCAGGATGTGCAGGTGATCCAGGTAATAGTCACAACCACTCCTGATCCTTCTTTCCAAGAGGATCAAAGGGATTAAAAAAAGAGGATCAAGTAGTCAGCCTCACTGCAACTAGAAAAGGCAGGGAAATAGTGGAAGTTAGTAGTAGCACCGTTGTACATACAACCTCCATATCTTCCAGGAGAGACAATGATGGGCTTGTAGTTGCACAACTGGAGTATTGACTAGGTTTCACTTGGCTGTTCATCAACAAATGAGTGGGTAAGAACTGAGACGAAAACTATAGGAAGTGAAAGCCTTCATTAACTGTTTAAGACAGAAGGAGGAACTCTAAAAATAAAAATAAAAAAAATAAAAAAGAAGGAGGAACTCTGTATGGATTTGAAAAGAAGGTTAGTCAGAGGTATTTTTAAAAAGCCAAAATAGTGTTTGAAAAAACTAGAAAACTTTTCTTGTACAACCAAACTCTAAAAACACATGACTGTTTTAAATGATGAAAAAGGAGCTGGAAATAAATCATTTAGGCAAGGGAAGTAGGATTACTGAGTTTAATATAGCTATCAGGAAATTGTTTTTTATTATCTCAAAACTAAATTCTGAGCGACACAAACTTAGACTGAATGAAAATATATCAAATGTGCAATCAAATAAAAATGCTATAGCTTCATGGAATATTATTGTTGGCACTTATCTTTCCCAGCCTACATTTAATCAACTAGAATTATGTTTAAAGAAATAATTTATTGCAGTGACTAGATGCCTTCCAAGTTTAAATCTCCTGGGTGTAATTGAGGTCCCCATCACTTTGCTTATTTTGTGCGGAGCCTACCAGTGTGGCCTGCTTAACACCAGCACTTGTCTCACCACTGTCAGTGCTCCCTCTCTCCACAGCCCTCATTCAAGAGTGAGAGGCTCTTAGGTCCCAATTTCCCCACCTGACTTCTTTGTCTAAAGCAAAGCACGATCCCTTTACATTTTAGGAAAAAAATTGTTAAAGTTTCAAAGTTTAAATAAACAAATAAAAATGCAAGCAAACAATAAGTAAAGTGGTAGTTGTAACAAATCTTTAAAATCCTAGTGGTAATGGTCCCTGGCCCCTATGTAAAGGAGAGTGGGGCAAGGTGGGCTCATTTGAGATTGCTTTTACCATCTTCCTCACCATTTTCTTCCTTCCTTCCTACATCAGATGTTAACCTAATCCAGACTGAAACTGGCACTGGCTCAAGGAACTGAGTCAAATGAAGGGATCCTGGGCTCTTTCTCTGACTCTTCTATTTGTGTTTCGGTCCAAGGAAATTTCTGTTCTGAGCTGTGCTGCATGTCTGTTATGCCAGCACTTTGATGCTTTTAGTTCCTACCTTATCGCCTGAGTTCTTAAGGAAAGGAAAGCAATTCTGTGTTGGCCCGCTAAGGTTCTTGCCTCAATTTTTCTTTTTATTATGACTTTACTTTTTAGAGAAGTTTTAGGTTCACAGCAAAACTGAGGGGAAGGTACAGAGATTTCCCATATCCTTCCCCCACCACATATGCACACTCTCCCCCATTATCAGCACTCCCCCACCAGAGTGGTACAGTCACTATAATTGATCATACGGTGTTGACGCTTCATAATCATCCAAAATCCATAGTTTACATTACAGTTCACTATTGATAGTGTATATTCCATAGATTTGGACAAATGTATAAAAGCACGTATCCATCATGATATCATACAGAGTATTTTCACTGCCTTAAAATCCCTCTTTGCTCCACCTATTCATCCCTCCCCTCTCCTCAGAAACCTCTGGCAACTACTGACCTTTTAACTATCTTCATAGTTTTGCCTTTTCCAGAATGCCGTATAATTGGAATCATAAAATCTGTCGCTTTTTCAAATTGGCTTATTTCACATAGTAATATGCATTTGAGGTTCCTCTGTGTGTTTTCATGGCTTGATAGCTCATTTATTTTTGGTGCTTAAATAATATTTCATTGTGTGGGTGTACCATAGTTTATTCAGTCATTCACCTAGGAGATACCTTTATTGCTTCCAAGTTTTGGCATTTATGAAAAAGTAGGAAATACCTATATTGCTTCTGTTTTGGCATTTATGAAAAAAGTAGGAATAAACATCTGTGCACATATTTTTGTGTGGATTTACTTTTTCAACTCTTTTAGATAAATGTCAAGTAGCATGATTGTCAGATCATATAGCCAGAGTATGTTTAGTTGTGTAAGATACCAACAAACAATTTTCTGAAGTGGCTTGTGCCATTTTGCATTCCCATCAGCAATGAATGAAAGTTCCTTCTGTCCTACATTATTACCAGCATTTGGTGTTGACAATATCTGGATTTGGGATATTCTAATAGATATGTAGTTATATCTCATGTTCTAATTTGCATATCCTTGATGACATATGATGTGGAGTATCTTTTCATACATATTTGTCATCTATATATCTTTTTTTGGCAAAGGTGTCTGCTAAGGTTTTTGGCCCATTTTTAAATTGATTTCTTTGTGTGTTCTTATTGTTGAGTTGTAAGAGTTCATATATTTTGGATGAGTTCTTTAGCAGATGTGTCTTTTGCAAATACTGTTTCCTAATCTATGGCGTCTCTTTTTGTTCGACATTGTCTTTTGCAGAGTAAAAGTTTTTAATTTTAATAAAGTTTAGTTTATCAACTCTTTGTTTTTACATTTTAAAAATTTTATTTAAATTCAATTAAGTAATAAATAATGTGTTATTGGTTCCAGATATAGAGGTCAGTGATTCATCAGTCTTATATAATAAGTAGTCCTCATTACATTATGTGCCCTCCATAATGTCCATCACCCTGTTGCCCCATACCCTTTACAAGAGTCTCTTATAGTTTGTTTCCCTCTCTAACTTCATCTTGTTTTATTTTTTCCTTTCTTATCAACTCTTTCTTTCATGACATACCTTTGGTGTTAGATCTAAATGGTCATCACCATGCCCAAAGTCATCTAGGTTTTTTCTTGTTTTATCTTCTAGGAATTTTATAGTTTTGAATATTACATTTAAGTCTGTGACCTATTTTGGGTTAATTTTTATGAGTGTTTTAAGGTCTGTGTCTTGATTCGATTTTTTCTACCTGATGTCCAGTTCTTCCAGTGCCAGCATCATTGATTGAAAAGACTCTTTGGGGATCCCTGGGTGGCGCAGTGGTTTAGCGCCTGCCTTTGGCCCAGGGCATGGAGCCTGCTTCTCCCTCTGCCTATGTCTCTGCCTCTCTTTCTCTCTCTCTCTCTCTCTCTCTCTCTCTGTGACTATCATAAATAAATTTAAAAAATTTAAAAAAAATTAAAAAAAAAAGAAAAGACTCTTTGCTTCATTGTATTACCTTAACTCCCTTGTCAAATATCAGTTGACTATGTGCTTATGGGGCTATTTCTGTACCCTCTGTTCTGTTTCATTGATCTATTTTTTCTTTTGCCAATACCACACCATCTTGATTACTGTAGCTTTATTGTAAGTTTGGAAGGCATGTTGTATCAGTTCCCTAACTTTGTTCTTTTTCTTCAATACTGTGTTAGTTATTGTGGGTTTTTTGACTCTCTATGTAAACTTTAGATTCAAATCACTAATATTCACAAAATAACTTGCTGAGATTTTTATTGAAATGCATTGAATCCATGGATCAAATTGGGAAGAACTGACATCTTGACAATATTGAGTGTTCTTATCTATTAACATGGAATATCTCCCCATTGATTTAATATTCCTGGATTTTACTTATCAAAGTTATGTAGGTTTTTTTCATACAAATCTTAAACATATTTTGTTAGATTTAGTCCTAAGTATTTCACATTTGGGGGAATGAATATAAATGGTATTGTATTTTTAATTTCAAATTTCAGTTGTTTATTGCTTTTGAAGTCATCGCCTTTGTTCTTTTGGGGGATCAATGGATTCCTGAAATTTCTACCTTTCCAGTGGTGCTATGTACTCTATTCCATCCAGTTTACTTGATGCACTAGCCAGTTATTCAGAAGGTGCATTTTTTCATTTAACATTTATTTATTTAACAAATGCAGTCCTTATTGATAGTTGTTTACATGCCAGGCACTCTATTAGGTTTTAAGAACACTATAGTGAGCAAAAATATATAGTGCCTATACTGATGGAGTCCAATAAAAATATTTATCTACCTATATTGATAAAAATATAGATAAAGATAGAGATATGTAGATATAGATATTGCAAATTAAAGACACTGGGAGTTAAGAAAAGGATCTTATGAGGGAGAATAAAAGGAATCTACTTTAAGTTGGGTGTCTAAAAGAACTTAACCTGAAAGAATAAGATTTTTACCTGAGACATTTAGGAGAAGAAAAAGCAATTCTGGAAATGGCTGGGAAATATAAATATTAGTGGCACAGTGAACATCTGAGACAGTCCTAAAGTAAATCAGGGTCTTCATATAGTTGCTCAGTTTATGCAGTGGCACCAGTTGCTGGGGACATAGCCTATTCCATGACTAGATCTTGTTGTCTTCTAATGAATCTTAACTTCTACTCTGAGTTGGGGGGGGTTGAACTATCTCACATATGGACTTGATGCCTGATGCCGTCATCCATGAGGACAGACTACTGTACACCTTTGTGTACCAGTAGCAGGCTTCTGTCTCTCTCTGTTTTAGAGTTTGTTATCTCTAGTAATTCTCAAGCTCCTCTTGCTCAGGTTGACAGCTCTGATACTTCCAGAGAGCTAAAGTCCAAGGTCTGCCTACAGTTTCAGCCAAATATCAGAAAGTATGAGCAATACTTTAAAAACACAGTTTTGAAAAAATTAAAAACACAGTTTTAAGAAAGAAATTTGCATTTTAACTTAAAAAAAATAGTTTTTAAGGCAGCCCAGGTGGCTCAGCAGTTTAGCGCCACCTTCCGCCCAGGGTCTGATCCTGGAGACCCGGGATGGAGTCCCACGTCAGGCTCCCTGCATGGAGCCTGCTTCTCCCTCTGCCTGTGTCTCTCCTCTTTCTCTCTCTCTCTGTCTCTCATGAATAAGTAAATAAAATCTTTTAAAAAAATAGTTTTTATTCCTCTCTAGAGATGGTCTTTTTTACTGCTATATACTTTTAATATAGTGAGAGATTTAAAAGCACAGCAACTATACGTCAGGGACAATAGTCTAAGGACTCATTTTTTAAAATATGCAATTATAATCATTTCTCTAGCATATGAAAGTAAGTCATAATAAATATTTGAGTGTCACAAAATAGAATTTCAAATGACATATAAGCTTAGGGGAAAAAGGTTAATGCAATTAGAGTTGTTGATTCAGTCTGAAAGTGGATAATAAAATGTTTTAGCAATGAATAGGCACAATGGGGCATTTTTTTGAAAACTTTAAAGAATATGTTAAATATGTAGTAGAGAAGATTTTAAATTACACATACAGTTAATTAATGAAGGTAGTTTTATAAACTTATTCTGGAAACAGAAGTAAGTTTCCTTTTAAAATTTATTAAAAGTCCTATTAATGGCAATGTCAACAAAGCTGGCATATTTGCAATTCGGAATTACACTTCTCAATATAGAAGCATATGTTTTTGCATTTCATGTTTATGAATATTGATTGTGCTATTTCCTCATGCCTAAACTACAATAAATATGCTGGTGCTGTGACAACTGAGTAAAAGCCTAAGGAGATTATTGATTTATTAGCTTTTCCAGTTTATTTGGAAATACCAACTTTTTTTTTTCCAAAAGAGAATTAGGTTAGATATGTTTGTTAAATATCTAAAATTGAAGAAATATGATTTACAAAATATCTACCTTTGTATTTGTGTTTATTTTAAAAAGAAAGTTTCATTCTTGAAATATTTACTGCCTATAAAATTGAACTAGGTCTTTTCCCAATTAAGGAGGATTTTAAAAAGAAAAGGTTGTATATCATCAAGACCTTAAAGATCTTTTAAATTGGGTAATTATATAAATAAAAGTAATACATGAGGAATGGAGTAATGGCCACAGCTTCAGTTGGTAGAGCATAGATATTCCTGTTGAAACTGTAATCAGAAATTTTTTTAGATATGCCAGGCTAGATGCATCTAAGATGCATATGACTTTATATTTTTCTCCTGTTTGTCCCTCTGGAAACCTGTCTTGAAACTGGAAACCTTCCCTAGAGTTGACAAACTCCTTGACTGTCCCCAGGGCAGATACTATGCCTGAATTACAAAGGTGGTGGTTCCTAGCTCTACATTTCCATCTCAGTTCTGTCACCATTTGGGGCTTTTTTCTCTTCTGGTTCTCCTCTGTTTTGGGGGTTCTGTTCTGATTTTTTCCCCTTATGCTATATACTATTCTTTTAAATTCCCCTTAATCACAAAGCCCAAGACAGAAAAAGGAGATATATAACACTTGACAACTCATTAGGAACTCTGATTTTATACAAAAAGATTTTCACATGGCAACAGGAGGAAGTGAACAAGATAGAAATAGCACTCCTCCCCACCCCACAAAGCCAGGCACCCTTCTCTGGCTCCCCCACACACTTGGGCCAACAGACGCTACATGCTCAGGAGTTTTCAACCTTGAGAACTTCTCAGGGAAAGACCAAGGGGGAATTACAACACTGATGAAACATACAGCACATTTGGTAGCCTCATGGCATTAGTAACTAGAGGTCTGAAGCACTAAATAACAACTCACAAATTAAAAGTCATTTATTCATTGAACGAGCTTTGTGAAATGATGAGTAGTATTGATTAATGAAAATCCTGATGTATAATCTTTCAAATCAATTAATTGAATGCATGGAACTGATTACACAAATACGTATTTGGTCAGAATAGCAAGCCACAAGCTGCAGGGTTGCTTGTAACCATTGTCTATTTCCAGGGTGGTAAAAAGACTTCACCATTTACCTACCTCGGAATAAAATCATGTCAGTACCAGAGCCTAAATCTGTCTTTATAGCAGCTGTGAGGAACGTGGATATTCACAGTTAACCTTTCTGGACTCTGAATTCTAGTCACAGTTTTAGAACAGACTTGCTCATCGATAATGCAATTGTCTCTGACTTCAGCACTTCTGAGTCTATTCACTTCCCTCCACACTGACTTAATTTACCAGTTATTCCATCTTCATGTAAGTACTGAGTCACAGCTTTTCACATTTCACAGTCTAACATATAATTAGAGAAGTTAGAAATAATTATGACAACTCAAGAGGCAAGGTTTTGGAATTTATTACTATTTTAGATAGTTGTAACAAGTCTATAAAATTTGAGAGTACCTGTTCTGAGGTTGAATGAGCAAAATATATGCCTGTTAATAATGCTATCTTAATTGTAGGTCTGTAATATTTGATATCATTACAATTAAAATGACTTCCAGTGTTATATTTCAGGAGTCTATAATGAAAGTTAATTTCATCAATTAAATAATCTCTCTCCTCACCCTTTTTCCTCCTTTTTTTAAAGGGAGAAACTGAATATTTATGTAATCTCCAGGATAGCTTTCTCTGATAAGTTGCCCCAGAGCCAGATTGCCATGTATGAATCCTGATTCTGTCATTTATTAGCTGAGTAACCTTAGTTAATTGTTGAATCTTTACATTCTGATTCACATCTATAAAGTGAGAACAGTAAGAGTATATTATGATGGATGTTTTCTAGGAAGTTGAATGAGTGAGTTATTATGTATAGAGAACTTAGATGAATCCTTGGCTAATCATACACTCAACAAGTGTTAGATATTGTCAGTGTCAGTGTTTAAAAACATACATTAGTATATTTTAGCTCTTGAAATGACAAAATAGTGTAAGATGCTGGTAAATGAGAGGAATTGTGTAACTGTTACCAGTAAGAATAATTTAAAGATGGGAAGGAATCAGGATCTTCAGAGTTCAGAAAATCAGTCATGTGAATTTCTAATTCATAGAAATAGCTAAAAATATACAACATATGACTTAACAAATGGTAGGCATGTTTTTGTTGAGGAAGGCAGCATTTTACAAATATCCAAATTATCCCCACATGTAAGAGTTTTGAATTCCATATTATCTCCTCATTCAAGGAAAAGGTGCTGAGTTTTCTGTCCAATGCACTAAACAATATTTACTTAAACAATAAATAGGAGCTGATCACCTTCATCCCTTTTCATCCTGTCTTATGTCTTCTCTCCTTTCTAAATTGAATATCCACAGCAAAGTATAAATTCTGCTTCAGCAACAAGCCTCTTACATTTTGAACTCAAGATCTTTTTATATTCTTAGAAATTATCAGGGACTCCAAAAGTTCTGTAGAGAGAATTATATTTCTCAATATTTACTATAACCTAAATGGAAATTGAGAAACTAAAATTACATATTTATTTATGTATTTAAAGATAATCATAATAAACCTATAACATGTTACTATAAATGGCATATTTTATGCAAAATAACTTTATACCCAAAATCAGAAATAGTGAGAAAACTGTTATTTTAGAATTTTATCCTGAAATATCTAGATAATAAAGAGAGACAGCTGGATTCTCATATCTGCTTATACATTTATTCTGCTACTACATCACTAGTTATATAGCCTTTGTAAAATTCCACCATACAGTGTGATGAGTACAGTGTAATGAGTATACAAAAAGCTAATAATATCTTAATATTATTATTATTAAAATTATTTTGGACTCTCAGATCCTCTGAAAGTGTTTTAGGGACTAAGATTCCCTGAACTCCACTGTAAAAAGCACTGTCCTTGAGAATTCATTTGTTATCTATCAAGTATTTATTATGCAGTGCTGTACACTGTGGAGTATACAGCAAAAATAAGATATACAAAAACTCATCAAAATACATCCTTAGTAAGGAGATTTAAAATATATATATTCAAAAGCCAACAACATTTTAAGACAGTTCCTTTTTTTTCTTTCCTATCCTGTACAATGCTAACAAGTTTATATACAATATATCCTTAAGTGAGATTATATGCCATAACTTAGGGAGAAACCTATATAGTCCAAAGAAGAAAAAATTCCCTGTAT
The DNA here is from genome assembly GCF_048164855.1 of Canis lupus baileyi. Taxonomy (NCBI): domain Eukaryota; kingdom Metazoa; phylum Chordata; class Mammalia; order Carnivora; family Canidae; genus Canis; species Canis lupus. The sequence goes on along the minus strand of NC_132839.1, from coordinate 12,844,008 downwards.
CCTGAGAAGACTTTAAGAATGCAGAAGAAATTTCAGTTGGGCCCAGAATAATCAATAAGACATAAATAGGAATTAAATATTGAGAAAGGGATTTCAAACACACCATGGCATAGCATGGCATATTCAGGGTACTTTCAAGAGAATCACATGGTTAGAGAGGAAAACATAGATAGAGGCAAAGTGAATGATAAGGTTAGACTGGGGCTTAACTGTGGAGAGACTTCAATCTTACAGTAAGGATATGGGGGTTTCCTTCTGTAACCAGTAGGAATCACCGGTGCTTTTGAACATTAGGATAACATGAAGAATGTACAGTCTACAGAGAAAGAAAGAATTTGAAAGTGGGAGGAAGTGGGAAGCGCAGCCGTTTGCCAAATTCAAATATTGCCTCATAATTCAGTCCTCAGGGTTTTATGATTGTCCAAAAACTCCATGACAAGTTATGACTTTAGTTCGTGTCATGAAACATCTCCCCCTGAGAGGAGCCAGCCAATCTTCTGGGGGCTTGTGATGTGATCAACTGTAGTTGGCACCATCTGCCAATTTCAAGGACATGCTATCATGAAGGAAAATCTATCTGACCATTGTTTCCATGCCAGCCTATATGTTTTGAATCCAAGGAAGAAGTGGGGAATGGAAAATTAATATCAGCAGTTATCACTTTGTTCTAATTCTGTGACCTTTCCAATAACAAAATTATTATTAGTAGTAGTAGTAGTAGTAGTAGCAGCAGCAGCTAGCATGTACTGAATGCTTACTATGAGTCAGCTATTTTCCTAAGCAAAGGGAAAACCCTTTTTCTCTTTCAAAATGCTTTTCTAGGCATACTAACTAGTGAGTTATTTTATATTCTGTTAGCTATAACTGAATGCATGCTATTCCTAACTACAAGAGAATCCAGGAAAGACAATCTTTTAGTCTGTCAAACTTTCTAGTAGAGGAAATCAGGGAAAGAGTGATGGGACTGAAAGACTTTGGTGCCAACAGTCACAAAGTCTGTCATAGGACCTAAGGCAGGACAGCATTATAACTTTTGTGGGTCCTTGGTACATGAATGAAGAATAAGTTAGGCAAGAATAAATTAAGTATCTCCTGGGCAGGGATTGTTAATGGTTACTAAACAATTGAATCAAAAGCTGTTGGGACATTCTACAGTATATGAGTCAGGCTAGCAATACCTGATATTACTTACCAATATTAATATCACAGAGAGTCCCCTAGGAAGTATAGACCTCCTGATATGATGCAAAAAAGAAAACACAAAATTATTCTCATGAAATATTCTGCCAAAACTTCAACCTTAATCTGCTAACCCCTCTAGATCTTCCTCTAAATTTGCAAAATACATGAGGACAGAGGGATGTAAGTGGCAATAAGAAAGTTTCTTCATAAGCAACCTGCAAGGAAAATAAAAGGGAAAGATGACCTATGGATAAAATATAGAAGGAGAGAGGAAAACTGTAAAAAAAAAAAAAAAAATTAAAATTGAGAATAATTGAACTCTAGATAACATTAAGGAATTATCATTATTTTTAAATCTGATAATATGTTACTTACGTTAATAATAAGTGAAACAGAATTACAGAATGCCTTGTATGTTACAGATTCATATTGAAGTATTTGCAAATACATCAATAAAGTCTTAAATTTACTTTAAAATAATTCAATGGCACAAGAAGACTGATTAGAGATATAGAGGAAACGCAATCAGCTAACTGTTAATAATTATTGAAGTAATTTGGTAGTATCTAGTGATGCCTTATACTTTTCTTTCTAACTCTAAATGTTTGATAATCTTTTAAACATCATTCAATAAATATAAAACTCCACCTACATAGAGTAAGCATTTAATAAATGCTTAACTAATAAAATGCCTCCCCAAAAACCATTGTATGAATGACATTTAAATGGATCTGCTCACTCTGTGCATGTATATGTTAAATGTAATTTTTTAAAGTTTACATTTCTCTCCTAGTAATGGAAGAACAGCTTATTTCAGACTAATGTTCCTACTGAGCCAAATATATATAAGTATATATAATTATAAATATGTAAACAACATATATAATGCACATACACATTCACACACAATACTGGAGGGACTATAGTCCTTGAAAGAAGGGAAGCAAGTTAAATGAGCACCACATTCAACCACTGTTCCCCTGAGAGCCCTTCCCAGTTTACCATGGAGTCCACTGTGATAAAACTCAGGCATAAAGCAGCTGCCCTAATAGGCTAAGGAGAGATAGATTAGGCTGTCAGGAAAATTCTGGAAAGGAGGAAGCCATAGAGGGGAAGTACAAAATCAGCATAAAAATTCTTTCCAATTATTGGCTGAATGTGGAGCTACTTTTTTATAAGATATAAAAGTCAGAACCCAAAAGGCCAAAGGAGAAAAAAAAAGAGCCCAAAAGACATAATAGGTAGAAGATAGTACTTCATTAGCCATGTAATTCTGGGGACACATAGTTTGGTTTTTCAGTTTTATCAAGTGTGATAAAGAACTTCAGACTTTCTTCCTCAGAAGGGCCATATCTCAGGAATAAGAGCAGAATTAAAGACTCCGCTCTAGAACTAAGGACAAAAATAACAGAAACTCACACTCACATGACCCAAAACTAGTTATTCATAGGTCAAGATGGTTAGTCAATAATTTAACTGTGCAGCAGAACAAAACTCAACATCTTCAGAGAAAGGTAAAATCCAGAGTTCCACAATCATAATATCCAATATGTAGTCAAATAATACTAAACATACAAAGAAGCAGGAAAATCTGACCCATCATCAAGAGAAAAAGAACATCATTAGAAGCCGTGCCACAAATGGCCCAGCTGTCTGAATTAGCAGGCAAGAACTTTAAAACATCTGTTACAAACATGTTAAAGATTTTGTAGGAAAAGATGACAGAATGGGAAATCTTGACAGAACACTGGAAAGTATAAAAAAATCAAAAATTTATTTTGAAAAGGAATTATTTAACTTAGCAGTCAATCAACTAATAAATAAATACATAGCACAATGCACGTGAATGACTGTGTTTGGCACCACATGCACAAGTGGGGCTGCAGAGAGAAGCCTCACTGCTTTTCTTCAGCCAGAGGAGCTTCTATTCCCTCCTCCCTTCTTGCCTGGCAGGCCTGGTCTTTAATAAGACTCTACTCTGGGACAGATCCAGGTCAGTAATAGCCCATAGGTTCCAAACCAGGCAGGTGGCTTTCATGTTTTCATAAGCAATTGAAATTAAATATTAACCATAGCAATTTCAAATTATAATAATAGAGCCTTAGTATTTTATTGTTAGCAAAGGCTATCATATGTGTGTCCCTAATATTTCTCGAGAGCCACCTATAGTAAGAGTACCATGGTTTCTTGATAAAATAACTATGTCCCTCAGCAAAGGTTTGAAAAAGATGATTATGTCGTAGCCTAAGAGGATTGCTAGACAATTAATTGGTAAAAAGCCCAAGCTTCATTACAAAGAATGGCATTAGCTCTGAGCTTGGGGACCCTGAGCATATGGGGGTACCAGGTGATTTATTTACTTTGCAATTATCCAAGAGTGCATGGCTAAAAGGTAATTGAAAATCCCCCAGGCGCTAGATGTTGATTTACTTCACAGTTTCAATTGTAGAACCTGGCCTATACCCAGCTCTTATCTCAGAAATCATTGAACGAATAAATCATTATAAACTGACCTACAAATCCCCCACATATCTGAGTCTGAATTCTACCATTTTCTAGAATTTCTAAGACTGTCTTTCAAACGAGCAATAATCACTAAATGCTTTTTATCAAGCCAGTCTATAAAACCCGATGTTTCATTTGCAAAAGAACAATATACAGGTCATAATACCCCTGATGATGCCTTGCCTTGCCGTTATGAGATGGGAGGACATTCTGAGTTAGATTTCTGATAATAGTGAGAGCAAATAAGGAGGTCTGAAAGGCACAAAGTCACATAGGAAGAATTGGTAGCTTAGATTGAATCCACAGGATTCAATTTAACCAAAGTTAAATGCTGTCTTCCAAATGGCACTTAAATTCCTCACTGAAAGATCCAGTTAGGTATGTTTATGACAGGTCAGTCCATTGAAAAGCTGAGTTTATTTGGCTCTATATTAAAATTCTCAAAACACTTGCTATGGTGCAAAAATGAGTATTACAATTTCCCATAAGCCATGTGAAAAAAAATAGGATATTTTTTCCTATGATCTTCTTATCATGGGATAGAGTTATACTTCTGGGATGTTGATGAAAATGTGATACATGAATATCCTGAGGATATCTGTGTATAATTTTTTAAAAATGAATTTTCTCTAATTGTCACTTGAAAAGAATTTATAAAAGTGGTTAACCGTTTCCTCATAGGCCTTTTTTCAACTTAAAAATCCAATTTCAATATTCAGAGTAACAGAGTAAATCTTATGGCCTTACGGTAAATGTTGATGAAATCCAAGGAAAACTTACTAAAATTTTCTACACCCTCATAGAGGATGTACTGTCTTAAAATGAAGTGAATGAAGACACCAAGATTTTGCCATCTTTTTTTATAAATTCATTTAATAAAAACTTAATAATACAAAGTTCTGCTTTAATGCCAGCTCTGATGTATAGAAATATACAATTTATTATTATGTGTACACAACACCAAATAAATTACTAACTTAATTTCTAAAAAATAATCATAGGATAATACTCATTGACTTACTTGTCCTATATGAAGGGTAAGATTTTAATCCTCTTTCCTCTTTAGTGTGAACCTTACTGGAAAGCTCTAAATTAAGTTATTTTTTAAAACAAAGGAAAAATTAGAAAATCATTTCCCCTGAGTTTCTAGGGAGGTCATTTCCCCTTCAGGATGGACCTGTGGTAGCCATAAATTCACTTAGGTCTTGGAGTTGCAAGCAATCTTTCAAGTTACTCAAGAAAGAATAAGCATTCTTTCTTAGTCAAAACTTCTGTCATTAGAAATGCATTATGTCTACTGCTTCAGGGACCATTTTCAGCCAACTCTCTGTCCTGCAAATTTGTAGGCACATGACAATATTTTTAAATCTACCAACAGAAAACGTATCAGGTAATTTCAGAGTAGCAACAATTAACTGAATCAGGTTCCAAAATGAATTACAGAAAAAGCACTGTGTTCTGAGACAGAGGAGTGATTTATGATATATAAGAAGAGTAAAATAGTTTCTATTGTTTTCTTTGTTCCAAGTTTCAATGCAGAAGTCTAGCATTGCCGAGTTTTCCCCTTACACTCCAGTGTTAAAAAAAAAAAAAAAATGTATGCCATGACAGTTGATCTTTTCATAGTGGCAAAGGCTCAAATGAATTACAACTGAGAAAAATAATGTGCAATAAAAACCACATTAGAGAGTGACAAAATGAGCATTGCCTGAGAAATATCCTGTCCTTTTTTGTGGCATTTCTAACTGGCTAGATATAGTTTATTTGTTCTTTTTGTAATGGGACCAGATGCCACTCAGAATGTATCTTTCATTCTACTCCACAATACCCAGGCTGAAATGAAATGAGGTTTGTCTGTCCTGGGCTAGACAAAGAATGACACTGTAAGAGGTAAGACAGGATCTCTACATAAGAGTAATGACCACAGAGTTGTTGGTCACGTCTCTTTGGGTCTATGTTGTTTTCAAAAAGGAGGGTATAAATTCAGGTGGAGGCGGTTGGTAGAGAGGGATGTAAGATCTAGAAATGGCGGACCTCAGCTGCATTAAGTCATGTTTGGAGAGGTAAGTCCAGGAAGGGATAGTGCCCCAGGTCAGGCAAACAACAGAAAGTAAGAAAGTACCCTGACTGAGAGGTTACTTGGCCCTGGAAATTCAAGAAATATTTGAAGCTGGCAACATTTCCTCACATCTTCCAAAAAAAAAAAAAAAAAAAAAAAAAAAGAATTTAAAAGAGCAATAATTGGTAACAAAATAACAATAACCATACCTAACATGTGGGCTGCCCTATATGCATTTAATTTCATTTTAATCCTTCCTATGATTATATAGGGTATTAGTTCTCTACTGGGAAGATGAGGAAATGAGCTCAGAGAGACTCAGGGGCCTGTGGTACACAGCTGGTAAACAAAAGACTCAAAAGAAGAACTTCTGTTTCTAAGTTCATATTCAGAGCCCATAGCAAAGCTGCCTCTCCAAGCAGGAGAAAACAAACAAAGACTCAAAGCATTATTTCTTCTTTACATTCAAATTTTGAACAACTCAACTACTACGTATCGAGTACCTACTATATTTTAAACGCTATGTTATGCACTGGAAATAGATTAATAAAACATAGCTTCTTCTCCCTTTCAAAGACCCTCAAAATAATTCTGAGGAGAGGAAGATATTACAAAGAAATAGATATGTTTGGATGTAGATAAAAATACCAACACATATGTATGAAATATATACATGCACATTAAATATAGATATTTATTTTTATGAACTTTACAAACTTGAGACTCCTGGGTGGTTCAGCGGTTAAGTGTCTGCCTTTGGCTTAGGTCCTGATCCCAAGATTCTGGGATCAAGTCCCACATCAGGCTCCCTGAGAGTAGCCTGCATCTCCCTCTGCCTATGCCTCTGCCTCTCTCTGTGTCTCTCATAAATAAATAAGTCTAAAAAGTCTTAAAAACAAACAAACAAACAAAAAAAAACTTTGCAAATTTGTAGAAAACTGCCAATTCCAGGTTGGTTGTAAGGAAGCTTAAAACACATTTCCCAAACTTATCTGGCAATGCTAGCAACAACAATAACAACAACAACAACAACAACAAAATGGCTAATGCTTATTAAGTGCTAATGATTAACTTATTTCATCCTCACAACAACTCATAAAGCAGATAATATTAGACTCCATCTGATATATGAAGAGGTAAAATAATTTGACAAAAGCCATATAGCTAATAAAATACAGAGTCAAGATTCAAACCCAGACAGAAAGATGATCAACAGATGAACTTGCCTTATAAAAAATATAAAATTTCAGTCACAAAATATACCAGGAAGCTCCAAAATTCTATTAGCTTACTTACTCTTACTAAATCAGCAATGAAGATAGATAGCTATAACCCTTGTATTAAAAAAAAAAAAAAAAATTAAATGTCAGCCAGGCCCCAAGCTGCATCTGAAAAAATCACTCACACTCCTTTCCTTTTCTTTAAGTGATCATGCTTTGTAACTTTGGAGTCAATATCCTGACATATGATTTCAACTAAATGGACCACAATTGGTGCCTGTGTCAATGGTAGCTGTCTGTTGGTGAGCCATTGGCAAGAAAATCCTGAGTGGTAAGCTTGCCCAGGACTGGATAAATGAGAAACATTACAAGAAATTGGTCAGTAGGACACTAGAGTGTAGACCAACTTACCCAAGAAATGAAAGCTACTCTTTTGCTTGAGACAGTCTTCTGAGGACCTCCCTGGGCTTCTTTATTTCCCCATATGTTCCTAAAATACATCCTGTAACTTTGGACAGCAAAAATGCAGTTCTAGTACTGTAAACTGAATCAGTCTAATTAGTACAACTTGAAGAAAATTGTTCCAATAAAATATACCAAAATTTTCTTGAGAAAATACTGTTTCTTTTAGGCTAAATTTTATTTTTTTAGTAAATTTACAAAACTAGACAAAGTGTGTTATACATACATTGTGTTATAGTCTTCACTAAAGTACTCACCATTCTTTCATTTTTAAAAGAAATGAAGATATTCTCCAGAATAATAGAAAATAAATCCTCCCTCATTTAAGAGACTGCTAATCCAACTCCCATCCCTGTTTATAAACTCTGGAGAAAATGAACTAGAAAATAAGATCCAGTCACTGGTGGGTCCTAATTCTTGCTGCCATTTCCTCTGTCACTGTAACATAGTTTTGCTTTTTCTTAATACCGGTCCCACCCACCCAACATACATGACCATGCTTACTGCTGCAAAGATGCCCTCGAACATGAAGATATCTAGAGAGGGCACAACGACTTCCCTGGGAACCCCAGGATTAAACCTCTTTGGTTTACATACACAAGCCAACAATTGTTCAAGAAAGACATCAGTTAAACCAGGAGGTTGAGTCATTAGAAAGCTTCTGGTTATTTGTCTTTACTTAACTGAAATGAAGAGACCACTCAAATGAGTCTTTACAAAACAAGGAACAATTCCAGGGAAATTCGCATTTTCCATCTATAGAGAAAATGGTCTAGTTCTTCTCTCCTAACCAGGTACTACCTAACCAAAATCCCACAATCCAAGAATGTCCATGGAACAAGGGATTATTTTCACTATTATGGTATTCAAGAAATACTAAACCTGATTCATTGAACTCACAATTACAGATATCTCAATAGCAAAAAGAAATTTAAAGTGCCATGGAATTTGCTTCTAATTCTGGCCAAGGTGTGATAACAGGGACTGAATTTACCCTGTCATCTGCAATAACCAGAAAACTGGACAAATTATACAAACAATGTTTTTCAAGACTCTGGACATCCAACAATGGAAGACAATTGAGAAACATATAAGACATTTGCTATAACTGGTCCAAATTCCTACTTTGGGAGGCAAGTTCAGGATCTTTCCATGTCACTACCTTGAATTGGAACTTCTGCCTTGCTCCAGCTTGCCGTATCTCCCTGAAAGAACTTATATATTCATCTGGAGCCCCAGTTTTCCTGACTGCAACTCAGAGAATGCCACCAGATTGCTTGGGCAGTGGGGGCTACACTAGCAATTCCACAATAATATATATTTTTGAATACTTTTAAATGCTACTGCAAAAGGTCTGGCTTCTAAGTAGCCTGACTAGGTGCCGAGATCCTCCCCTTAGGGACATTGGCAGGTCTTGGCCCATCCTCAACTATTGGGAGCTGTTAAAAATATGATAGGATAACTCAGAGTGAAGAAAAAATGAAGAAACAGAGGAATATGTTTGAGATGAAAGAATAAGATAAAACTTCAGAAAGAAACATTAATAAAATGGAGATAAGTGATTTACTTGACAAATGGTTCAACGTAATGATCACAAAGATGCTCACCAAACTGGGGAGAAACATGCACAAACTCAGTGACAACATCAACAAAGAGATGTAAAATATAAGAAAGTACCTAATAAAAGTCACAGAATACAATAATTAAACTGAAAAATGCACTAATGGAGGTTCAACATCAGACCAGATGAAGAAAAAGAAATGATCAGTCAACTAAAAGGTAAAATGGTACAATTCACCCAATCAAAGTAGCAAAAGGAGAAAAGAATGAAAAAAAAAAAGTAAAGACACCTTAAGAGGCGTATGGGACAGCATCAAAATGACTAACATTTGCATAACATTATAGGCATCCCATAAGAATAAGAGGAGAGAAGCGGGCAAAAAGCTTTTGAATAAGCAATGATTAAAAACTTCCCTTAGCCTGGGAAACTTCCCTTCCCTTAGCAAATCAACAAGGAAACACCAGCCTTAAACAACATGTTAAACTGATGGACTTCACAGATATATACAGAACATTCCACCCAAAAGCAACAGAATACACATTTTTCTCAAGTTCACGTGAAACAGTTTCCATAATTGATCATCTTTTAGGCCTCAAAAGAGTTGCAAAAACAGTGAACCCAAAGAGACCTGCGCCAAGATACATTATAACTAAGATGTCAAAAGTTAAAGAATATTAAGAGCAGCAAGAAAAAAATCAACTTGTTATGTACAGTGGAACCCTATAAGACTATCAGCAGATTTTTCAGCAGAAATTTTGTAGGCCTAAAGGGAGTAGTAGCAAGCTATATTCAAAGCACTGAAAGAAAAAAAAGATCTTCTAGTCAAAAATACTTTACTTGCCAAAGTTATCATTCAGAATTAAAGGAGAGAAAAACAGTTTTCCAGGAAAGCAAAAGATAAAGGAATTTATCACCACTAAACTGGCCTTACAAGAAATGTTAAAGAGACTCCTTTCAGCTGGAAAGAAAGAAAAAAAAAAAAAAAAAAAAAAAACACTAATTAGTAACAGGAAAACATATGCAAGAATAAATCTCACTGGAAAGGTAAATATACAGTAAAGGAATGTATGAATCACTTATGGAGAAGGTTAAAAGACAATTGTAGTAAAAATAACTGATTACAATAATTAGTGAAGATTCCATAAGAAAAAAAGATGTAAAATGTGAAATCTAAAACATAAAACATGGAGTGGTGTAGTAAAGCTGTTGAGCTTTAGAACGAGATCAAACTTAAGTTTTATCAATTTAAAATAAACCATTATAGATAACAAATTGTTAATGTAAGCTTCATGGTAACCAAAAAGCAAAAACCTATAGTAAATACATGAAAGATAAAAGGGAAAAAAATATATCACTAAAGGAAGAGAGCAATAGAAGAAAAAAAGGAACAAAGAAGAACTACAAAATCAGTTCATAAGTAATTAACAATATGGCAATAAGTACATACCAATCAATTACTGTAAATGTAAATGGAGTAAATTCTCCAATCAAAAAATGTAGAATGGCTGAATGGATGAACTGCATACAAGAGACTAACTTCTGATATAAGAACACAGACTGAAAGTGAAGGGATGGAAAAGAAAATTCATGCAGATTCATGCTGAAAACTAAAAGAAAATTAAAATAACTACATGTATATCAGACTAATAAACTTTAAAACAAACACTGTAGGAAGAGACAAAGATGAGGGATCCATCCAACAGGAGAGGATATAACTTTTTGTAAATATTTATGCACCCAACATAGAGGCACCTAAATATATAAAGCAAATATTAACAGATATAAAGCAAAAAATAAAATAGCAATACAATTATAATAGGGGATATTAATATCCTACTACATTAATGGGTAGATTATTCAATCAGAAAATCAACAAGGAAACACCAGCCTTAAACAACATGTTAAACTGATGGACTTCACAGATATATACAGAACATTCCACCCAAAAGCAACAGAATACACATTTTTCTCAAGTTCACGTGAAACAGTTTCCATAATTGATCATCTTTTAGGCCTCAAGAGAAGTCTTAATAAACTTGACAGGATTGAAATCATATCCAGCATCTTTTTTTTTTTTTTTAGATTTATTTATTTATGAGAGGCAGAGACACAGGAGGAGGGAGAAGCAGGCTCCATGCAGGGAGCCTGACGGGGAACTTGATCCCGGGACTCCAGGATCGCACCCTGGGCCAAAGGCAGGCGCCAAACCATTGAGCCACCCAGGGATCCCCTTCCAGCATCTTTTCTGACCACAGTGGTATGAAGCTAAAAGTTAATTACATGAAGAAAACTGAAAAAATCATGAATTTGTGGGTATTAAAAAATATGCTACTTAACAACCAATGGCTCAAAGAAGAAAGCAAAAGAGAAATAAAAAATTTTGAAAAAAACAAAAATGGAAATACAGCAAAATTTGTGGGATGCAGTAAAAGCAGTTCTAGGAAGAAAGTTGATAGCAATAATTGCCTGCCTCAATTTGAAGTCTCAGATTAATAACCTAATTTTATAGCTCAAGAAACTAGAAAAAGAATAACAAAGAAGTGCAAAGTTGGTATAGGAAGGGAGGAAATAAAGATTGGAGCAGAAATAAATGGAGACTAAAACAAACAATAGAGAAGATCAATAAAACTAAGAGCTGGTTCTTTGAAGACAAACTTGACAAGCCTTTAGCCAGATTCACCATGAAAAATTTAAAAAGGAAGCCCCCCCAAAAAAAAATCAGAGATGAAAGAGGAGATCTTACAACTGATACCACAGAAAGACAAAGGATTATAAGAGACTACTAAGAATTATTGTTTTCCAGCAAATTACACAAACTAGAAGAAATGGCTAAGTTCCTAGGAACATACAACTTATAGAGATGGATTCATAATGAAATAGAAAATCTGAATAGACCAGTTACTAATTAAGAGATTGAATCTGTAATTAAAAAAAAAAAAAAATCCTAACAAACAAAAAGTTCAGGACCAGACAGCTACCCTAATGAATTCTAGCAGATGATCAAAGAATTAATACTAATTCTTCTCAGACCCTACCAGAAATCAGAAGAGAAGGGAACTCTTCCCAATGCATTTTATATGGCTAGGATTACCTTAATACCAAAACCAGACAAGGACACCACAAGAAAAGTAAAGCCAGTATCCTTGATAAACATAGATGCAAAAATTCTCAGTAAATTATTAGCAAACTGAATTCAGCAATACATTAAAATGATCATTAATACCATGATCAAGTGATATTCCAGGGATACCAGAATGATTCAATGTCCATGAATCAGTTGGTGTGATACACCATTATTAACAAAATAAGGACAAAAATCATATGATCATCTCAATAGATGCAGGAAAAGCATTTGACAAAATTCAATACCCATTCATGTTAAAAATCTCAACAAAGTGGGTATAGAAGGAATATACCATGACATAATCAAGGCCATGTATGATAAGTCCATAGCTAAAACTGCACTTAATAGTGAAAAGCTAAAAGCCTTTCTTCTAAGATTAGGAATAAGACAAGGATGCCCACTCTTGCCACTTCTATGCAACATAGTATTGGAAGTTCTATCCAGAGCAATTACACAAGAAAAAGAAAGAAGAACCATCTAAATTGGGAAGGAAGAAATAAAACTGTCAGTATTTGAGGATTATGTGACACTGTATATAGAAAACCCTAAGAACTCCATCAAAAAACATTAGAATAAACAAATTCAGTAAAAAGTTGCAGGATACACAATCAATACACCAAAATGTGTTGTGTTCTGTATACTAGTGACTAATTTATAACTACAACAAAAACAATAAAATATCTAGGAATAAATTTAAGGAAGTGAAAGACCTGTACATTGAAAACTACAAGATATTAATGAAATTGAAGAAGATACAAATAAATAGAAAGATATTCCATACTCATTAACTGGAAGAATCAACATTGTTAAATGTGCATATGACCCAAAGCAATCTACACACTCAATGCACTCCCTATCAAAGTACCAATGGCATTTTTCAAAGAAATAGAATAAGTAATCCTAAAATTTGTACAGAACCACAAAAAAACTCAAGTAGCCTCAAGCACTTTTAAGAAAAAAGAACAAAGCTAGAGGCATAACAATACCTGGTTTAACACTATTACAAAGCTGCAGTAATCAAAACAGTGTGGTATCAGCATAAAAAGCGACATAAATCAGTGGAAGAGAAGAGAGACCAGAAATAAATCCACTCGTATATAATCAACTTGTGACAAAGGAACCAAGAATATATGATGGAGAAAGGACAGTTTCTTCAATAAATGGTGTTAGGAAAACTAAACAGAACGAAAGAACGAAATTTGACCATCCTACACCATGCATAAAAATTCAGAATAGATTAAAGACTTAAATGTAAGACCTGAAACCATAAAATTCCCAGGAAAAATTTCATAATAAGCTCCTTGACATAAGTCATGGTTATGATTTTTTAAACCTGACACCAAAAGCAAAAGCAACAAAAGAAAAAAAAAATAAGTGGACGACATCATACTAAAAAAGCTTCTGCACAAGCAAAGGAAACCATTAGCAAAATGAAAAGACAACCCAGTGAATGGGAGAAAACATTTGCAAATCTTATATCTGATAAGAGGCTGATATCCAAAATATATGAAGAGCTCATACAACTCAATAGCAAAGCAAAACAAAAAGACATGAGATTAAAAACTGAATTTGAAATTCAGTTTTTGGCAGAAATATTGTTCCAAAAAAGACCTACATAGATGGCCAAACCAGGTAATGAAAAGATGTTCAACACCATTGATCATTTGGAAAATGTAAATTAAAACCATAAGAGAGATCACCTCATACCTTTAAAATGGCTACTGCCAAAAAGACAAGAAATAGGGGCACCTGGTGGCTCAGTCAGTTAAACGTCTGCCTCTTGATTTTGGCTCAGGTCATGATCTCAGGGTGATGAAATCCAGCCCTGTGTTGGGCTCTACACTGAGCATGGAAACTGCTTAAGATTCTCTCTCTCTCTCTCTCTCTCTGTCTCCCTCCCTCCCTCCTCTGTCCACCACCTCCCACCCTCCACCCTCACATTCTCTCTCTCTAGAAAAAAGAAAATGCCACAGTAGAAAAAAAGAAAGGAAAGAAGGAAGGGAAGGAGGGAGGAAAGGAAAGGAAAACACTTGAGAAATAACAAGTGTTGGCAAGGATGTAGACAAAGGGGAACCTTGTAGGCTTTTGGTGGGAATGTAAATTGGTACTACTATGGAGAACAGTATAAAAGCTCCTCAAAAAACTAAGAATAGAACTACCATATGATTCAGTATTTCCACTTGTGGGGTTTTTAAAAACATTTTATTTATTTGGAGAGAGAGAGTGTGCGCGTAGTGGGGAGGAGAGAGAGAGGAAGAGGGAGAGGGTGAAACAGGCTCGTGGCTGAACAGGGAGCCTTCTGTGGGACTCGATCTCAGGACCCTGAGATCATGACATGAGAAGGAGGCAGATACTTAACCAACTGAAGCACCCAGACACCCCTCCACTTATGGGTTTTTACCCAAAGAAAATGAAGACATTTACTTGAAAACATAAATGTACTCCCTATGTTCATTGCAGCCTTATTTGCAATAGGCAAGATAGGGCAACAATTTCAGTATTAATCACTGTGTAAATGGAAAAAGAAATTATGGCATATATGTATACAGTGTACTATTCACCCATTAAAAAAAATGAATGAAATCTTGCCATTGGCAGCAGCATGGATCGACTTTGATGGTTATTAGGCTAAGTGAAATAAATCAGAGAAAGACAAGTAGCATATGATCTCTCTTATATGCGGAATAAAAAAAAGGCTCATAGATAGAATGGATTGGTGGTTGCTAGAGGCTGGGCTGTGGGTTGGGAGAAATGGGTGAAAGGGTCAAAAAGTTAAAAAGAAGAGATTAAAAAAAAAGAAAGAAAGAAAATTAAATGAATGAAGAACACCAGTCACAAAGCGCTATGAAGCCAATGAAATTGGACCCAGTTTTCCTTTGCTTTCCAATACACTATTTAGTTAAAAAGCAAAAGCTAAGTAGCTTGACATTTCAGAGATTCTGCTTGAAATAACAATAGGAGTTATTTCCACATGGATTGCAGAGCATTTCTGGATAGACATGATTTACTTCCCTTGTATTTTAAATAAAGTAATTCTAATATCTCTTTGACTCTATGTATTAGTGTGGGACAAATATTTCTAGTCCCTTTGCTCATTTGTAACCCCCACATCTCTCAAAAAAAAAAAAAACAAAAACAAAAAAAAACATTCGTCTGGGGACGCCTGAGTGGTTCAGTGGTTGAGTGTCTGCCTTTGGCTCAGGTCACGATGCCAGGGTCCTAGGATCGAGTCCTGCATCAGGATCCCCGCAGGGAGCCTGCCTCTTTCCTTGTGTCTCTCATGAATAAATAAATAAATAAATAAAATCTTTAAAAAAATGCATTCATCTGAGGCAGGCTTGCACAGTTATGAATACATATTGCTCTGTAAAATAATTGTTCATATGTGTACCTCCCGTGTTATGATGAGCTCCCAAAGAGATGAGCGGTCCCTATTTACCTTTGAGTTGCCAGCCCTAGCACAGTACCTAGTATACAAGTGATGTTCAGTAAGTTATTGTCAAATAAAGTGAATGCTGTGTCCATTTATGCTGAACTAGCTACATAATTTGAGAGTCCAAAGCATGGTATGGGGATCCTTATTAAAGAAAATCCTTAAGGATTCAAGATGGTGACTGCAGAGCAGCCATAGGTCACTTACCCACTAAGCCTGCCCTACATTCACGCTGTCAATTACCCATGGGCTTTTACTTCGGTTCCTGAGTAGGAAGTAATTTTTCTAAATTTTAAAGTCTTTTCTAAGACTTTATCTCATAATGGCTTAAAAAAAAAAATGGCAAGGATACAAAAAAAAAAAAAAAAAGGAAAGACAATAGCTTCCAGCATAATAAAGACCGAAAAGAGTTCCCAAATAAGGTTAGAAGTGCAAAACAGTGACAAGTGTAGTGAGGTGGCAGGAATAAATGTTTATTAGCAAGGTTTGCAACGTTTTTCTTCCTGAACTACCTATTTAAGAAAACCTCACAGTTCACCAGAATATCTGATTAGTTTGGATGTTTTCAAATAATTTAAAATAAGCCCCCCATATTCATCCGCAGTTTTGTAATGCCAAATATTTAGAGTACAATAAAATTTCACTGATACTAAGTGCATTAATATTTCTTGCATGATTCAGAGGGCCCTTCAGGCTCTTTCAAGGTCATTGTTAAAGGATAGCATTTTTCCTTGACCCTCAGGTGCAGAAGACTGAGTTCCTGGTGTGTTATTAACATTGGCCATAAAAAAAGGCCTCTCTTTGTTTTGTTTTGTTTTGTTTTTCATTTAGTTCCTTTTGTGCCCTTACCTGCCTCCTATTTACTACTTCCTCTCCAGGAAGCCATTCCATTCTGTTCAATGTATTTCTTTTTGCTTGTATGTCCTATTATGAAAATGTGATTTTGTTTGTTTTGGATGAATGGATTCAAACATTGAATTCAAATAGAAGGCTCATTTAGGTACATACTTTTGCGTGTTACTCATATTTATATTCACTTTTTTAAGCACTAGGTTTTTAAGATTCATCCGTATTTGCTACCTGAACAGAATTCATTGTTTCTAACCACTACAGAGTATTCCATGGTATATACCCACCACTTTCTTCTATCTGTTCTCCCCAGCGATAAACCCCCAGATTGGTTCAACTTCCACCACCACAAATAATGCAACAATGGATATCCTTGTATACGTCGCTTATGTATCAATGTGAGACTTTCCTGGGGACATATATTGAGAAAAGAACTAGTTTAAACATAAGCTACAAGATAAATTATTTTGAGGGGCACCTGGGTGGCTCATTTTATTAAGCTTCTGCCTATGGCTCAGGTCACAATCTCATGATCCCAGAGTCCCTGGATTGAGGCCTAGCCCCCATTCCCCCCACCACCTCAGGCTTCCAGCTCAACAGGGAGTTTGCTTCCCTCTCTCCCTCTGCTCCTCCTCCTGCTCTTGCTCTTTCTCTCTCACCCATTCTCTCTCAAATAAATAATACAATCTTTAAAAAAAAAAAAAAAAGAAGAAGGAAAAATTATCTTGAGTAGGTCAGTTTATATCATTCTTTTGAATGGCTCCATCACTTTTATCTCCCACTAGCAATAAATATGTACTATTCTATCATGAGGTAGTCAATACTTGGTACCACCTAGCTTTCTAATTATTGCCAGGGGCATAGATGTAAAATGATAGCTCATGACCCTTTTGATTTGTGTTTTCAGCATTACAAATAAATTTAAGCATCTCTTTATTAACTTACTAAATTGCTTCTTTGTAAATATCTTTTGAGATCTTATGCACATTTTCATTGGGATTTCTGTCTTCTTTTTGTTAATTTGCAAAAACTCCTTTTATATTTTAGATATTAGCCCCTTGTCAGTTGTAGATATTACAAACATTTTCCTCTTTACCATTCTGTTATCTGTGTTACTATCTTTATGATGTCATTCATTGAATAGATCTTTTATTCTGATAAAAACATATTTTCCACTCAAGCTTTACAATTTAAAAGGATTTGTTTGAAAAAGCCCTCCTACTCCCTAATTCACAACAATATTCTTCTGCATCGTCTTCCACTGCTTTTATTACATCCATTTTTCACAGGCAGATTTTTAACTACATATATGTTGTTAGGTCCTCAATCTGTGTAGAAAACCAGTTTTCCTTACACTACCAATAAACAGTCCATCATTTCCTATTGATTTCTGCCCCAACATCGAAATGCCATTGTGCTAATTAAATGCTGAAATGTACAAAAAATAAATGTTAAAGTGGTCTATCACATTTCAGATAAAACCATTGTTTTATTATTTGCTTCTAATAAAGAAGGAATTTAAACTTTTCTAAAGGAAAATTTGTGGGATGATTTAAGACACTCAAATTTTCTTGGCCACAGGAAAAGTGAGCTTTCTGTCACTGAAGTGTTCAAGCAGAGGTTGACTCTCCACCTATTGGAGACATAAAGTAAGTGTTTGTGGTGTATAAGCTGGTTCCCAGTCCTCTAATGTACAAAATAAGAGGATCGAGCTATCTATTATCTAGGATCCTGTGTGAACTTAAGTTCAGTGATTCTGCAAGTCTACACTCTCATCCTAAACTTCCTTTACACTTAATGATTCTGTGATTTTTTTTAATGTTGTCCTCTCTCCTTTATAAAATATTCAGGTAATTGTATCAAATACCTTTGCCCTAGAACCTTCTGAAGTAATTATGCATATATCTTCATATATAAAATACGAGCTTTGACTGCAGGTCCTATGTAAATGAGATGAATTATTCCCTATATTGTTCTGCATCAGGCTTGCCTTTGTTCACCTTTGCCAACTTCTTGACTAATTTCTTCAAATAAATAATGTATCTCCTGCAAGGTTTTCCAAAGAATTATAGAGCTGTCCTTGCAGACATAAATAGTGAAATCAGGCACACTGATTCTTTGGAGAAACACCTTCCTTATTTTCTCCTACCTTTCTTCTCATCCTTCTTTCTTTTCCTTCCTTCCCTCTTTCCTTTTGAACTTAACTAAGAGTTCTTTACATATGTAGAGGAAGGAAAAAAATCTGTTCTTTTATCCATCTTAGGTTCTCCAGCTGGAACCCTATAAATTAGACTAGCTCTAGACAGATAAACAAGAAACAGAACTTTATCAATATGTGCATCACACATGTACATATGAGCACACTCAGTGATGAGCAACCCAAAGGAGTGTTTAGAAATTAGGCTTATATACCATCTTAGGCTAACCAAAGGGAAAGGAATCTGGGGCTTCTGGGAGAAGGAAGCAATTCATGAGAAGGTACCTAGGAAAAATTTGGTAAACAAAAGTTGTTTAATAAAAATTTTTATGCAAATTTAAGTGTTGCCTATTAAGAGTGCTCTCCTGGTGCTTGGAGAGACATCTTTACAAATGGAAATTCCCTTTACAAAAGGAAAACCTGTGTTTTTAGAGCTTTTCCTGCATCTGGTTATTCTCAATGGCCTTTAGCTCAAAATAATCCATATGCCAAAGTGGCATATTTTGAGGTGGCTTATTCTGGTACCTGTCACACATATCAAGTACCCAGTAAATATTTCTACATTCTACTGCTTTTCAGGGTTTTTTTAATCCTAGACTACATGCAAAAATCTTGTATATAGTGGTGGAGTAAGAAGTCACCATCTTTATTTCAAATACTAGTCCTAGTCTAGAAGGAAAGAGAAAAGACATCTCTCAAAAGTTGATGTCACTAGTCTCATGACCATGCTTGAACCATGACCTGTTCTGCCTCTCCCAAAATAGTTGTTTGCTTATTATAAGATACTGAAAATTAACATCCAAGTTAAGTGTCACATTTGTTTGTCTCTGCCAGAGACCTTAGTGATACAGCTCAAGTTAGAATTGTGTCCCAAAACCTGACATTTCCAGTCAAGTCTAAGTAGGAGGATCTGAGGACAATGAACCCGTTACTAATGAATAAGTGAATTTGCACAATGATTATGTTGAGAAGGCTGTATTATAGCAATATATCAGTCTCCTAGCACTATTTGAGCCAGGGTAATTACACTGCAATGAAATGACTAGAACAACAGTAAGAAGCTGTTTGATTTTCTAATTATTATTGAGGAATGCCTCCTGAGCCCAGCCTAAAAGGCTTCTCTTTGGAATCATCCACAGCTCATGCTGCTTCTCATGCATTATACATTAAACCCAGATGGCTCTTTGAGGTGGAAGGTCTCTGGAGGGAAGTTCCATACTGATCTTTTCACTGTGGGAGGGAGAAAGGTAGGAAAAACAAGAAAGAGGGAAGAAGGCTAGGACTAGTGAGACGGAAGGAAGGAGCACCACTGGGCAAAGTTCAGAATTCAGGCAGAGGTGAGTCGAATGAATAACCATTCAAAAGAGATGAGAGCCACTTCCAGGAGATTTTTTTGTATTTGAGTTTTTGGTGCTAAGCTTGAAGAAGCTCCTGAACAAGGCTTCTCTCTGAATCTGTCAGTTTCTACTAAGAACCTCCGTCCTATCATTTACTAAGGAGAAAGAACTGGAGCCATTTGGCAAAATGGATCAGTGTACTTGAGGCTTGATTTTAATGGAATCATGTTAAATGTTGATATTTAAAGGTATCTATCCAATATAATAAATATTAAAATATTTTTATTTGACCAAATGTATGTAATTTATTTTAAAAACAAAGTGTTGAAATTTTTCAATATGCTCAGAACCCACCCACAACAGTGTCCCTTTTAAGCAAATAGTAGATTATTAATTCCTCGGGAATAAATTACAGATAGAATTTCTTCAGCTCTTCCCAACAGGATAATGCATCTAAATTTCAATTTCTGCAAACCTTTAAAGTTATACCCATTTATTAGTCATATTCATCTTTGTTTCTCTGCCCTAGAGCCATATATAGTCTTCAGATTCCATAGACTTTAAAGATCACATAATAATGTAAGAATTGAGCCAGGCACAATTACAAGTATTTAAAACTCATTATTTTATCTATTTCTCAAAATAATCCAATCAGATATATGTTTGTATTACTCTTATTATTTCCCCTTGTAGATGGGAAAACTGAAGCTCAGAAAGGTGATATATTTATGTAAGATTCAGCTCGCTCTATAAAATATAATCATTTAAATATTAAAGATGATAAAATGCAAATTTTACTTTTATTCTTGCAACTGGTTACATGGTCTGATGCAATTTTACTTTTAATTTGATTAGCCGTCTTGCCTATAGGAATAAATACAGCCTTGACGTTTGGCAGGTCATTTTCATGGTGCTTCCTTTTTCACAGAAAAACAAAACTAAACAACATTTAAAAAATTGTATGAATTAAAATATTAATGACTTTTCAGCCAGTGGGCTGTTAAATGTCATCCCACTCACATTTTAATTATCAACACCTCTTTATAAATTGAGTACCATTGTTTCTTGTCTGCAAATGTTAACCTTCCAATTAAATATCTGTCATTTAAAAAATATTTTTTAAAGAATCTGTATTAGGTTAGTAAGCACAGGCTTGATGGAAGAGAAGCCTGCAAATAGCTCTGAGCAGATTCTCTGTATTTATTTTGAAATGGAGCAAGGCTCCAAGGAAACATTTCACTTTACTGTTTCCATAAAGATGGTGTTTTTCTCTTTCAATTCTGGCTTCTTGCCCCTGTGCTCCTATATAGTTAGGAGCCTAAGGGAGCTTCAGATCTCCGATTCTCACTCTGCCTTTTGTCAGTGACAAATTAAGTCTCTCCCTCACAACCAGTCTATGGTTCGACCTGCGCTTCATGCACTATCCATCCCTTATTAATCAGGGTGAGACATGCATCTGCTGTACCCAATTACCAAGCATATGAGTTATAATATTTGAGTACAAACTGAAGAGAATCATTAAAAATATTAAGCTATCTGGCATGCAAAGTCCTGAGCACTTTTCCTTTTCAAATAATATACTCAGAATTTTGTTCATTTAGTTGGTTGATCAGTTATTTCTCTTGAGGGCAAATGGTCTTCAGAAAATATTAGTTGAATTACAATAAGAAAAAAAAATTACAAGGGGCATATAACTATTCTACTGCTCCACATTTTAAATTAGGAAGCAAGAGCTTAAAAATTCTATTTAATAAGTGTAATTATAAACAAGTGTAAAGAAAAAACAACACTTTTGCATCTACCCTTCTGTATTTTTGACAGAGACCTGCTATAATAAAAGATGGATTAGTAAGAGAAAAATCATGGAAGTTTATTAATGTGTATACCTCATATATACATGGGAGACACACAGGGAAAAATGAGTAACTCCCTGAGGCGGCCTAAACCACCAGCTTAAAATCATCTTCCACTCCAGACAAAAAGAAAGGGGATGCGTGTTGGGGGATGGGGAAGGGGCCAATTATGAGAGGTTACCAGGAGAAGCCTGGGTAAACATGGCCAAGGTTCGTTATGCAAATTTAAATCTGTGCCACCTCCGTTAGTAAGATTCTCTCTTGATTTAGTGTCATCTTTCTGTTCTTAGTAGGCAGAGAGAGGCACCCTTACAAATGGAGATTTGTTTTATAAATGTAAATTCCCCTTGCAAAAGGTAACTTATACTCTGTTTTCAGAGCTTGTTCCATGTCTACTGTTTCTCAAAATAATCAGCTCAAAATAATCTGTATGCCAAAGAGGCAAATTGTGGGTTGGCACATTTTGCTACTCTTCACAATGTAATTATTTGTTTGTACTCTTCTGTCGATTGAGCCAAAACTAGGAAGCATTTCATGTATCTTTGCATTCTCCCTGATTCCTACTAGTGCTTCCCACATTACCTGGTAAATAGTAGATACTCAAAATTTATTAGATGAGGGAGAGACTAAGCAGATATATACATAAAATAATGCATAGAATTGTAGAAAAGAGAGCTTTGGAGATTATTTTGCTCGACAAATGGTGAAATCAATGCCTTTGAATGTAAAAAGTAAGCTGTAAAGAGAAAAGGTCTGAGATCTGGTTACTGGCAGGACCAGAATTCAGTCTTGGTTCAGTCACCACACTTTTTACTGTTCCACACATAAAGTCTAAAGTATATCCACATAACAGTGAAATATGAATAAAGGATTAAGGAGTAGAAATATGCATGCATAGACAGAAAGAAACCAAGTCACATGGGAAAAGACACAAGGAGAGGCACAGAAACACAGTCACATAAACTCACAACCCCATAGAAGATACAGAATCAAACTCAGAGATAGACTTCAATGACCTGGTATCCCCACCTTGTGGTGTTTGGTATAATTCACCCAAAGACTTTGAAGTTATGTTGCATTTTCACAACTTCAAACTTTGAAAGTACCATTTATCAGTTGATATGCGCTCTGAGGTGTCTGTCAATAGAAAGCAATTATATGGGGGCACCTGGGTGGCTCAGCTGGTACAGCATCTGAGTCTTGATCTCAGGGTTGAGAGTTCAAGCCCTGTAAGGCTACTTAAGGGAAAAAAAGCAATTAACTGAATCATGATGAAGGCATATGATAGAACACTATACTTATGTTGCTTGAAATATGTACTTATATGGACCAAACTTTATTTTAAAAACTAATTGTAAAAAACAAAATATACAGAAGCAAAAATTATATGCTACTAAATACACACACACAAAAAAGGAGATACAGATATGTATGTATATGTTTGACAAATCTAGAATGTCTCTGAATGTATATATACAAAAATTAGAAAACAGGGTGACTTTGGAGAAGAAACTAAAGGACTGGAGATAAGTGGCATTGTTTGAATTTCTCACTAGATATAGATAATTTTCTAAAAATATAAAAATGGAAATAAAGAGCTAATCTGGCTCATAAAGTAATAGAATCCCATTATTGACACTTTTTTTTTTAATTCTTCAAGTTTTACCAGGATTTTTGAATACCAATAGTCATAAATCAACTAAATAAAATTAAAGGAAATTTTATTAGAGGTTATAGACTGAATAAAACTGTGCCCTCTAGTTCACAGCACTGTGCTTCACACCAAGTAAGCAATAAGTCACAAAATCTGATGCTAATCAATGAGTTACAGAGAGGGGTTATTTTCACCATACTTTATTCTACCTCCCTCCTTCCTTGAGGTCTACCCACTACTTCTCAGAGACTCCAACTCAAAAAGTAATTATTTCCTGCTTTGAAAATATATTCTATCACTCTTTGTATAAGCCTTTGACTAGTGGACCTGGCAACATTATTATACATATGGTTTTATGTGAGCATTTCAATCAACTCATGAAACTAATTATGCTAGATACCGTGTCTCTAAGATGGCAGGTATAGCTCTTGAAAGGAATAGTACTCAACCAGAGAAAAAGAATAAAATCTTGCCACCTGCAACAACATGGATAGATCAAGAAGGTATAATGATAAGTGAAATATGTCAGTCAGGGGAAGATAAATGCTGTATAATTTTACTCATATGTGTAAACAAGGAAACAAAACGAAGAGAATAAAAAAGAGACAAACAAAAACTCATAAATACAGAAAACAAACTGGTGGTTGCCAGAGGGCAGGTGAAGGGAAGAATGGAGAATAAGTGAAGGAGATTAAGAGTACACTTATCTTGATGAGTATGGAGTAATATTTAGAAGTGTTGAATCATTATATTGTACACTTGAAACTAGTATAACACTGTGTTAATTGTACTGGAATTATCACACACACCCAAAGAAGTGAATACATAGAAAAGAGTAAAAATTTAAAAAAAATAATTTTTGAAAGAAGAGATTTCTGAAAGGGAGCAGAAGAGATTATGTTGAAAAAAACCCATGCACCTAGTTAGAAAAATAGGTTCAATGAAGTATACATTCTGAGAACCTAAGTAGAAACATCATAAAATATCTCTACCTGCTTTCTTTCTTAGAATAATGTAAAGATGTAAATAAACAGATATTTATTTATTAACTCTTATTGATTATATTATACGTCACCAGTAAAAAGGGAAGCATGCATTTCATGTCTCCATGACATGACCTGATAGGACAATATATTGACCCCACTCATTTGATGGGGGAATGGCAAGTCACATTGCAAAAGAACATGTGTGTTGGGAATTATTATTACAACTATCTTTGGAAAATTCAATAAGCCACATTAAAGTCTCTTCCAGAACTGATACTATGTATTCATGGGCTGTAATTGTGTTATAGTATAAGGACCACATGCTTAGGAATCAGGAAACCAAATCTTAGCCCCACCTTTTAATACCTTGTCATAAATAAGTCTCTTAATTAAGTAATTTTGCTTGACCAAAATACAGAAAATACTCACTACACAATAATATTGCAAATTTGAAAAGTATAAAATTACCTTAGGTGCTCTCCTTGATTAACCTTATTACCTATTATCTCTTTCTAGTGATCTCATCTAAACTATTGGCTTAGGAATAGTTCCATACTAGTGAGTGACTCTCAAATTTACATTGATAACAATAAATCAATGCTGTAGCTCTATATACCAGGATATCAACATGGATGTCCTTCCAACAAATAAAAGCTATAAAAGACATTATTGTGAATATTGGGAAAATGTGCATAATTATTAGATAATAAATATAATAATTTTAAATTTCTTGAGGGTGGCAATCATATTTTGATTATATAAGATAGTAGACTAGTTTTTAGGAGATATATGCCAAAATATTGAGAGGTAAAGTATCTGAGAGAGAGAGAGAGAGAGAGAGAGAGATCATATGGGCAAAATGTCAGTTGGTGAACCTAGTAAAGAGGCATAGAGGACAGTTTACGGTATTTATTGTACTATCCTTGTACCTTTTCTATAGATTTGAGTTATCCATAAATAAAATAGAAAAAAATAATCTTATTTCTTTTCTTTTTCCTCCAAACATAATTAGCTCAAAAATGGAGTCGTCTTTAGTTTTTCTAGGTTTAGTCCCTGACAGCATCTGTCATTCCTCATTGTCAACCAGTCATCAAATTCTGATGACTGCTTGATACCCACTTTCGCTGCTCTAGCATAAATTTTGATGGTCATTCACTTGGGTTATTGAAGTTAACATATTTTAATCCCATTTCCCCATTCTTCTTTCTCATCATTGATTACTTTTCTAAGACATGTCCCTGTCTTCTAGAAAAAAAAAGTCTTCAGTGTTCTGTATATGCCTAAAACAAGCCATGTGCCTCTTCCTATATCCCTCCACCTTAACATATAAATTGTTCAATAACTATCTGCTTGTATCTGAAATTATCTTCTGCTTATTTCTGTGACAAATTCACTTAATGCTACTATACTAAATCAAGAACAATTGTATTTATAAACTGCTTTTAATCTATTACCAAACATTTAAGAAAAATTAAACATAAACTAAGAAAATGTATTTAAGTGTGTGGTTGCCTCAGAAACAAGGACCCTGAAAACAGTTTGCAATCTGGATGGGAGGAGCCTGTGTGAAGAAAGATATGGGTTTCTAATATGCTATATGGGATTAGGAACTGTTGCCTGGTAGCATCATTAATCAAAGCTGAAAAATTACCTACCAGAACCCAGCAGTCCCAGACACCAACCATCTATTTCCTTGCTGCTTTCTTGTACAAGCATGTCACTGTGAATTTGATGAACACCTTTCTCTAATCTTTCTGTTCAGCTCTACCACCTGTTTTATAAATTATTATTACTATCAGTCAGGATTGGGATTGGCTTATTTGTCTTCAAGTAAGGTAGATCAGGAGAAGAGTTTTCTGGCCTAATCACATGTTTTTTTAAACAAGTACACCCACATATACTTATGGACTTGGCAAGCCTTTGCCTACAAATTGTGATGTTCTGATATACAGTAAAATTATTTCACTCTGAAGTAACTTTAGATTGAGCCATTTATCTGAGAACATCAAATGCTGTCTTAAAAGATAAAATGAATTGTGGCTCAAATGTCTAGTTAATTTCCTAAAAATGGAGAGCCTCTGTCAGAGAGGGTTATGCGTGTACACACCCAATCTCTCTCAACTAGATTCTGTCTCGTTTTAGAATTTCCACCACACTCACACACACACACACACACACACACCCCACTTAGTCCAATACCAAGGACATAGTAAATGTGCAATATACATTTGATAAATAAGTAAATCAAGTACTCCACCTTGTCTTTTCTCTAGTATGTGCTAGATATTTTTACCTGAATTATCAAATTCAACTTTCCACTTAATTTTATTTTTCTGGTCATAGCATGCTCGATTTGTATAATTTCAGAGTCCTCAAGTAGCTTTGGGATTCATAGGATGTAGCTCTTTATTTCCCAGATGAGAACGTTGGATTTAAGAGATTAAGACAGTTTTCTAAAATCATGCAGCTAAAAAGTGACAGTTCCAGGACCAGCCTCAGTATGAATTCTAGTATTCTCCTTGTACCATACTAAATTGCGTGCCATCAAAGCAATCTAATTACGGTTAAAACACAACCATATAAACCTTGGTATATCCGTTGATTCTGTGCAGATCATGTCCTTTTTGCCTTAAAATGGAAAAAAAAACTGGATATTTGTCTAAAACATACACTACATAATCTGAATATGCACAGAGAAAGACATTGAAAGACACCAACAACCTCTGGCGTTATCACAATAAATAATGGAGAGTCAAAAAGTTCTTAAGATTTTTCCTGAGTCGATCCACCCAAGGATTCACTTGGCAAATTGATTATGTTGCATAGAATTTGCAGGGAATGCAACAGCAGGAGAGTATAGAAAAAAATACAAAAAAAAAAAATATTTGCTTGAGAATCACCTTCGCTAGCTCTATGTAGAATATAGACAAGGAAATGGGGGGCATCTTCAAAGGTCGAACAGCCTGGTAAGATGAAATCTGGTAGTGCTTTTTCCTTGTGAAGCACATGCTGACATTCATCACAGCCCACAAAAGGAAGAGTGACTTTTGGATAGCTACACCTTCAATGCCGAATGGCAGCTGAACATTAAAGATGTCAATGTGTAAATAACTGTTATGCTCCCTCTCCTCATAAAAAAAAAAAAAAAATGTTTGAGGAAAGAGAAAAAGCATATTTCAGCTATAGTTGGAATAATTTTAAAAATCGAAGAATGATTTCAGGGTCACTGAGACTGGGTGTTCTAGACAAAGCAGACAGTCTTCTAATGACCGATAGTGTGACCTTTGTGTGGCTGAGCAAAGCTCTTCATAGAGCCTTTGAGATCACTGGATTTACATGCCAGAGGAGTTCACAATGAGGTTCCTGAACTTGGGGAGAGAGGAAAGGTGATTGTGCCAGCCAAGTCTCTAGGGAACCAAGGAAGCTATTTTCACTCCCAAATGAGTTTCTTCTCTTGGAAATCCTAACAAAGCTAAGGAGAGTTTCTGGACTGCAGGGAGGGGTAGTGACAGCAACAACCAGCTACCACTCATCTACTGAAGGTCTTTAACATCTACCATTCCATTCTTTTGTATTGTATTGTATTTATTGTATTGTATTGTATTGTATTAATTGGCAGTCAAGGGGATGCTTGGGTGGCTCAGTGGTTGAGCATCTGCCTTCAGCTCAAGTTGTGATCCCGGGGTCCTGGGATTGAGTCCACCATCAGACTTCCCGCAGGGAGTCTGCTTCTCCCTCTGCCTGGGTCTCTGCCTCTCTTTCTCTCTCTCTCTGTCTCTCATGAATAAATAAATAAAAATCTTTTAAAAATAATAATGATTGGCAGTCAGTATATATGATTTTATCAGTGCTCTGATCCAATAAATTTGAGACAACCAGAATCACAAATGAAGATTAAGTGAGCAAATGTGATTGCCCTTATATAAATAAACTACTTTGGGGAAAATAAAAGTAGCAGCAGCTATAGGGATGAAAACAGTGATGGCAATATTTATTGAGACTTATGTGTCCCAGTTGCTCTCTGTAGATTACTTGACTTGATCCTGACAATAACCTCTCTAAGACATACATTATCACTCTCTAATGAAACCCAGTAATGAATAAGCATCTCTAACGCACTTTGCTGGTGATCTCTTCCGAGTCATTTGACATATTCTGCTTCGATTTCTGAATCATGTGCTTGCTTATATTCCTTTATCCTAGATTACCAACTTTGAGGGTAGGAACCATAAGAGTAAAGTAACAATGCTTTTCATTTAAGTGGGAATCAATAAATACTTGCTGGATCAGATTGAATTACTTTTAATTGAAAAGTAGCTTGTAAATGTGTAAGAAAACCCAGGTTACTGAAGAGTTACTTAGCAAACCACCATTCAAACTCCGGATGTTTTTCTGAGTCACCATGTCATTGATACGGCTCTAAATTTAAGCCCATTTGCTCTTTCTAAACTTCTATTCTACAATAATTTGAAAGTGTAATGATATTATCGCTCATTTCTATTCTGTCCAAGGTTGGGCTGACCATGAACCTGAGGCTCTCCAAGTATGAAATGGAGTGCAGGTCCCAAAGCATATAATTTCCATGTAGCCAGATATGGGTACACAAGGTTATAGAAGCAGTAATTAATGCAAATATAACAAGTTGTGAGGGAAATTTATTATATAGAATCAAAAATATTACTCTAACAAGCTTTTTTTTCCCTTTTTTTAAGTTTAAATTCAATTTGCCAACATATAACACCCAGTGCTCAACCCATCAAGTGCCCTCCTCAGTGCCCGTCACCCAGTCACCCCGTCTCCCCACCCACCTCCCCTTCTGCAATCCTTTGTCTGTTTCCAAGATTTAGGAGTCTCTCATGGTTTGTCTCCCTCTCTAATTTTTACCCACTCACTTTCCTTCCTTTCCCTTATAGTCCTTTTCACTATTTCTTATATTCCACATATGAGTGAAACCATATGATGATTGTCCTTCTCCGATTGATTTATTTCACTCAGCATAATCCTGTGCAGTTCCATCCACGTCAAAACAAATGGTAGATATTCATCATTTCTGATGGCTGAGTAATATTCCATCTAACAAAACTTTTCAATCTTCTTTCCCTCATTATTACTGTCATTCCACAAATACTGTCCTCAATATTGTCCACACATACTGATCACAGTTTTCAATGGCTTAATGTCATATAGGATATATTTTACTTTCAACTGTATTGGAAAGCAGTATAATTTGTTGGCAGAGAAAAATATTTTTAAAAATGAAGATAACTTTATCAGAAATTTAAATGGAAGCATGCTACTTAGCCATGTTAAATATGTTATAGTCACAAAGTATTTTAGTCTTTTTCTGTGACATCACACAACAGTATTTTGAAAAGATATTTACTATTTTTTCTTGTATTTTTTTAGATGAAGGGCCCTATACAGAAAGTTTTCATATTTCTGGCTCAAGGGTAATAATTAGATCATTTTGAAGCTAAGCCAGCATGATAAACCTTCGCTTTGTGTATAATGACAGATCATAGGATAACTTAGAATAATGTGAAATAATTTCTTATAACTTACTTCTATAACTTCTATTTCCATTTTCCATTGAATACTATTTTTAATTTGGAAGAAAAGCAATTTACCCAAAAAATCTTATATATATGCATACTTTATATGTATTCCCAAGTCTCAATAGTATATATTCCCAAGTACCAATAGTTTTCAAAATTATTAAATATGATCCAGGTTTAGAGGTAATACACTGTTACTCATGCACATACAAACATGTATAAAACTGGAACAAAGGTTTTATAAAATAACACCTTTATGATGTTCAATGTATATGGGATATTTTCTATTAAATACTACTATTTTATTTCATTTTTTAAAAAATGTTTGTCATACACTCAGTTGATATCATGTTCATTAATGAGTCATAGCTTTCAGGGTTTTTTTTTAATGCCATATATATTAGAATAATGACATTATTTAGATCTCAGCAGTCCTTGAATATGTCCTTTTCTCTAGAAATTCCTTACGTTTCTAAATATTGCTACTTTATACTCAAGCGAAATTATGAGGTTTATGGCCAGAGAACCTTTCACTGCAAGGAAATGAAAGGTGGTACAGGTATTTTGTTTGGGGTGTGTAGTATATTAGCTTAATTCAGAACTATAGAGTAAGACAACTTAGTTACAGATACAGATATTGAGGGGGTTTCCCCCCCACAGAGATAAGAGTTCTTTAGATAAACAATAAAGTAGGAAACAGAGATAAGAAGGAAAACAATGAGATACATTTGAACAAAGATAAAAGTAATAACAAATCTCCCCTTCCCACGTCCTAGCAAATGAGATCATCTGGCCACACTTTTAATATAATTCAGTACCTATCCTTATGGAGAAAAGTGAAATTCCTCCATAGACACCATCTGCTTGCATTTTCAAGGCAGAAATTACAAAGTCACTGAAAAACAGAAAGAATAAAGAAAGAATACTTTATTTTTTTTTTAAATTTGTATCTATAAATTCAGAGAATAATAAATAACCTAAAGTATTATTTAACAATTGCCCCCATGCTACTAACACAGTATAGGGAAAAATGTATTG
Organism: Canis lupus baileyi; assembly: GCF_048164855.1. NCBI lineage: Eukaryota > Metazoa > Chordata > Mammalia > Carnivora > Canidae > Canis > Canis lupus. The sequence continues at coordinate 12,812,993 of NC_132839.1, read as the reverse complement.
CACTAACATTTTTGAATTAAATATTAATTTTTGTGTTTCTCATGTCTACTGTAAATAGTAAACATTTTGTTAGTGAAAATCTTTTAAAACAAAGATTTGCAAGTAATTTTTAAGATTGCTTAGTTTTCTCATAAAATAAAGTCATATTTGAAAAGGTAAGTCCAGTTTCTCTAAATATGTCTGTGTGTTAGTTCTTTTAGATTCACCTTGTACAATTATTAAGTTACTGGAACAGTTTCTTCATTCCAGTGTCTTCTAGCCTCTACTTCATTCAGCTCCCAATAGATCAAATAATATTCTGGAGGACCAATTATTTATTCCATTACTCTCTTGCTTCATATTTTCAATGTTCTAAGGTTCATTTCCTAGTTCTTAAAAGTGGCTGTAAAGAAAGACCTCCATAACCTAGACCTACAGTCTATCCCACTTAAGTTCTCCTATACTTAACATTGTGGACAAATTTGTCCCTTTGAACACAGATGCATCTTCATTTTCATCTCTCTTTTGAGAAAATTTCCCATTGCCTCAGCACCTATCACATCCTACCCTTTACTTGTGGCACAATTCACATCTTTTTTTTTAATAATAAATTTATTTTTATTGGTGTTCAATTTGCCAACATACAGAATAACACCCAGTGCTCATCCCATCAAGTGCCCCCCCTCAGTGCCCATCACCCATTCACCCCCACCCCGCCCTCCTCCCCTTCTACCACCCCTAGTTCGTTTCCCAGAGTTAGGAGTCTTCATGTTCTGTCTCCCTTTCTGATATTTCCTACCCACAATTCACATCTTATCCAAACTTTCTCATCATGCTTTTTTTAGCTTAGAAGTGAAAATGCAGGTATTTGCATTAGCTGTCTTTTCTGCATAGCATATTACTCTATAATTCGGTGACTTAAACAAGAGCAACCATTACTATTTCTCCTTGTTTCGCTGGGTTAAGAATTGGAAGAGGGTGTGTGAGCAGTTCTTTCCTAGTTTCTTGTGACATTGTAGTCAGATGTTGGCCAGGCTGTAGTCTTTTGAAGATTTGACTGAGACTGGAAGATCTGCTCCAAAGTCTTTTACTCACATGGTTGGCAAATGCTGATTTTTTTCCCAAGATTTATGTATTCATTTTAGAGAGAGAGCATGTGCACATGCACTAGCAGGGAGATGGGCAAAAGGAGAAGGAGAGAGAGAATCCCAAGCAGACTCTCCACTGCAGGACTCCATCCCATGACCCTGAGATCATGACCTGAGCTAAAACCAAGAGTTGGCTGCTTAACCGACTGACCACCCATGTGCCCCTGGCAAATGATTTTTTTTTAATTTTCAGATTTTATTTATTTATTTGAGAGAGAGACAGAGACAGAGAGGGCACCGCAAGGAGAGGGGCAGAGGGAGAAGCCGGCTCCCTGCTGAGCACAGAGCCCAATGCAGAGCTCTATCCCAGAACCTTGAGATTATGACCTGAGCTGTTGTCAGACACTTAACAGATTGACCCACCCAAGTACCCCTGCAAATACTGATTTTTGATGGGAGGCCTCAGTTACCCTCCCGTGGGCCTCTCCACAGCAGTGCTTGAGTGTCCTTCACACATGGAGTCTGGCTTCTCTCAGAGTGAACAGTCTAAGAAACCAAGGTGGAATCTGCATTGCCTTTGATAAGCTACCTTTGAAGTTACACACCATCACTTCCACAGTATTCTGTTGGTGACATAGATTAGCACTGATTTACTGTGTATTTGTCCTTGTGTATTACACAAGGACAGAAATATGAGGAACCAAGGAATATTAGGAGGCACCTGGGGACTAGATAACACAACATTAATTGTAATAAACAGCTTCTTCAGGGCTCTGCCTTTATCCAGTATTTGGGATCTCTAGAAACCTTTAAAATCTCCCCTAATTATTTCTGAAATTATCTCACAAAGAACACAAAGTTCTTTAAAATAACATGCAATCATTGCCTTTATCCCCCTCTTTTGTTCCATTTCTGACTCGTGGTGATAAAGTCTGCTACCGAGGCTTGAGGCTTATAAAACCTCATGAAGACCTTTTTCTGGCACAAATCCTGATAAATAAATATGCACTATGCAGGTGCCCTACTAGACTAAAATCTCTCTGCTGTGCCAAACATGATGTAGTGCCCAATGTTGCTGACATCATGGAAGCCACCTGTTTGCTGAATGCCTTCAGGGTGGCAGCAATTTTGTGCTATGTGTTCTCTACATAGGTAGGCAAGAATCCCCAGTCGGCCTATGTGTCATACTCCATTACATGAGCACAGAGCTCCCAGTGATTTCAGGCTTTTTGATGAAAAAGCTCTTTCAAATGTTACCTGGTTCTTTCTAGCTCTTGACCTGAGTCCTTTGGGGCCCACAGACTGAGCAGTAGACACCATTCTATATTAATAATGACTCTTTCTCTCCAGTACTGATGATATTATTGGGCACAGATATGTACCAGATTCCCTTCTTCCTTGTAATAGTTATTTCCCAGGGAGCTTGCTTTCTCATAAAAATCTGCCTTTCATAGACCTCTGCAAGAGTCTTAAGGTGCATTCAGTTTAGGTTCTGTTGGGACTCTTGCTAAATTCCTCCAACTAATATTCCTAAAAAGTCTCTATCCTCAAAAATGGACAGTTTTTTGTTTTTTTTTTTTTTAATTGGGAAACCTGAGGCTCTTTTTTGGCTTGATTTGAGAGACGCTGAGACTCAAAAAGTAAATGGCTAGCAGCTAACTGTGTAAAAACTTTCCAGAAGTTCTGATGATGGAAGTACCATAATCAACCTTGTCTGTCTTTGGCAACCTTACCTGTGAAAATGTAATTCCTTTTAGAAGAGCCTTTTCCATTCCATCACCGTACCATTCAGGGAGGCAAAATAACTAAGAAGGTAGTCCACAGGCTTTGAAGTCAGACTGAGATTGAAAGCCAAATTTTTCCACATAGTAGTTAAATAAAATTGGTTGTATTACTAAATCTCTTTTTCTTTGTCCATTATTATATGGTTATTGTAGGAATTACATAACACTGTCTAGGTATGTGCCTTACAAGTGAGTGCTTAAGAACAGTAGCCATTATCATAATTTTCAAAATAATTATTGGTGCTAGCCCTTAATAAAACTTCTTGGCACCTTCATAGCCTGTGACTCACAGTGAAACAACACCTAACCCTGAACTGATGCTCCAGGCCACAATCTTTTTTGTCCCCAGAGTCAAATTCTACTTCTGGATCTTCAGTGTGTGAAGAATTGGAGGGATGAATCCCTACTTACCCTTTATCTTTACTGTGGGTTCTAGAAATTAACAACAGAATTCATCCTACAAATCATTTTTCAAAGGCAGGTTATTAGCTTCCTGGTTACATTCTGCTCTGCATTTTCCTTTTCTGGAGATTGCCATCACCCCACTACCATTCCTCAGAATTCATCAGTCAAAAAGACCCAAGAATTATGTTTCTCCAAGGATGGTCCCCACATCACTTTGAGAAGAGAGATATATTAGCTAAACTTTAGATTCCTGGGCCCCATCCCAAACTTATTGAATCAGAATACACGGAGATGGGATGCAAGAGCATATGTGTAGTTCTCTCAACTTTCTCTCAACATGACTGAGATGCAGGGAGCTTGTGTCCAAATTTTGAGTAGGATCAACTTATGACACAAAAGTTTGAGAACCAAGAAATCAAAATATCATAAACTAAGCCTTATTATTAAAGAGCCAGAAAAGCTAAGTTTAACATGGCTCACCAAGTAGAACTGGATTTCTAAGACTTGGCTTCCCCCATTGTCACATGCCACAGGGGAAAGTGGCATGGATGACTCAGTTATAAAATGCTTGATAGTTCCAGTTCTCAGTTCCATATATTTATTACACATGACATTAGAGAAGGGCTTGACCATCAACCACCAATTTGGATGGCCCCCAAAGTTATTTCTAGGATAGCGCCTTAAAATGACGGCTAATTTGGTAGCTAGTCCAATGATTTGTGCTCTCCCCCTCTTGGATTTTGCTTATCCAAAACTAAAACTGGCATCCTATTCCTCCTCCTATCAGTATGTAATAATTATGGGAATCTAGAGTGTTTACTTTTTTTTCCCCCCTTCCATCTGAGCCACTATGAAACCATTTCACTATGGCAACCATTTGCTTACACTGAGCCCCCTCTCATCTCCTTTGTCTATTATTGCCTGCTAAAGGTTTTATTCCTACAACACACAAGGAGAACTTCCCTTCATTCTGATAGATCTTAAGAAATTTCATCGTATGCTCCTGTGACTTTCCATGATTTAAAACACTTATTTATACATCATCAAGCATCTCCCCATAATTGGAAGCGTTCCCTGTCCTGAGAGAGTAGATGTTTTTGTACTATGGACTCTGCAGGCTTCAATCAGCACCCTTTTCTCTGTTCTCCCCCACTCCTACCTCCTTTTACAATACCATAGTGGAAAGCTCCAGCCAGGGTCAAATGGTGCTTCCCCTAAGACTGGCAAAGCCATCTCTGATCTCTCAGAGAAGGCCGCTGCTCTTCCTGTAGCCTTTCCTATGACCTGCAGCAATACTTTTAATCCAGTTTTGTAGTGCCATGCCCAGGCTTGAAGCTATATCAATAATCTCTGACAATAAACAGTATTCTCTCTGTGGCCCTGCCACTGACCATAATGCAGGTCATTCTAAAAGTCCTAATGGTAGTATATTATTTCTCCATTTTTGTTTCCTTTTGTGACTGTGGAATTTCCAGGCTTCCTTCTCCTAGGTGCTTATAAATAGACATCTCAGCTCTTAATGCTGCCTCTGTGAATCCCTCATTTCCTGCGCTGGCCCTGATATCTACAGCAGCCCAGATGACTTGTGTCTGTAAAACCCCCTCTGGGCCCCTTTCCACTGGTAGGGAAGGCAGTGCCATTTCACACCTTTGCCTTCTAGGGTCCAAGGTACTTTAAACTGTTACTATAGTCCAGGGAGGGCCCTCTTCCCCATGGCACCATCACGCCATGGGAGTGGGAGGCTATGCTGCTTTGTGGTCAGTATATCATTTCTCAGAAGTTTTGGTAAGACTTTTCTAGAAGCACCTTTTGTTTTTCTCAAGGCCTCCATAAAAATTCTGGTTTTGTTTCTTTTGTGTTCAGATCAAGCAGTTCATTTAAATGAGGTACCAAACTGTGTTCACTCCTTTTCTGACACTAGGGCTTGGCTAATGGAGCAACAATCCTTAGGAAGAGTTCATTTCCAGAAGGCTATTAAGTTTTCATGCAAGTGGATTCTCAACACAATCCCCTTATCAGTATCACATGTATACCCTGGATTTTTAAACTCTTAGGGTAAACAGAGCTTTGCCTTTGGTTCAGATGCCCCAAAATGTGCCTTTACTCATTTCTGTAAGGTTCTCCAAATTCAAAAGTTGAAAGTGAAGACTTGAGTAGTTTACTGCTTTAAAAAAAAAAAAGGAAAAGAAAAGAAAAGAAAAAGAGTAGAGATCTTCAAGGCTGGCATTTTAGTTATCTATTGCTGTGTAATAACTTATCCCCTAAACTAGTGCCTGAAAACAACAAACGTGTCATCTTGTGGTTTCTGTGAATCAGGAATCTGGGAACAGTTAAGCTGTGAGTCCTGTTGTCAGGCGTGTTTATCTCAGGGGCCAGTGGGGAGAAGAACTCACTTCCTAGCTCACTCATGGCTGTTGACAGCCTAGCTAACCCTTAAATGAAAGAATTAATTTCTCACCAAATGGGTCTCTCCATGATGTTTCTCACAGCATTGCAGCTCACCTTCCTCAGAGTGAAATCTCCAAGAAACAGAGAGACAAATAAAGAAAGAGAAAGAGGGAACGCAGTGCTCAGAATTCCTATTCCTGGTTACATGGGTTTTGTGTGTATGTAACGTCTCCATTGCAAATTGACAATACTTTAGGATGGAGTCATTTTACAATGCTTATTAGGAAATTCTTAGTGCCAGGCTAAACCAGAACTCTCAAGAAATGGCACATGACGACTGTGTAAATATTCAATTAATTTATTGCCATAACACTGAACAGCAATATTCAATTAATTTATTGCCATAACACTGACCAGCAGAATTCCAAATATATCCAAAGCAATTGGCTGTTTAAAATCACATTTGTAAAACAGTCTGTGATTAAACTGTAAACTGCTTGTTGGTTTAGCAATAGTGAAACGGGATAGTTTTATACTGAAAGAGTTTACAAAACATTTCTACTGAAAAAAAGTTTTCCTGCGATGATTTGTGAAAGACTTTGAATAAAGCCATACCACGGACAAGGGCATCAACTTCTTGCTTCAACATTTATGCTTCCTTGTGGTAGCCTAAATAATGCCCACCACCAGAGATGTCATTTCCTAATCCCTGAAACTCGTGATTGTTATTTTACCTGGCGAAAGGGACTTTGCACATAAAACCAAATTAAGGATCTTGAGATGAGATTATTTTAGATTATCTGAATAAGCCCAATGTAAATTATAAGGGCTCTTATAAGAGGATCCTAGGAGTTGTCCTAGTAAGACAGATAGTGATGTCATGACAAAAACAAGAAACAGAAAGAGATTTGAAGATGCTACATTGCTGGCTTTGAAAACAGAGAAAAGCGGCCACAAACTAAAGAATACAATTTCTAGAAGCTTAAAAGTAAAGTAAATGGATTCTCCCACAGAATCTCTAGAAGGAAGCAATCCTGCTGATACCTTGACTTAGTCCAGTGAAATTGATTTTGAACCTCTGGCCTGCAAAAGTGTAAGATAATAAATGTGTATTGTTTTGTCTTCAAGTGATTTATAGTAATTCATTACAGCTGTGATAGGAAACAAATACACTTCTAAAATAAATAATGAGAGGTCTCTCAGCATTTTTACAAGTGTTTCATGATGGATTGAACATCTTGAAGGTTTTTTAATAAATGTGCACTCCCATTGTCCAAATATAGAGGAAGGCATTGCTTCTACATGGTTAAATGGTTAAAGACTTAGGCTGTGAGGAATTTCCTCCTAAAAAAACTTGTCCCTCGTTCAGGTAAAGTTGGACCCTGCAGAAATCCCACACATCCTCCATAGCACAGATCCTTCATCAAAGCACAAAATGTGAGATGCCCTTATAGCAACCCATTCTGGGATTCCCCAGTGGGCAAGAGCCTGGAGAACATAGTCACTTCTGTATACATAGCAACCCATAGATTATGGCAGATTATACAGGGACTTTATCCCTAAGGATAATTAGGTTTATTCACTCGGGCCCATCCCTACAAATAGCTATAAACTATGGAGTGCAAAACATATCCAGGTCTTCAGTGGCCCAAGGTAATCACTCCAACCCCTCCCTATGTTATCCATTACATACTGAATTGACCATGAAATGAAATTTCAAACAATATTCTTGGAACTGACGTTAAAGAGACTGACCTGAAATATGAAAGTATTTATTTTACAAAATATGTATACTTCCCCCAAAAGCACTTCATATCATCTCAAAGAAGTAGAACTAATTTATGAGATGAAACTGAAACATATTCCTAGCTACCATGGGCTAAATTATTTTATCTAGAGACAAAGATATTTTAGTATGACATCTAGAGATCCACTTGCTCATGGAAGATGAATGGTGGATAGATCCCTTTCTTGAAAAAAAAAAAAAAAAAAAGAATGGAGAGGCCTCAAAGGGCACCTCATAAAATTCCCAGAATTAAAAGTTTATGGCAGCCTTGGCGAGGAATGAAGCTGTTAGGGAATGAACAGGCACAGGGCATTTTCAGTTCATGACTAGGTTTTAGTGGCTTGGTTCTGACCGTCCTCATTTAGGAAGACTGAGTGCTCAGTCAGTGAAAATGAGTCTAGAAGCCCAGCATGGAGATCCGTGCACTATCTTCAAGTACCTGCCCCTTCTTCTAGTTGATGTGTCAGAGGCAGTGGGGGGAGGGGCTGTTAAGCCTACCCTATGTTAAGGCAGGCGGTTCAAGTGTAGACACCCAGCACAAATGCTGCTATGTAATCTGAATCCCACACCTATCCCTTAGTCCTTGGGAGTAAGAAGCCCCCAGTAACTCCACAGAATTATTTAAGAGAATGATAAACCATGATAAATGCAGGCCACTGATGATAGCACCTATCTTTAGAAGGACTTGTACTCGATACAACTTCCCTCATGAAGCTGGACTCAGGAACCATGATGCCTACCCATGCCTATCCATCCATTTTCCCTGATCCTCATTGTCCCCTGATTACAGATCCAGGATATCATCACCACCCAAGGGACCCACAAGCTATACTTCTTCTCTCAGCATTGCCATCATCACTGTCTATAGCCCCTGAAGGGTGGCATCCCCAGACAGAGACTAGTAGTTCTGAATTTAAAAGCCCCAAACACTCAGAGGGGTCCAGTAGCTCCTGGGTTTTTCTTAAGTGAGCACTTTAAGTGCTCAATTTCCCATGTCACTCAGATTCTTTAAAAAGGAAAGAGATTTATTAGATATTTACCACCAAACAAAACATTCTAGCATTTGGCATCCCTGTCCGCTTCACTTATTTGTAGTCTACTCTAATCCAACCCAGGAAGACATCAAAGATAAAATTATTTGCCCCCATATCAGAGTGGAAGGCATCCTACTTCTGCTCTGGTAGAAGTATACCCTGGGCCTGCATCTTCAGTATCTTGGTCCCAGTCATGGACATCTGCCTCATGAGGAAGTAGGAGTTTCTGGTCATTAGAGACATGGAGATTGGGTGATATCATATGATACACAGACTTATTGCGGCAGCCTTGTTGGGGCAAAGGCAGACACACTGAGTCTCTGCTGGGTAAGACAGGAATATTTTTTAAATGCTTCAACTCTTAAATAATTTATGAGTTAGACTGCATAACCACCTAGAAAAAGCTTAGTTTTGCAAGAGGCAAACCAAACAGTAGTGATTGCCTTACATTCCCCATCTTCTCAATATAATATTCACTAAATACTGTGGCTCCCTGCCAACCTGGCCAAGGACTGCTATGAAGGCAAAAGGGCTAATAAAACTTCTTGCTGTTACTGCTTGTTCTAAGACATTACCATAACCAACACTGGCAGGGATTTCCCTGTACTCCATGACTTCCTGTCATCTGGGTGGTGGTGCACCACTCACTGACATGCTGCGGTCATCCTGCACTTTATTTTTTTTAAGATTTTATTTATTTATTCATGAGAGACACACACACACAGAGAGAGAAAGAGAGAGAGAGAGGCAGAGACACAAGCAGAGGGAGATGCAGGCTCCATGAAGGGATCCTGAGGTGGGACTCGATCTCAGGTCTCCAGGGTCACGCCCTGGGCTGAAGGCGAAGCTAAATCGCTGAGCCACCCGGGTTGCCCCATCCTGCACTTTATAGTCTGTTCTAGTCACCACTACACTGTTCACCAAGGAAATTTCTTTCTTCCATGTGCCATACAGACACATGAGCTATGACTATGGCTCTTAGTCTAAGACTTCTTCTGAAAAGCATTGTTGAAATTCTTTGCCTTTTCTAGTCTCCTGTCTGCCAACCTGTAGATAAAACCTATAGACAGATGGTGTATAGTAACCCAACCATGTGGTAGAAAGCGCACCCATTCAAACTGACTTCAAGTCAAGGGAAAAAATGTGAACCATGTGACTAGAAAAGCAGTTGTGAGCAAGAATAGCTACATTATTTGAAAATCAAAACCGTGGGGCTACTTGTGAATAAAATATTAAGAATTTCAAGAGTGACAGCACAGCATTAAATCAAACAGGGGGTCCTTCTAAGAGTGGGGCCCTTTGTGGCTGTGTAGCTTGCACACACATGAAACCAGCTCCAACTAGCATTTTCCTCTTCCCAAGTCACCACTCTTCACTAAGGATTCACCAGAATATGCCAGGGCTTTCCACTCAACAACCCATGAGACGACTTTGCTTACCTGAACTGGAAAAGAGAGCCTATGTGGATTAGGGGACGGGAATCTGAGCCTGACCCAGCACTGCTACACCTGGGCTGTTAGATACATATATACATATCTATGTAAGAGATCCTGATCTGCAAAGAAGTTCCAGACACCTCCCATCTATTCTCAACTTGCTTATGCTTGTTCTAGTCTTTGTAGTTTCTGCTTTTCTGGCTCCATAACTCAGCTTTGATATCTGATTCTGGCATCCTCTGCTTGGTAACTATCCAGATGCACCCTTCTGACTTTTCAGGCTCTAGTTTCTGGCACTGGTTTCAGCTGTGCTGGCTCCTCAGGTTTTAATATCCCACATTTCACATGAGAAACTGTCACCTCCCCTCATTCCATGCAATCTCACCGGCCAGACCAGCCCTTTTAACTCTACTAGCTAGTGAAAAAACAAAAACAAACAAACAACTGTAAGGCAGAAGGTTCCATTTGTAGCCTTGACCTAGTAGTTAATTTCATTCAAGAGATGACAAGAAACCATTACCATATTCTTTCTTTACTTGTCTGTTTACCTCCTTGAAGTTCTATTTTCTCTTACCTTCTCTGACATTATACTCTTCTTGTCTTCCTCCTACCTCACTGAAGTGCGTCCTCCTTTCCTTTTCAGTCAGTCCTTCTTCTACTACTCTGCCCCTGCCATCTCTAGCAGCACAACTGCCATCTTCTTACCTTACTTTGCCGTGAATGTTAGGATGGTCCGGTATTCATCCCTGAGCTCTTTTCTATGACCTTTCATCACATGCATTTATCAGTTAATGACCTCCAAATTTTTACCTCCATCTCTGACTTCATCCTACATTCCAGATTTCTATATTTCACTGCCTTCTTCATGTAACCATATGTTTTACCTGTCACTGGGCACATGCAGGTATATTCCCTGAATCTAAAAAAGACTGTTCAGGGCACCTGGGTGGCTAATTCAGTTGAATGTCCCATTCTTGGTTTCTGTTCAGGTCATGATCTCACGGGTCTTGGGATTGAGCTTCAAGTCGGGCTCCTTGCGCAGTGCGAGGTGTGCCTCAAGATTCTCTCCCTCAGCCCCTCTCCCCCACCAAACAAATAAATAATCTTAAGAAAAAATAAAAAAACTGTTATTCCTGCAGTCTTCGCAGTCTCAGTAAGGGTCTCAAGCCAGAAAAGCAATTGCCCTTTATTCTTCTTTCCTTTATCCATTGAATCCAGTCTATCTGTAAGGCCTACTGGCTGCACTTCCCCATGTACCTTTTATCAATGCACTTCTTGCCAAAGCCTCTGCCATTATCTGCTTTACCTGAGCCCCATCCGTTCTTTTCTGAATTATAGCAAAAGCCTTCTAAATACTACTGTCTGATGCTTTTCGCCACTAAAATCTTCTCTCCAAATGGGACCAAGGTAATCTTTTCAAAAATAAATTAGACAACGTAATTGCTCCACTTAGAACTCTCTAGTGGCCTCTGACTGCATTTAGAATGAAATCCAAATGCTTTACAATTCTTATACTTTCCTCTCTTACCTCAAGTCTTAACACTCTCTCCTTCAATCAATTTGTTCAATAACACTACATTGCTCTCTTTTCTCAATCACACCACAGGGACTTTGAACTTACTTTGCCTCATTACCAAAATATTTTCCCATGATCTTCATACACTTGAAAACTTTTCATTATTACCTCTGCAAAGTATTTTCTGGCAACCCTAGCAAATGTTGCCTGCCCTACCATCTTGTTTCTCTGTATAATTTCCCCCACCTCTTATTTTTTTTCCTTCTTCCCTATTCTTTCCTTCCTTTTCTCTCCTTCCTTCTTTTTTCTTTGTTTCTCTGTATGTGTGTGTGTGTGTGTGTGCATGTTTTATTTATTTGCTTAATAGGGCAAAGGCCTTTATTTGCCTTGTCCAGTGATGTGAGCATTTAGAAGAGTTAGCATGTAATATGTTCTCAATAAATGTTTTCTGAACAAACAAGTCCCCAAAGTTATGGGGATGCTATCTATGATCCTATGATCCAATAATATGTGACCCAGTTTACAAAAACCCATAGGCCAAATCTGCCCATTGCCTCTTTTGATAGATAAAATGTTATTGAAACAACCACATTCACTTGTTTACAAATTGTCTGTAGTGACTTTTGAATTATAACTGCAGAGCGGAGTACATGCAACTAAGACCAAAAAAGCTTACAAAGCTAAAAATATGTGTAATCTGGCTCTTTACAGAAAATTTTCTGACCCCTGCAGTAATATATGCAAGGCCAAGCTGCCTTTCAAATTCAAAGAAACAGACACTATATAAACTAAGTGTAATTCCAGAATTAGAGAAGCTAGGGCAAAAAGTTTTTGTGGGCAGTTTGAATCTACTTAAATATCGAACTGAGACTATAAACCATAACAATATTTTATTAACAGAATACAAAATTTGGTAAGCACAACAAACCTTAATAACGTGACCCACAGTAAGCAGGAGGGAAACATACTATTCTCCTTAGTAATAATCATAGCATGTTGACAAGGGTTCCATTTATCAATGGAAAAAAAGTAGTCTTTTTCAACAAGTGGTGCTGGGCAACAGAATATCCACATGCAAAAGACCTATTGTACTCTAAGAGCTTAAGCTATAGAAATACTAGAAGAAAATATAGACGATACAAATTTTTGTGACCTTGGATTGGGCAACATTTTTTTTAGATAAAAGACCAAAAGCACAAGCAATCACAGAAAAAATAATCAAATTGGTGTTCATCAAAATTAAAAAATATATCTTTTGTTTTTCAAGTGTGTTATCAAGAAAATTAAAAGACAACCCACGGAATGGGAGAAAATATTTGGAAATCACATATCTGATATAGTAGTCCAGGATACAAAATGTATAAAGAACTCTTAGCAACTTAACAATAAAAAAAAAAATCCAATTTTTAAATGAGCAAAGAGTTTAAATAAACTTTTTTTGGAAGATACACAAATGGCCAAAAAAAACAGGAAAAGATGCTCAAAATCATTAGCTATTAAAGAAATGCAAGTCAAAACCACAATGGCATACCGCTTCACACGTACTAGAATTGCTATAATAAAGTAGGTTGATAGTAGCAAGTGTTGACAAGAGTATGAAGAATTGTTGGTGGGAATATAAAATAGTTCAGCTGCTCTGGAAAATAATTTGGCATTTCTCCAAAGGTTAAACATAGATATTATCAGGTGACCCAGAAATTCTAGTGAGTGGAAACAACCCAATGTCATCGTATGATGACTGGATAAACAAAAACAATGGATAAAAAACGTGATATATCTGTAGAATGGAATATTATGTGGCAACAAAAAGAAGTTCTCATACATTATACATCATGGATGACCCTTAAAAACATTGTGTTAAGTCAAAGAAGCCAGACACAAAATCCATATATTATATGATTTCACTTATATGAAAAATACTTAGTTGAGCTTGTGGTAGCCTACAAAATTGAACTAAGTAACACCACCAATTTGGCTGTCAGAAAATGGATGAGTCCTGAAAACTTAAATGGTGATATAATAGAGACTACTATCCCTATAGACTTTAGATATGTAATTGAAGCACTAATCTCTCCCTTTGCCCCCAGGATATGGTAAATTTTTTAAAAATTTAATATCTTACTCAAGAAGCAGAACAGAACAGTTTCAGAGATTTCTACTTAGCTTTGGCCTTCTTCACTATGATAACTCTTTATTGCACAGGTCAAGAATTCAGTGTAGGTATTATTCAACTGCCAAGAATATAAATTCTTATTATACACTCAGAGACTGGGGAAATGATAACCAGGTGATTCTGCTCATAGATGCAACAGCCACTGTAAGCTTGACTCCATTTACTACTTAGACTCCTGTTACTCTCCTTTTTCACAAGGAAACTATAAAAAGCCCTGAGTCTCCTAGTGTAGATATTAACTCAAATTCTGTGTACAAGAGTTCTCATAATGTCTGGGTATTCGTCTTCCCCCAGTGAAGTGGCTATGAGCCCTTTGGGGAATGAACTAGGGGAAGCGTTAGAGTATATATTTGCTGTGAGGAAGCAGGTCTCTACTCTTCTGTTAATAGACTCTATATTTGAAAATCAGCTCAGGTCTAGAAAGTGGACAAACTTTTGAAGTTTTTCCATTTTTACCATCTTCTGGTTGTAGATATTAGGCAGCACTCTTGTTAGTTGCCCATCTGTTTTGCTCATATAGATACCATCCTCTACTAACCATCTCTACAAATCTTCTTGCCTGCCCAGCTGATCCTTCTGCTTGCTACAGTAGTGACCTCCTTGTTTCTAGGTGTAAGCAGTGTCCCCTGGTGTCTTTTACTTTGATGCCTCATATTTCACCTAGATGTTAAATAGCGCAGGTCTGTGAGCCCCTCTCCTACTAGCCGTTCTGACCTAAAGAGAAGATCCAACTCTGAATTTCTCACTGATGCTGGTACCCCTCTCACTAGCACATTCCTCATGGCCTTAATGATGGGACTTAATCATCAGGTGAGTCTTCTGGCTTTTACGCAGTACATCTATTCCAAGATATCCACCTCCCTGAGATCTCATTCCTTTCTCTACCATATATCAGAGATATGCAGGAATTTCCACCTCACTCAGCATGGACCTTTGTTTTTTCCTCACAGCTAACAGCCTCCTTAGCAGTGAGTTTTCTCCATTCCCCATGGTCCTTGCAAGGTATTGAATCATATGTCCTGAGAAAGTACCACCAAGCAAATGCATTTTTGCTTAATTCTATCTTGTAATCTGGCCTGCTTAATCGAACAATTTTAAAGCCTGATCCCAGGGATTCTTTGCATGTCCTGCAGAGCTCTGTGACTCTGTCAAATGTACAACCTAATTCTTGTCTTTTTCTTGGTATATGTTCTCTATTCTCCTGTGTGAAGCCCAGCGTTTCATAGCTAGGATATACTGTGAATTAATCCTCATTACCAGACTGGCAGCTAGGAGAAGAGATGGGATAGCTCTTGTTGTGATAAGTATTGCATTGCTGGGGATGCTTTGCAGTGTCTTTCTACACAGTTCTCCAGGGAGAGCTAAACTACCTCGAAGAGCTCTAGGAATTTAGAGAGGTCTGCACAACCCACATCATCCAGAACATCCATCCAGTTATCTCCAACATATGTTTCATGGTCCCAAGTGTGATATTCTGATTTATACTAAGAAATATATATTTGGTCTTCATCTTGTTTCTGGCACAGAGCTCCTAAAATCCTTGGAATTTCCTAAGTGATGAGAGCAATGAAGGTGTCTTTTGTTATGTTAATGAGGTAGCTTTTGGAAAGCACCTAAGTTTAGGAGCTGGTTGCTAGGAGAACCAACCATGTAATTAGATGGTTGGAATTTTAAGTCCAACCCCCCAAAACACATACTCTCCTGTGAGGGGAGAGAGGCTGGAGATTGAGTTCAATCACCTATGGTCAATGAGTTCATCAGTCATGCCTAAGTAACAAAGTCTCTATAAAAATTCAAAAGGATTTTCAGAGACAATCTGGGTTGTCGAACATGTGGAAATTTGGGGAGGGTGGTATGCCTGGAAAGGGCATAGAAGCTCCGTGACCTTTTCCCATACTTTTCCCTTTATATCTCTTCTATCTGGCTATGCCTGAGTTATATCCTTTTATAATTAACCAGTGATCTAGTAAGTAATATGTTTCTCTAAGTTCTGTGAGCACTGTACCAGATTAATTGAACCCAAGTAATGGGATGGGTGGTCACTGAAACATCCGACCTGTAGCTGATTGATCAGAAGAAGCACAGGTGACAGTCTAGGCTTCTGAGGCAGGAATAGGGGAGGCAGTCTTGGGGAACTGAGCCCTTAACCTATGAATCTAATGCTGTCTTTGGGTAGATAGTGTCAGAATTGAGTTGAGTTATTTGATGCTCAGCTGGTATTAGAGAATTGCTTGGATGTGTGGTGTACACTGAAACTGGTGACCAGAATCTGTACACTGTACACTGAAACTGGCAACCAGAATCCTTATCAATTTTTTCTAAACAAGTTCTTGGCATTATTATGACTTGCTTAGACTAAGCGTTTAACATCTCTGGAGTTTTCTGACTCTGTCAAATTCCATATTGGCTTTTCACCCACTATAGACTGAATTGTGTCCTCCCAAAATTCACATGAGGTCCTGTTCCTCAGTGTGACAGTATTTGGACATAAGGCCTTAAATGAAGTAATTAAGGTTAAATGAGATCATAGGGGTGGGGTTCTAATCAGACAAGACTAGTCCTTACAAGTCCTTAGAAGAAGAAGAGATGTTAGAGTTCTCTCTCACTCTATGCACATGCACTGAGGAGAGGACATGTGAGGACAAGTAAGAAACAGGCTGTCTACAAGCCAGCAAGAGAGTTTTGAACCAGACACCAACCCTGCTGACATCTTGATTTTAGGCTTTCAACCTTTAGAACTATGAGAAAACAAATTTTTATTATTTAAGCCACCTAGTCTTTTGAATCCTGTTATGGCACCCTGAACACATCATCCCTGTCTGTTCTTCTTCTGTAGGAGAAAAGGAGCTTTTCATAAGATTCCAAAGTATTTAACTGTTAACCGCCCTCAGTTTCCTGTTTTCTCTTTATAAGGAAGTGTCAATACACCCTAGTAGTAACCAGACAACTCCACTGTCCTTGAAGGAGTTGCTTTCCACGTGTCTGTCAAATACCAGAATCATTGCACCAGCAAAGTATTTCTCTATACCAGGACATTTTCTCAGAGCACCAAGATCTTTAGCATTTAGGCCACCCCGTTGTGCCAAGGAGTATCCATGCTGTCCATTCCACTTATGACAAGGTCCTTTCTGTCAGTTAAGGAATGAGCCATTCTCAAAACTCATCTTGCCACCTGAATTCTTAGAAAAATATAATTTGAATAGTTCAGGTCCTTCCTTAGGCAAGCATCAAGACAGGACTAGACATTCAAGAGGTTCATTGTGGTGTCTCTAAAGGATAAAAGTGAAAGTAGGAATAGACAAAGAGAAGCTTCAGATCACTAGATAGGTTTGACATTTGCGAAAAGAAAAGAGAAAAGGAAGAGAAGATGGGTTAGGACCAGCCTCTGAATACAGTGGGGTTCTAAGAAAGTCCTGGCCAGGCCAATGGGCAGACTTAAAGCACAAAGTTCTTGAAAGAAACTGACATTAAGTGTAAATAGTCTGGTTCTTATGTCTGCACCAAGCTGACTCTTGATTCATAGCAGTTTGGGGAAAGCATTACCTGTAATGGTTGACTCGAAGATATAATAGCTGGGATTGTCAATCACTTATGCTCCCTTCATCAGGTTCTTTTGGAGGAGATCTAGATAGACCTCCACAGCTGCCATAGGATGCATATTAATACTTTGAGTTGATCAAAGAATGAGGATACTGATATTTTCTTGCCAAACCCCTTTCCTTTACCTCCTTCTCCCTGGCACTACATTATCCTGCCTCACTGAGGTTAGTTGTACTATGTGACTCAGCTCTGGTGATAGAATGTTTACTTTTTCTATGCCTGAGCCCTTAAATTTCTAAGCAGTTCTCCATCCTCTTTCTAATTCTGAGGCAAGCTTGAATATTATGTGTTAAAGAAGTGAGGGGAGCAGCCCGGCCTCTGAATAACCACTTTGAGAAGAGAGGCCAGATTGCAAGAGACTATGTGATGTGGGCAAGCAACACATCTTAACTAAATTAAGATTCAAACATTTGAGAGTTTCTTATTTCATTAGCCTATTTTTTTTTTGTTCCAGCAATTAGTTTACTTTCTTGAAATATTTTAAAATAAGCAATTTTTAAAGTTTCTGTTTTGGATTACTTAGCTAGAATCATCATGCAGAAGTGTGTGTTGGAATGATTAAATGAAGAGATAATAGAACACAGAAACTGACTGACTCCTTATTTTATCCACCTTATCTTTTAAATAATAATATTCAGTCCTGGGAAAGCATAGCTGAACTCTACTAAGTAAACAAGTAGAGTTCTAAATAACTAATGTAACACACACTTTTAAATTTCTTAGACAAATTCTTTGAGATTAACTTGCCAAAATATTGCTCACTAGTATTCTCTAGAAATGTTTTCTCAAATGATGACTACAATTTCTAAATGACATCCAAGTCATTCTTGTTCAAATTATCTCTGAACCAAACTAGCATCTTTTTTTCTCCAAAATAGCATTTCTTGTTTTCTCCAATATTGAAATAAGTCTTTATGGTCCCTCCACAATGACTGGTAAAAAGTGTGTGCAGTGTTGCCAGACTGTGAGAATAGTTCTAGGAAAACTTTCTAAGTTCAGTGAAACAGATACAATCAAC
Organism: Canis lupus baileyi; assembly: GCF_048164855.1. Classification (NCBI taxonomy): domain Eukaryota; kingdom Metazoa; phylum Chordata; class Mammalia; order Carnivora; family Canidae; genus Canis; species Canis lupus. The sequence goes on along the minus strand of NC_132839.1, from coordinate 12,794,786 downwards.
TTTATCTTCAAGCTGTTCTAGTCCTTAATATGCAATGATTGGATTATATGATTTTGTATCTAAGAAGCAAGTGCCAAATCACATGTGAGGACGTGAAATGAATTGCAATCATCCAAAACCTATTGTACTTCATCTGCTTGTGACACTAGGATCTTAACGCTTTGCAGGTTGTCAGAATGGTATGTGTTCAGCATATTGTAAATGGCACGAAATCTGTTAAGTTATTCCATGTTTTAAAAATCCTAGGTCCCTCTTACCTATCATCCTAAAGATATAAAATGTCTGTTAATTATAGTAATGTTTCACTGGTTCTACTTTTAGCAATTTCCTCCAGTAATCACTGTTAGATTGACTAACCAATTACTCTATTTTAGGTTTTCCTTATTTCTTCAATGTATTATTTATATTTGTTAGGTACCTAATAAATACCAGGTGCTTTGCAAACACTGGAGAATCTTCAAGTAAAAAAGATTGGCAAAAAGTTTGTTTTTTTGTGACTAGTAAGACCAACCATTAAAAAAAAAAAAAATGATGAAATGGATAGTAATGATGGGCAGTAAAGAAATTTTATTTTTTTAATTTTTTAATTGTTTTAAAGATTTTATTTATTTATTCATGAGAAACACACAGAGAGAGGCAGAGACATAGGCAGAGGGAGAAGCAGGCTCCTTGTGGGGATCCCAACAGGTACTGGGTCCCAGGACCTCAGGATTATGACCTGAGCCAAAGGCAGGTGCTCAACTACTGAGCCACCCAGGTACCCCTAATTTTTAATTTTTTAACGATTATATTTATTTGAGAGAGAGAGAATGAGCACACAAGTGGAGGGAGGGGTAAAGGGAGCAGGAGAAGAAGACTCCCTGCTAAGCGCCAAGCCTGACAATTCCAGGACCTTGAGATCATGACCTGAGTTGAAGTCAGATGCCCAAATGAGCGCTGACTGAGCCACCCAGGCACCCTGGGAGAGAGAATCTTAAGTAAGCTCCATGCCCAGCGTGGAGCCCAAGATAGGCTCCATCTCACAATCGTGAGATCATGATGGGAGTCAAAATCAAGAGTCAGACCATCAACCAACTGAGCCACCCAGTGCCCCCAGTGAGGCAACTTGAAACACATGGCCCAGGACAGACTCTGAAAGAGGCATTTAAGTTACAGACTGAGGCAGCCACATGAAATCACAGAGGGCTGCTTTCCTTGGAGTAGATGGAGGGAGCTAGCTGGTGCAAGGGCTCTAGAGCAGAAAGATTTGGACAATTTGAGGACAAGAGGGAATGCTAGCATGATTGGGCATATATACAACAATAACTCAAAAAATAGAGGTAGATAAGGGAGAAAAAGAATTTTATATAGAACTCGTATTTTTAGATAGGTTTGGGGCTTTATATTTTATATAAAATTGGACTTTATTCTAGGTAACCAGAGAAGCCATTGAAGAGTTTCTAACCAGAAGAATGGTATAAAGCCAATTATATCTCTAATGTAAAGGAATATTTTGTGGGGGTTCTTAAACATGGGATGATTTGTGGATATTCACTAGCAATATCAAAAACAATGTACTAAAAATTTTTTTAGAAGATAAGGTAATAACTCTTAACCTAACACCATACTTATTCATTCTTATATGACTAGAAGAAGTTATAATAGTCTATAAATTTTGATAAATAGCTGACCTGTAACTAATGTATAATGAGCTCCCACTTTCCATGTAAGAGATCTAGACTACTTTGGATATAAGAACTTCCTCAAGGGTGCCTGGGTGGCTTGGTCAATTGGGCACTGCTTTCAGCTCAGGCCATGATCTCAGTGTCCTGGGATCCCGCCCCATGTCAGGCTCCCTGCTCAGCAGGGAGTCTGCTTCTCCTTCTGCCTCTCCCTGTGCTGTGCTCTCTCTCTCACTCTCTCTCAAATAAATAAAATATTTAGGAAAAAAAAAAAAACTTCCTCAATATCGTGGTATAAGTACAGAGGAGTAAAACCCATATGTTTTTCACCCCTCTTCTCAGTCTAACCACAACAGTAAACCCACTGTGCTTTGTAAAGTTAAGAATGTCAATTATTAAAAGAAGGAAAAGGAGGAGAAGGAAAGAAAATTTTCATTAATTGACTCAAGATGGAAGTTAAAACTACATTAGTCTTTGTCTTAATTCAAACCACTTTAAACCACTACCAAAGATTTATCTAGCTGTCTTCATTTCTTTATCTTCCATTGTTTGTCTATTTATCTTTTTCCAGATTTGATATATTTTTTAAGATTTTTATTTTTTATTTACTTGAGAGAGAGAGAGAGTACAGAGGGAGAGGGAAAAGGAGTTTCCTCATTTAGTGGACAACCTGAATTTGGGGCTGGATCCCAGGACCCTCAGATCATGAGCTGAAATGAAGGCAAAGATTTAATGGATTGACCCAGCCTGGTGCCCCTGATATGAGAGATTTTTAACAGGAGAAAACAAGTAGAGATGGAAAAAAGAGAATGTGCAAATAAGGATAGAAATAGGAACCAAAGATAGGGAAAGGCAGCAAACTGTGAAAGTTAGTTACCTGGTTTTATCTTATTTCTTTAGCTAATTGTTTTGAGGAATACTTGGGATTATGCAAACAAAGCATTTACAGATGAATGGAAGATGTTCTTCTAACCATCCTAGAAATAGAGCCAAGAAATAGATATAATTACCAGAGTACAAAGCATCACAATGCCAATGACATAGGTATACATCAAGTTTAACATGCATATTGACTACAGACAATCATCTTTACCCTGCCCCACCGCCACCCGCAACAACTTTAAAATGACAGTAAATAAATTTTAAAAAGAAAGTGGACAAAACAATGTAAAACATATTAGACAAGAAATTGCAACAAATTTTTGCAGGGCAGGGGAAGGTCAAGAAACGGACACAAAATTGAGAAAACCTCAGAAATACCATTGAGAATAAGCTGGTATCAGCCACAGAATGCTCAGGACTTGAAGGTATCAAATACACTGAGAATGGATAAGAGTTAGGTCTGAAAATAGTCATGAAAAGCCTGAATAAAAACATGTTTGGGCTTCTATTTTTTTCCTCCACCCCTACTGGATTATTTATGCTAAGCACTACCATCTTGCTCCCCAAAGCGTAGAGTTCCAGCAAATGGTGGGAGGGAGGAATGAGATTTAAAGAAGAGGAGGAAATGATTAAGTAAGGTATAAATGAACAGTGGGACTCTCACCTCCTTACCTGTGCACCAGAACCTGGCCCTCACAGCTAGACACTACCCTGATACATGAGACTAGTGGCATTGCTCACTAGAAAAAAATGAGCAGGTCCAGGTTAAAAACAAATATGAAAACCACAGGTAGATTTATTTGGAGATATATCTCAGTAAAAAAAAGCTGATCTTCATTACAGAGATGCCCACTTTTGATAAGCACCATTGGCACATTCAAAGCTTACTATATGTTTCCTTACATTTACATATGAATAAGGGCATATGAATTACCAGAGATGTGACCCAAACTTCCACATATAAGACAGAATAAGAAAAAACACAAAAATAAAATATCAAGAAGAAACCAAGACAATGTAAGAAACAAAAGAACATTTCAGAACTTTACAATTAATATCGTGAGATAATACAAGATATTATATCCATTTTAAAAAGATGTTAGGGGGCCTAGCTGGTGCAGCTGTTAGAGCATGCAACTCTTAATCTCAGGGTTGTGAGTTCAAGCCCCAAGTTGGGCATGGAGCCTACTTAAAACAAACAAACAAACAAAATAATAAAAAAATATAAAAAAAGTTATTAAAAATAGGAAAAATTCAGAGAAAAAGAGCTTTTGAAAATTTTTGTAGTATATCTAATATTTAAAAATTGATTTCTAAAAATCAAGAACATTTTTGAGAAAATCAGGCAAGAACTCAAATAGATGGAAATATGGAAAGAAAGGATAAGTAAATAAGAGGACCATTTTAGGAACCATTTTACTAGGTTCCATCCAACCAATGGAAGTTCCTCAAAAAGAAAACAAAACAAAAAATGGAGGGGAGAATTTTTTTTCCTAAAATAGTATAAGCACAGATAAGAAAATTTTGTAAAGCATAAAGACATTAGACTCCAGATTGAAAGGGCTCACTAAGTGTTAGCACAATGAATTAAGAAAGCCCCTAATTAAAAGATATGACTGTGAAGTTTTGACACCAAAATTGGGAAAAGAATTTAAGAGCCTCCACACCCACAACAGTCTCCTACAAAGGATTTAGGAATCAAAATGGCACCAAATTTGAACTGCAAAGCCTGAGGTTAAAAGATAATGGAGTAATGCATTTGAAAATTAGAAGGAGTATTATTTTCAGGTTAGAATTTAACCAAAAGATCAATCAAGTGAGAGTACAGAATCAAGATATTTTCTGACATGTAAAATATTCCTACTGTAAACGATTAAGAATCCTTTCTTAGGAAGTACACTGTCAAAAGGGTAGAAATCAAAACAAAAGAGATGCAATTCCAAAAAAAAAATATACAACATACAAACGGGAGGGAAACACACTCCTGGGTAATAGCAGTGCAACAAATGTTGAAAGCAACAATTTCAGATTTAAATAGAAGGAGAGAGAGCTCTGTGAGAGAGGGCTTTGAGATAGGAGGCAATGATTAACCCCTGAACAAAGAAATCATTGTTCAAAAAGGAAAATATGAGAAGAAAATGCTATAAAGGATAGTATAGGATCACTTGACAAAATTGGAATATGAACTGTATTTACTGTAGAGAAATTGAAAATTTATGTTCACATAAAAAAAACTTGTATTAAAATACTCATAGATGCTTTATTTGTCATAAATGTACTTTACCCAAATGTACTTTAACAAGTAAATAGATAAACTGTGGTTTATTCATACAATAGAATGTTATTCAATAATAAAAAGAGAAAAGTATTGGTAGACACAGCTGCTGGTATGGTTCTCAAGAGCGTTATGCTCAGGGAAAAACCCAGTCCCAAAAGATTATATCATGTATGATTCCATTTTTTTGTTGCACTTCTCAAATTAACCTTGGTAGATGTTAATTCATAATATATTGGGAGAAAAGTTGCTCGGTTATTAAGCATCTGCCTTTGGCTTGGGTCGTGATCTCAGCTTCCTGGGACAGAGTCCAATGGTGGGTTGTCCACTCAGTGGGGAGTCTGCTTCTACCTCTCCTGCCCCTTCCCCTCATTCCTCTTCTCTCTCTCTCTCAAATAAATATATAAAATATTTTTTAAAAAATAAATAAGATCTTTAAAAAAATAAAATAGGGGCACCTGAATGGCTCAGTGGTTGAGCATCTGCCTTTGGCTTAGGGCGTGATCCTGAGTCCAAGGATCAAGTCCCACATCAGGTACCCTGTGAGGAGTCTGTTTCTCCCTCTATGTCTCTGCCTCTCTCTCTTTGTCTACATGAATAAATAAATAAAATCTTTAAAAATAAAAATATAAAAAATAAAAATAATAAAACAAAAATAAAATAAAATATTGGAAGAAAAGTTAGTAATCCATGTTGTTTTATACTTTTTTAAAAGTTTTTGGTTCCAGTTAGTTAACACAGCATTATATTACAGGTATACAAAATAGTGATCCAACAGTTCTATACATCACCCACTGCTTGCTACCAGTACTCTCTTTAATCCCCATCCCCTGTCTAACCCATCACCCCATCCTCCTGCCCTCTGGTAACCATCAGTTTGTTCTCTATAATTTAGAGTCTATTTTTTTATTTCTCTCTCATTTTTTCCCTTTGCTAGTTTCTTTTGTTTCTTAAATTCCACATACGAGTGAAATCATATGGCATTTTTGTCTTTGACTATTTTGCTTAGTATTATATTTTCTAGTTACATCCATATTGTTGAAAATGTCAAGATTTCATTGTTTTTTTACGGCTGAGTAATATTTCATTGAGTGTGTTTTGTGCGTGTGTTTGTGTGTGTGTGTGTTTGTGTATGTGCATGTGTTTATACCATTTTTCTTTATCCATTCAGAAATCAATGAACACTTGGGCTGCTTCCATACTTTGGCTATTATTGATAATGCTGCTACAAAAAGAGCTACATGTATCCCTTTGAATTCGTGTTTTTGTATTCTTTGGGTAAATAGCATGATTGCTGGTCTTAGGGTAATTCTATTTTTAACTTTTTGAGGAAACTCTATGCTGTTTTCCATGGTAGCTGCACCAGTTTGCATTCCCACCAAGAGTGTAAGAACGTTCACCTTTCTCCATATCCTTGCCAATACCTGTAGTTTTTTGTGTTGTTGACTTTAGCCATTCTGACAGGTGTAAGGGGATAGTTCATTGTGGTTTTCAGTTGCATTTCCCTGATGACAAGTGATGATGAGCACTTTTCATGTATCTGTTGACCATCTGGATGTCTTTTTTTAGAGAAATGTCTGTTGATGACTTCTGCTCCTCTTTTAATGGAATTATTTGTGTTTCAGGTGTTGAGTTTTATAAGTTCTTTATTTTGGATACTAACTCTTTATCAGATATGTTATTTGCAGATATCATCTCCCATTCTGTAGGTTGCCTTTTAGTTTTATTGATTGTTTTCTTCACTGTGCAGAAGCTTTTAATTTTGACAAAGTCTCAATAGTTTGTTTTTGCTTTTGTTTTCCTTGCCTCAGAAGATATATCTAGAAAAAAGTTGCTATGGCCACTGATGAAGAAGTTACTTCCTATGTTCTCCTCTAGGATTTTTATGGTTTCAGGTCTCACATTTAGGTCTTTAATCCATTTTAAATTTATGTTTGTGTATGATATGAGAGTGATCCAGTTTCATTATTTTGCATGTGGCTGTCTAGTTTTCCCAAAGCCATGTGTTGAAGAGACCAACTTTTTCCCATTGCATATTCTTTCCTGCTTTGTCAAAGATTAACTGACTGTATAATTTAAGGGGTTTTTTTTTTCTGAATTTTCAATTCTGTTCCATTGACCTATGTGTCTATTTTTGTGATAGTACCATACCTTTTGATTACTACAGCTTTGTAATATAACTTGAAGTCTAGAATTGTGATGCTTTCAGCTTTGCTTTTCTTTTTCAAGATTGCTTTGGCTATTCGGGGTCTTCTGTGGTTCCATACAAAATTTAGGATTATTTGTTCTACTTCTGTGAAAAAATGCTGTTGGTGTTTTGACAGGAACTGCATTAAATATGTAGATTGCTTTAGGTAATATAAACATTTTAACAATATTTGTTCTTCCAATTCATGAGCATGGAATGTCTTTCCATTTCTTTTTGTTGTCTTTAGTTCCTTTCTTTGTTTTCAAAGTTTTCAAAGTACACAGGTCTTTCACCTCTTTGGTTAGATTTATTTCTAGGTAACTTATTATTTTCGGTGCAATTATAGATGAGATTGTTTTCTTAATTTCTTTCTACTCCTTTATTACTGGTGCACAAAAATACAACAGATTTCTGTACATTGATCTTGTATCCTAAAACTTTACTGAATTATAATACTTTCTTGAAATGACAAAACTATAGAAATAGAGAACAGATTAGTGGTCACCAAAGATTAGGACTGAAACTAGAGTATGGGTATAAGAGCTAACATGAGAGAGTTTTGGGGAGTTGATGGAACTAGTTCTGTATTTTGATGTGGGGGTAGTTACATATATCTATAAAAGGTGATAAAATTTCATAAAATAATACACAAGTATACATGTCAAAGCTAAGTTAAGGTCTATAGTTAATAGTAAATAATAAATAGTTTTAAACATTGTTCAATTCCTTGGTTTAATTATTATTTAGATGTCAGTGGTAAGTAATATACTGTCATTGGACAAAGCTGAAAGACTAGAACACAGACACTATACAATTTTTGAAACTTGTATGTGAGTCTAAAATTATTTTCATAACAAAAATTTAAAAAAAAATACTCCTCCCAAAGACTTTTCCCAGATATTCTGATTCAGTAGGACTGAAGAGAGGAATAGGAATTTGTATTTTTGCAAGTTCACCAACTGGTTCTCATGAGTTGTTGTCACATTTGAAATACCCTCATAAAATGTATGATGTCCTCAAAAGTTCCTTTGGCAATGAAGACAACAGCAAGTACTATACAACAGTTCCTATAATGCCTCTTATTGCAAACTGAAGTTATCACACCAAAAGACAAATAACAAATCCACGAGGGGCCAAAATAGTGTACATCACATCCCTGTGACATGGCTGATTTCCAGATAGCCACTGAATGAAGATTAGACAGCTTCAAATCTTTCAAGCAACATTCAATAAGCATTATTTTCCTACATTTAAATGTCTCATAAGATGTTTCATGATGCGGATTAAATACAGATGAACCTGATTTGATGTTACACCAAATGGAGAGGAAGGGTGACATTCTTTTAAGAGTACTACAGAAGATCCCTACTTGAAGAGTAGACCTCCCACCTTTAAACACAAGTAGGCTAAAGAAAAATATGTAAAAAGACCAATATTTTTATAAAATCTAAGTAGAATTAAATGAGTAATTGAGGCCTAAAGCATTATCTTTTAATTACAAGGGATCTATAATGTGGTTTATCTAAGTATCAGACGAGTTCAATGGAAAAGGTCTATAATGTGGTAAAGTCTCAACACTTCTATACTGCTTAGTTAACATCAACTTTTATCATTTTACTACCATAAGATTTTTATTCTGAGAATGACTAAAGTCTAAATATTTTCTCCCAGTTATTTTGTCAATATAAAAATTAGATGGGGGATCCCTGGGTGGTGCAGCGGTTTAGCGCCTGCCTTTGGCCCAGGGCGCGATCCTGGAGACCCGGGATCAAATCCCACATCGGGCTCCCGGTGCATGGAGCCTGCTTCTTCCTCTGCCTATGTCTCTGCCTCTCTCTCTCTCTCTCTCTCTGTGTGTGACTATCATAAATAAATAAATTTAAAAAAAATTTTTTTAAAAATTAGATGGCTAATATTAGTAATGATCTCGACATTTTCTCTAAGCATATATATTGTAAGGAAAGAAGACAACTAACCATTCAATAGACCCATTTTTTAGCATCTCTCCTATATATCAGTTACTATGTTAGATACTGAGATTAAAAAATGAATAGTATATTGTTTCTTTCCTTAAGAAGTTGGTGTCTACTGGAATGAGGAAAAAGTAAACCAACAACTGAATATATTAATTGATTGTGGTATAGGTAGTTTTTGATTTGATTTTTGAAAGCTGAATAGGATCTAGCTACATGATGAAAAGATAGAACATCATAGGAAGAGAGAAGGGTTTAAGCAAATGCATAGAAGAATTCAGTATATAATGTGTTCAGGTAACAGTGACTCTATCTAAGGTAAATGACACATTTAGGTATAGGCTTGTGAGCGGCCAGGTAAGTACCTAAAGCCAGGTCATGATGAGGATCTTTCTCATGGTAGTCTGGTGTGCAAGGCCACCTTGAAAGTATTCAAGTATTTTGAAAACAGCTTCCAAGTAGTAGTGTTGACACTGGATTATAATACGATTAAGTAAAAGGCAAAGAGAAAAATGAAATTATTGGGATGCCTGGGTGGCTTAGTGCTGGAGCATTTGCCTTTGTTCAGGAAATGATCCTGGAGTCCTGGGATTGAGTCCTACATCGAGCTCCCTGCATGGAGCCTGCTTCTCCTTCTGCCTGTGTCTCTGCCTCTCTCTGTGTGTCTCTCATGAATAGATAAATAAAAGCTTAAAAAAAAAGAAAAAAGAAAAATGAAATTATTGAACTAAGAAAATGGTTTGGGGTGCAGAAGAATTATCCATTATGATTATTTCCATTGTCATCACAACTTATACTGGTTTTTGTACATTGGAAAGCCACTCATTTTTAAAGCAGCTGAAACAGTCAAAATCCCAAAAGTAGATTACATTTTACCTATAAATATATAGTCAAACCATCTATATACAATAATTTGAAGAAAATTTTAAAACTTTCATGTGTAGCCAAATCTCTTTTAAAAGAAAAACAAGTGTCCTTTGGATTGGAAACACCATCTGGATCACTTCAAACCAACCAGGCACTAAATGCAGCACTGAAAAGCCTGAAGTCTGAAATATATAAACAACAACCACAAAAAAACCTTAAAAGAGATTTCAGATCTTTAAAAAATTCCCTCCAGTAAGGCAGGTTGGCATTTCCTACACTGCACCTGCGTACATTAAAATGTCCTGTGACTTCCTAGAAGGGATATTGTGAAGATTAACAAGATCATGTTATTTAAAGCTCTTTGAGTTCCTCAGAGTGAAGCTCTGTGAGTTCAGGTGTAACATTCATTTTTCACTAAATAGTCATTTGAATCCCAGTTACAAGTAATATCAGAGTGAAGCAGACCCAACTTCCTTTCAAAGATCTTACTACCTACATGAAATAGATAAATAAAATTCAGTAGAGGCTTAGTAGAGGCTTAATTAATGTTTGAATTATTGAGCAAGAACTGTGCTAAATAACTGCATCCACATTACTTATAGGTGTCTTGAAAGACTCTTAATCATACAGAAAAAAAAATGTTTTACCCTTGTGAGGATAATGGAAGAATTTCCTCATTGATTATTTAGGTTGAGGGAAGGAAGGAGTAATATTGTAGGTAAGAAGAAATGTAGATTAAAAAATTAACTTTTTAAAGTATGGGCAAACCAAATTTATTTATTTAATCAACTCAAGCAGTCAGTAATATGTATCCAATGCTCCTTGATGCTGGGTATTCTGAGAAATTATAAAAACCAGTCAATTCAACAAAATAATCGAGTCATTTTGTTTTTTGAAGAGACTTAAATTTTATTGGTGAAGACATTGTAATGACATAGGTGCATTCACAATGTAAATATTACCTGGTGTTTGCTAATAATACTGTCCATGAGGTCTATGCCAAAGGCTGTTAAAAGTGAAGATCTGCCCTTTTTTCACTTCCATTAATTCATTCAAACAACATTTATTGATTATTACCTGAAACAAATTCTTTTGTAAATGGGCTAGCATGGCCTGCATTGTAATCCCTTTGTTCATTCAAACATTTATTAGTACCCACACACAAGGGCAAATACAAAATAAAATAAGCTGTAGTCAATGTCCTTAAGGTCCTTTTTCAATAGTAGTAGAGTCAGATATGTAAATATATAACAAATTCATCTTATATGTAAGGTAGAGTAGTAATTAAGATGTATAAATAATTTAATGAAAGCTAAACGCTAAGTCAAGAGTTCTCAAACCTCAGGACATTTTGGAATCACTGGATTTTTTTTCTTTAAATACAATGCACAGCCCGTCCTTCTTCCAATTCTGGTTTAATTGGGCTAGAATGAAAAACTAGAGTTTTTTTTGTTTTTTTTTTTTTTTTAAGTTCTACTAATTCTAATGTGTGTCCAGAGTTGAGGCGAACCTAATTGTTTGCTTAAAAGATTAGGAAGAGACAGGTAAAATGCAGTGTTGAAATGGATATAGGTCCTGGGAAATCCTATGGGAAACAAGGGAGATAACTAAGTATAGCTATTGCCTAAATTGAATGAAATATGGTAGTTCTATTATAAGGATTCAGAGGAAGATAGAAGATCTACTAATAATATCCATATAATATCCTCTTAGTCCATGAGCCCTAAACTAGGACCAGATACAACCAAAACCTATGTGAATGTTTACTCTTGGTGTCTCAATTTCCCAATTCTTCTAATTCTTCAAGCTCATAACTAATCAAACCCTCCAGGGAAAGTTTCTGCTACATGTTATTTTTGAAATTAGAGTGATCATGTAAAATGTTACATTCAAGGGACTACATTTAAAAGCAAACAAATTCCAGGCATCATGAAGAGGACAGTGGAGATTCTCAGGGCATCATCAATGGCCGTAAGCTTCGAAGTACCAGAAGGCAATAATAGTCTACGCTGACAGCATATCCCATCAGGAACTAAGTTCTACAATTTGGAGTTCTCACTCGGTTTTCCTTAGTAAAAAAAACAAAAATAAATAAAATAAAAACACAGGACTGTCTCTATGTAAGAGTTTTTCAAGAAGTTCAACTTCCACGTGTTTGCAAGCATTAGATTTACCATGTCCACAGCAATGATGAGAATACAAATCAGGTAAAAGGTGATCTTTTATTGAGCCAAGCAAAGAGAGGCTTAACATAAATAAAACCTCAGGACCAAAATGTACTATATTGAAATTCTCAATCATGAATTACCCAGAAAAGCCTGAGACCAAAATTTTACAGCCTTATAAAAATATTTTCTCAGTAGCATCACACCTTCATGAAATAATTTAAAGCATGGCTTGTAGGTTGGATTCAGCACAGTTGGAGAAAAAAGAATCATATAAATGAATAGGTGAGTTTCTCCACCAGTAGGTTTTACACATTCACCCCTCCTTCACTACTCTTTTTGAAGCTTGCCTTGGATTCAAAAGATGACTCTGTTTAAGATTCTCTAATTGATAAGCATAAATACATCTTTAGAATACACATAAAATTTATATACCTTGAATTGTCATCAAACACCCATAATGTCATTTTTCTAATTTAAATATGCTGTGTTCCAACCTTGTGTTAACAAGGTTTTTTCTTACTGTTTGGGGTGTTTGAGCAAGATGTGGGATTATGTAAACATGTACAGATAAAATTTAAGTAGCATTCTTTATAGCTAACATGCATGAGTAGTCAAAAGAAGTCTTTTAACTTTAAGTTTTATTACAGAAGAGATAATAAAGATACACACTTTTTTTTTTCCTTTTTGATTTTTTAAAAATGGCAAGGGAGATCATTGTATGTTTGTTCTTGGGTCATATTATTTGTCATTGGCCCCCGTGAGGTATTTAGTTTTTATTCCTCATCTATTGCTATAAACCTCTCAATTTGTTGTTTTGGGTTTTTGTTTGTTTGTTTTTGTATCACTCATACAACCCCTACTTAGTAGTATGGCACCATCACTACCAAAGGAGAAACTGGGAGGCTGGAAGTCCGTTCTCTAAGCAGTTATGATCACAGAAATCTCCAAGTAACTCAATGCTGCTGTATGAGGAGTCCCATTTGGTGACCTGAAACAGTCTTCTATTTAGCAGAAATGTCAATTCCTTGAAAACACTCAGGGAATAATAGTAATAAGACACAATGCAATTAGATATGTGAGACATCTTTTTTCACTAGGCTAAATCTAAGCTAGAAAGAGTATGTGACCGCAACAAAAAAAAGACAAAACATGGCAAGGACACTTGGTCCCACTTTATTGCATCAATTTCATTACTATACAAAAAGAGAGATTACCATCAAAGGTGGCATCTTCTGAAACAAAGGACAGAAGTCAACATCTTCTCGAGCAGGAGGCAATGTCAATATGGTATCTCAACCCCTCTTTTGACGATGGCAAAAGTATTTTCTCAAGCAGCTGCTGAAATACATTTTGCTGAATTTTCACAAAGAGCATGATGGTTTCCCTTCCCTGACAACACTCTTACATGTGGCTGGCTTTCATCCTTTGTCTTGTCACCTATGCCCAAGCAACAGTCCAATCCCTCAAATTAATCTTTGTATCCAATGGGGAATCACAAGGCAGGTAGACACAGGCGTTCCAAGTCATATATTATATTAAAGATTACAAAGATAACAAAAGCTATATAGCTTACTTAATCTATTTGGGTTGCTATAACAAAATATCACAGACTGGGTGGCTTAGAAGCAACAGAAATTTATTCCTCACAGTTTTAGAGGCCAGAGGGTGGAGGATTCCAGAATGGTAGTGTGAGGACCCTTTTTCAGGTCCCAAACTTTTCATTGTATCTTTTTGGGGTGGAAGGAGTGAGAAGTTTCTGGTCTTTTCTATAAGAGAAGGATATTCATGAAGGCCCCACACTCATGACCTCCCAAGGGTCCCACCCACTGTCTCTTGGGGGTTAGGGTTTCAGCACATGAATTTGGAGGGACACAAATCTTCAGACCGTAGCACTATGGCTTCTTAAAGGTTTGGGCTTTCCCTGGCTTTAGTAATAGAAAATGTGTGTCTAATAAAATAGCAGATACAAGATATTTTATATATCCAGGGTTGGGTTGGGTTTTTGTTTTGTTTTGTTTTTGCAATCCTGGTGAACAACATTGCCTTGGGTAAGTATGTAGCTTATGTATATAAAATATAAGAAATGAACTGAAAATCCAGTACATCAATTTCATGACAGAGATTGTCTTTGGGAAGGAAGGGAAACTGATAGAATGACAGGGAGTTGTTATAGGAGCCTGGCTAAATTTTTAATGTCTTTTTCTCTACAAGGTGATGGGGCAAATGTAACTAGAGGTATGTTTTAATATTGCATGTTATGATGGGTGTTTCTTTTTTCTGTATCTTAAGATCTAAAAAAAAACCTAAGAAAACAAGACTATTAGCTGATCACATGTCCATTGTGCTGTCTCTTTTTAAAGGAGATGCATGCAATTAAAACACCCATCCTTGCTGTCCAATTAGCAGTTGCATCAAAGAAATTTTCATTGGGCATTAATCAATTCAAGATCACAATTTTAATGTCACTAGTCATCTGCTTTTAAATAAATACATTAATATTCAAATTCATGTGTAAGTGCCCCATATATCTGATTAACTGGAAGTTAGGCAAGCCTTAATATATGCAGAACACCATTCGTGTGCTCTAAAAGCAAATGAAGAAGCTGGAATAAATATATTATGAGTTATATGTGTCTGTCTTTTATGGAAATGAAGAAAAATTCCCTCAGGAAGAACCCAGATACTTGGCTGTTTTTATATTTTACAAGTTATAGTGCAAAGAAGTACTGTACCTGGCAAAGCATCAGTAAGGATAAGAATGAGTACATTCATTTATAATAATAAGTTATGAATAACATTTATATTACATATATGCATCACACATAGTAAGTACATGTGTATAGAATTTCTTTGAGTTCTGTGTTGTTTATAAGAACTTTTCAAAAAGGATCCCAAAATTATTGATGACTGTTTACTTTCAGCCCATGAATCATTTCCTGAAGATATTTTACAATTGTGATTCAGCTGGGCTTTTAACTTACTTATTTATTTTTTTGATTCCTTTTTTAAAAGTCACCATTTCTGTATTCAGATTATTCACAGGTTTGGGCCATCTCATGGGGTAACCACCAGACACATCTGTTGAATTCTTCCAAAACGATGATAGCAACAATAGTGCACTTACAAAATAAAGGCCAGAGAGTGAGTCTTTTCAAAACACAACAGGGAAAATCACCCGAAATGAGAGAAATGAGATAACCAGCAGATGCTCCAGAATATGGAAGTCATCTGTAAGCATTTAGTGGGATGGAGAATGCTCAAACAGTTCCCCATTTGCCAGACGCCCAAAATAGAGACAGATGAGCTATTTCTCTGAACTTCGACAACAGCGCCAGCTGAAAAAGCAGACCCTTTCTGCCAAGGGTCACTTGTTGAAACTGTTGATTGTAAATCAGGGTTCTCCTTTTGGACTTATGGTACCCAGAAAAATACAACCAAAATGTTCATATGTGCAGCTTACCTGGGGCAGGAAGATGATCATCCTCGGTGGCTGAAGGTCTGTGGGGGTGGGGACAAATGGTTTACATGTCTTGAACAAAGATACCTTTTACAAAACCCACATGTTGTACACACTGTTTCTTACCTTTCCTTGACGAGTAAGAAATGTTCCCAAACAAAATAACCCACATTTCAACTGCATTGGTAAATAGTGGTAAGGATATTTAGGTCTGGAAATAGTCATGAAAAGGCCCTTTATGTATTTTTTTCTCCCTAAAATAATTGCTGCTGCATTACACCGTGTCTTTTAACCTGTTTTAGAAGAAAGGAATGCCTTTGTGTGAAGTATATTATTTGGAATCCTTTTCCTCATATTGTTTAGATCATGAGTCTGTTTTTTTGCACTTGCTCCCAGGGTGTCTGAAACATTTAAAAATAACAGTGGGTAGTCAGAACTGCTCGTGCTGGCAGTGGATGCCTTACAGTTTGCCATCATATAAATGTCAATTTTGCTTTCATTTATAGAGCTAAGCAGAGATAAATCCCAGTAGCACTGAAAGAGGTCTCTAGATTTCATAGTTTGCTTCATTTCTGTGTGTGGCCTGACCACTCAACCCCAAGCCTCTCTGTTCTTCTCCATCCTGTTTAAACTCCATTACTCTTTTCCTTTAATTTTTCCAGCTCTCTCAAGAGGCTAGGGGGATCTCTAGTATGGAGAGGATATATTCTAGGTCAGTGGTTCTCATGCTATGGTCCCAAGACTAGCAGCATTGCTTGAGAACTGTTAAAAATACATATTCCTTATATCTCACCTATTGAAACAGAAACTCTGGAGTTGAGGTCCAATAATCTGTGTTATTAAGCCCTCCAGATCATTCCGATGCAAACCAAAAAATTTTTGAGAAAAACTAGTTTACACCACAATGCAGAATTTCCCCTAGGAACTCTGCTAACCGTCACCTTTGGAACACTCCACCAATTTTCCCCACAGAATTCCCCATATGAAAACCTGAACATTTTCAGAGGCCCTTTTTGCATCTAAACTATACTGGTCTCAAAGTATAAGAGGAATGCCATTTCAATTAAACCTGGTGTCAATTTTTGGAGTAGGTAGTGCTGGTTTAATTTGCATTAAGAATTTCGGCCAAATCAGAAAACTAGATCAGCTAAACTATAGCCCCAGTACCTTCTAAAAATAACACACTTTCATTTTCCTCTCCACTAATGTATACCAAAAGGGAGAGTTTAAAGCCTTGCAGAATAGGACGGCCAGCTGTGCAGAAGACAGGCACTCCAGTTGGTTGATGAATGGATTATACCTGCCAGTGAAGTATCCTTATTGGTGGATAAAAATAACTGATTGATTATCTTCCTTACTGGGCTTTGACTGTACTATTCAACTGAATGAGGCTTTACAGGATTTTTTTAGGTTATATTCCAAAAGAATGGTTGGTCAAAATATGCAACTGAGGAACTGCAAAGTCAGGGCTTTATGACACTTAACTAAAAACTGGTAACACTGGTAACACTACAAACACAAAGAAAACATTAAAACACTACAAACACAAAGAAAACATTAAAAGGGATTTTATGAAGTGATGAAGTTTACGAATCACCTCAGAATAAAAGTATTGAATATATATCAAGAAAAGAGATGACTGTCTACTTTGTTGTTGTGCCTCTCAAAGGTATTGTTAAGATCCGTGGAAAATATGTCCTCAATGTCACTTACACATAATCTTCACAAGACCCACTTCCTAAGATCCATTCCTATGTAGAAATTACATTTTTTTTTTTGTCCTCCACTCAGCCTGTAGCCCAGGTAAGTGCCCTGCCCATACCATCTCTGTAACCTCTGGAAGCCAGGTCGAGAAAGGTTGCTTCCTAGGGGAAAGACTAGAGTAAAGACTGGGCTAAGGAAATGTCTAGAGGTGGAGAAGGGCTCAGTCATCAAAATCAATCAGCAGTTCCTTTGTTTCCAAAATGGAAACAAGATTTACTTTTTTATTGATTGATTGATTGATTGATTGATTTATGAGAGAGAGAGAGAGAGAGAGAGTGGTGGGGGAGCAGAGGGAGAGGGAGAGGAGCTCAAAATGAGGCTTGATTCCCAGGATCCTAGGATCATGACCTAAGCTGCTTCACCAACTGAACCACCCAGGTGCCCAACAAGATATACTCTTTATTCAAGAAACTTCACCATCAAGTATTGTGGCAATTTATTTCAAAATGAAAATCCCATTTCATTCTGTATTTCTCATTTATAAGGGTTGAGAAGACCAGACTGTTACTTGGCACTGCCCAGATGCTAGCTGAATTCTAGAGTTGGTGGTCCAAAGGTAAGTTCACACCCTCTCATGACTCAGACCCACAGGCTCAAGTTGTTTGCTCAAGAATCCCTGAAGCTTTCTTAGCAGGAGCCAGCCAAGCAGCCAAAAGAATTTCCAGGCTTCCAAGATGATTGGAATATAATATACAGTGTTTCAGCACTGAAATGATGCCCTTAATTATTGAGAATATACTTGAATGCCTGCTATTTGCAAAGATAACCTTAATGCACTGAAAAAGTAAGAAATGTATAAGAACATTCCTGTCCATATCAACAATAATTTGCCCCTCAACTGGAAACAACAAGCCAATTGGAATGAAATGGCATTGGGATGCTACAAAGGAGTGCAGTCACTTCAAGTCAGGGTGTTAAGTGCCACTGCTTTGCACCCTGTCCACTTTCTATACCCTTCAACTCTCTGGAAGAAGAAAGTATGCTACAGAAACTCTGTTATCTGTAGACCTTGGAGACATTAATGAAACATGAACAAATACAACAGGCATTAAAAAAAAAAATAGGGACTGCCTCATGTTTCAATTACTTTTGACAAAATAGTCTATGCCACACTCTGCTCAGAAATAAGGTCTTTGTTGCAAATACAGAAACATTCCATCCTAATGATTAATCTGAATAGTCATAGAAAGGGGAAAATTCACAGGGAATAATTCATATCCTTCTCTTCTAATACTAGAGGTAAATCAAATATCACAGAAATTCTGCTTCTAAATAAAAAAGTGAAAGTATTTAGCATTCTAATTGTGGTCTTTTTTTTTTTTTAATGATATTTTTTCTCTTCACCTCTGTAAGTCGATCCAAAATTCAGAACATTTATACACACACATACACACACACACACAATGTATATAGTATGTATATAGTACACATAGTATTTGGTTGCATTTTAGCAATTAAAATCCCTTTTGTGAAATGAACTTTCCTCAGTATGACACTACATCCCCTAGCAATACACCATGGTGTTTCCAGAACATAACAGTATGTTCTGAACTTAGAGCTATGTGAACAAATTCACACTCAAAGGAAAACCAGCAAAGTACCTGGCTTGCTTCCAGTTTCACTTTCCTCATTGTTTTGCAGAAATGAAGAGCAATTTTGTGGTTGAAAATGAAAATGTCTTTTCCCAACTGTGATCAGCTCTTCTGACCTGGCAGATATGATTTCAAGCCTGTGTCTTTCAGGCCTTGAAATCTGCTTCAAAACAATTTCTGCTCAAGAGGACATTCTCGGGAAGTTTTAATGCATCTCAAGTCCTGGCCTACATTTTCTGCTTGATTTTACCTTGCTTTCTTGCATATGCAACTTCTTATTAGAGTATCATAAGTTCTCTTTTATCCCAAGGCTTCCCAAGAAGAAACATACTATCCAAGGATGTGACTTTGGGCCATTTCAGGATGCACAGGTAAGAGTTAAGATTAATCAGCTCTTTAAGTCAAGTACCTCTGGGGCTAGGCTCAATACAACATGGTCCTCGAATAACATATAATTTAGACAGTTCAACTAAGGTCAAAATCAAAAATCCTGATTGGCACCAAAGCTGTTCTTTCGTTTCTTTTACATGTTTTATTTTATTGTCACAAAATAGAGGGCTTTATAGGGGAAAGCCACTCTTGGATTACAGTAAGATTTTTTAACAAATTATGTAATCACTTTGACTGATTTCACATTAAATATTTACAAGGCAAGGTAGTTATGTAAAAACAAACATAACTAAACTTTGGAGAATTAGCTACTAGAATCTCATTGGTGAACTGAACTATTTTACGTTGGTATTATATAAGTAACCTCAAAAAGAGAAAAATAAACAATAGATAAAAGTTACTGGATGGAAGTGGTTTTTTTTTTCTTTAACATGTAGAAATGGAGGAGTGAATTAGTTAAGAGTTCTATGAAAAATGATATAAATATGAATTTAAATTAGTGATAATGCTTTAACCTCTAGTGTTCTAAAAATGTTAACATTATTTCAGTTTTAACAATTACAGATGGAGTTAAGTATACATCTTAAATTCAATTCCATTGACTAGAATTTGAAATTGAAGTTTTCCCAAATCTCTAAAGTTTGAAATCATTCAAAATATATTATATCTTGCAAACTAAACAAAATAAATCAAAATCTATAAATTTTCAAGAGTTTAGGATGAAAAAGGTAAAAAATTTGCCCCTCTCCCACCGTCTCCCTTTTCTTTATATGCCTCTCTCTGCTGGTTCACCCCTTTCAGTGCTTTATTTATTTATTTATTGAAGTACAAAATTCATAGTGGGTTTTCATTTCTATTTTCATAGGCTTCTCTGGTATCTTAAAAAAATCCCTTAAAAGGGATATCTTACCAGGGCATGCCTGGGTGGCTCAGAGGTTGACCATCTGCCTTTGGCTGGGGTTATAATTCCAGGGTCCTGCATCAGGCTCCCCACAGGGAGTCTGCTTCTCCCTCTGCCTGTGTCTCTGCCTCTCTCTCTCTCTCTCATGAATAAATAAAAACTTTTTTTTCTTAAAAAAGGGGTATCTTACCAATTTCAGAGGCTGAACACTTTGTATTGCCTCCCTACTCCCCAAAATTAATTAATATCATTAAGTACCTTGAGAAATGAAGAGGTAAATTTTTTGTTATAAATCCAAACACATTATTAAAATCCATTAGATTCTGCTCCTATTAAAAAGGATACAACTGTTAGTTAAATAATTTAAGGAACTGAGGTTGAGTTGTTTTAAAATATGCTGAAAATTGTAATAGAATCTATTGGCTTTCTGAAAGAAGAGCTTGCTTAGGCCTCTTGACTCTCACCTTGATTAGCATATATATCACTGCTGGGCAATGTATGCAACCTACAGAATTTAGCAAAATTTTACCCTGTAGAATAAAGTAGAAGCTGGAAGAGAAATAGTGCCTATGAATTTTCTTGCTTTTTATATTATGGAAAACTCAGCCATAATAGGTCCCTCTGCAGTAAGAACAGCCACAAGCGTTAAGATGGGAAGAAAGGTTCTGTGTCAATCATCTCTCTCCTGTCTTT
Source organism: Canis lupus baileyi (assembly GCF_048164855.1). Taxonomy (NCBI): domain Eukaryota; kingdom Metazoa; phylum Chordata; class Mammalia; order Carnivora; family Canidae; genus Canis; species Canis lupus. The sequence continues at coordinate 12,773,975 of NC_132839.1, read as the reverse complement.
CCTAAAATGTCAGAAAATTATAGAAATGTGAAGCCAGAAGGGAAGTTGAAGATGACCTAATTGAGTTACATTGTTTAAAAAATTATGAGAATATGATCTGCATAAATTAATTGACTTATCCAAGGTCATACAACTACCCGATGAGAAACAGAAATCTCGAGTTTCTCAACTGTTCTACCTTATAGAAGCAGAGTAGGACACTTCCCAGCTTAGAGCCAAAGACAGAGAAAATCTAGATGTACTATTTCAACAGGAAATGATGCTTTCAGTCTGTCTCACATCTCCTTCATGACTACCTCAGCTCTTCCAATTGGTAGAAATAGCAAAGCAAAAAGGAGCACAAATCTATTTCTCTGGTCAAAGTTTTTAAATTCTAATTCAAATAACCATTTCCCTCTCTAGCCTAAAAGTTAAAATTTAAGTTTGTTGTTAATTTAAAAGTAATGGAAAATATAACTTTGTTTCTTGCAATATCTAAACTTCTTATGCAAGACTTCTAGCCTCAGAGATAAATTACCAGTGGCTAGATATGTTAGTAGTCTATAAAGTCAAAGAGCTTCACAACAGGATGGTGGGCAGACAAAACCTAAAGAATGTAGCTTTCTTCATTTATTGCATATCATGTATCACATCACAGATGAAGATATTCACTCTGAAGTCAAAGGGTAAAATAATAATACTAATACCTACTACATGCTCAATTTCTATGTTGGGCAGAAGATGAGAGGATGAGTAAGGAACAGACCCTCCCTTCAGAGAGTTTATTGTTGAACAGATGAGACATGATGACATGCACACAAATGACCACAGTACAAAATATGTCACTTTCATTAAAAAAATAAATAAATAAAAGATTCTAAAGAGACCTGAAAGATACAGCTTTCTAGGGAACAGGAAAAGCATTATGAATTAAGTGGCCTATGAGATAAAACTTGGAAGTTCCCATAGGCCTGGGACTGGTAGGGGAGACGCCACCTCAGACTCTCTCCTATGTTGTCACTTCCCACCTCTGGCCTTTGTTCATGATGTTTATTCTTTAGAGATACCTGCCCTCACCTCCTCCATTGTTTGTGGAGTAGATGGGTGGATGGTTTTCAAGGGCCGAACGGCTTTAGAAATGCAAATAACTATCTATAAAGAACTTATTAAACTCAACACCAAAGAAACAAACAATCCAATCATGAAATGGGCAAAAGACATGAACAGAAATCTCACAGAGGAAGACATAGACATGGCCAACATGCATATGAGAAAATGTTCTGCATCACTTGCCATCAGGGAAATACAAATCAAAACCACAATGAGATACCACCTCACACCAGTGAGAATGGGGAAAATTAACAAGGCAGGAAACCACAAATGTTGGAGAGGATGCGGAGAAAAGGGAACCCTCTTACACTGTTGGTGGGAATGTGAACTGGTGCAGCCACTCTGGAAAACTGTGTGGAGGTTCCTCAAAGAGTTAAAAATAGACCTGCCCTATGACTTAGCAATTGCACTGCTGGGGATTTACCCCAAAGATACAGATGCAGGGAAACGCCGGGACACCTGCACCCCGATGTTTATAGCAGCAATGGCCACGATAGCCAAACTGTGGAAGGAGCCTCGGTGTCCAACGAAAGATGAATGGATAAAGAAGATGTGGTTTATGTATACAATGGAATATTCCTCAGCTATTAGAAATGACAAATACCCACCATTTGCTTCAACGTGGATGGAACTGGAGGGTATTATGCTGAGTGAAGTAAGTCAGTTGGTGAAGGACAAACATTATATGTTCTCATTCATTTGGGGAATATAAATAATAGTGAAAGGGAATATAAGGGAAGGGAGAAGAAATGTGTGGGAAATATCAGGAAGGGAGACAGAACGTGAAGACTGCTAACTCTGGGAAACGAACTAGGGGTGGTAGAAGGGGAGAAGGGCGGGGGGTGGGAGTGAATGGGTGACGGGCACTGGGGGTTATTCTGTATGTTAGTAAATTGAACACCAATAAAAAATAAATTAAAAAAATAATAAAATAAAATTTAAAAAAAGAAAAAAAAAAGAAATGCAAATAACTACTTGCCAAGGGTTAAATCCCTGCCTCTGCCTTTAGTGGACCTCCTACCACCACCACCAACAGGGCCTAACAAAGCGCTGCACAAAAAGCAGCTGATTTACTCATTCACTCCTAGATGTTTTCCTGAAGATCTACTAAGTGTGAGAAGTGTTCTAAGTTAAAGAAAGGATATACACAAAATTAATGTGGTCCTTAAGCAGTTGCAACAGTATCATAAATGTGATAACAGTTCACAGGATGGTAATGGTGGTACAAGGCAAGGACGCCTCTCCAGATTAGGAGGGTCAAGAGAGTTTTCCAGAGAGAGAATCACCAAGGATGATTAGGAGTTGGTAGGTGCCCTCATGCAGCAGAGGCTTGGAACTGCCACTCCTCAGGAAGCATGTGTTTTTGCAGTGAGGCAGTGACCGGTGGGAACCTCAGGCAGAGAGATGCTGCTTAACACTTGCAAGTGAAGATCTCACAAATGCAGTGGGGTTATGAGTTTACTGACCTAAGGTCAAAGGAAAAGGAGAGGGAGCTGAAGCTTTCCTAGGCTCTTTGAAAAGAGGGACTGCCATTGAGATTGGAGGCAGGGAATTTATTAAATAAAGGGGAAGGGACCTGAGATCAAGGATGGGGGGATTGCAGCTTTTGAAACTCTCTCATTGCTAATTATAACCCGAGGTCAATCCATCAGAAGTCAGAACAGATAAAGCTTCCAATGGATAGGACTTGTTTTCATGCAAATATCTCTTGAAATGCAAACTAAAGGGGAAAAGAGTGTAAGAAAACACAGCATGAAAGACAGCAGAGTTCGGCAGCAATTTCTTTTCTTTTTCTTTTTCTTTTTTTTTTATTTTCTTTTTTTTAGCAATTTCTTTATGCTCAAAAAAAAAAAAAAAAAAAAAAAAGGCAACCCTGCAAGGAGAAAAACAACTGTAAAGGTTGTTGCAAAGTGTTCCCTGTAGATTGCAAAGTATGTTCCCTGTAGATTACGTTCATCTACAACTCTTTAAATTCCATCTTTCAAAACATTACTCTTAATTCTGTCTTTTATATCATTGCTCTCTCAAAGAGAATAGACCTTACGAACATCTTCACTTTATAATTTTAGCAGAACAGAGACTTAGAGCCCACCAATGCAAAGGAAATATTCCTTAAATAACAGAATGACGGCTCTGTGAAAACTCTATGCAGTGTCCTGATTATGGAGCTTGGACAAGAAAAAAAAAAAAGTAGATTTAAAGATAGGGTACTTGACTCCAAAAATGGTGCTGTACGACTGAATATTGTGGGCTGAGGAAATGTGTTTTGTTCTGTTCTGTTTAATTCTGAAGTTAAAAGCAGTAGTCAAACCATGACAGCGAGGAGCTTTCTGCTCTGTTATATTACAGCTCACTTATTTCCCTCCAAATATTAAACAATGCCAAAAAAACTTTTAGTTATTTGGGATGCGATCCATTTTCATTTCACTCTTGTCCTTTTTTGGTTGTGAGATGACAGTTTAATATTCCAGGCTCCAAACCAGAGCTTGGCAAATGGATTTAAAAAAAAAAAAAAGTTAAATGCCGTAGGGAAGAAAAAAGGTATGCAATTAATTTTCCACAAGAAACTGTGAAGCTGGTGCTAAAGATGACTATGTTGATTATCTATTTACCTCATACAACTCTTGAAATCTTTCAGAATACCAGAGCATGAAAGTAATTTTACTGAAGTCAGTTAACTGACTTGGTTTTATAGTATAAAATTTCACATTTATTATCTTCGACTTCAGTATTTTTTTAAAAAGTTGATATGTAATCATGTAAAATTAACTGCATTTTAATACAATGATTAAAAACCAAAGTTCAAGAACAGAGTTGAGTTTAAATCTCACTTGTGACTCATAAGCTGTGTCACTTTGGGAATGTTACTTAACCTCTGTTGGCTTTAGTTGGATCATCTTTAAAAGTGATATTAATAATTCTAAATTCATTGTGCTTTTCTGAGGATTAAGTAATATAAAACAGAGCTGATGCATATGAAAGAATGGATACATTATGAGCATTTAGTAAATAAGAGCTCTTATTATTATTGTTATTGGATGAATGTTCTTGTCCTGAAGATTTAGAAGTTTCCTTGACCAGAGTCACCTTTTAGTTCACATATCATAGTTTTTTAGGTATTTCTGTACGTTATCCCATTGCAAATCAGTGTCAGTGCAAATATGTGAATAACATCATAACTGGCTCCAAGAATGAAATACAACATTTTACTCAAATGATGGCTTTTTGAATATACCTTAAGAGCTGGAAGTTGGTCACTCAGCCCACGCTCAAAAATTGCCCTCTCATAATCCTGTATGCACATTTCAATAAATCAAACAGAAAAAACTCATTTTCCAGTTGCCTTGCTTAACACCAAACATGGTAGGGAACATAGCCTGTTAGTGACTAAGTAGCTTCAAGGCTTTCTTTCAAATCCTAGTTTAAAAAAAAAAAAAATGCCTATAGCTGGGAGAAATTCCATTTCTGAAAATGCTATGCACTGTTGATACACTTACCTTTTACTTAAGGAAATATTAAGTAAGTTTTTGAAGTACATTCTGGGTGTCATGGCCTTGGAAAATATGTCTAAGATGATCCTCTCATGGTTGTTTCATTCAGCATCAATTGGGACATCACATCTTTTTTATGTTTCTGACCCTTGAGTAGCTCTAGGGCTATAGCAAGGATTGAAATGTTGCTCCTGACTTATAGAGCTTACTGTCAGAATTGGGATAGGACCCTATGGTGCGGGCGGGGGGGGGGGGGGAGAGAAAACGACAGACAACTAGAAATTAATAGGCATTGCTAATGTAGTGTATATAATACATTCTATAAAGGAGAAGATGTAAGATAATATAAGAATACATTTGATTTCTGGCAGGATGTTGAATAATGGCCAGGCTTTAATGAACCAGTCAATGTACATTAGTTGAGAACTAATGTTAGTGGGAAGAGATAGTTTGACAGTGGGAAAATGTTGTAGAAAAATAACTCCCATCATTTCTACTGGCCCTTGTCCTTGGTCACATCAGGTAAGCAAAAATCCGAACAGAAATTGCAGTCTTTTTAAGCAAATGTGGCTTTAGGCTGGGTTTCCGAGTACCTTTACTCTCTTACAGGTTGTCATCTTTAAATCCTTTCTGTGTAATCAAATACCACAATGATGTTGAGACTCTATTATGAAATAAGGAAAATAAATTATTGTAACCCAGAGCCTCAGTCCCCCAAAACTTTTGGTTGTAATTTACTCACGGAGTCTAGTTAAATCCCAAACATGAAATCAAGTCCTCAGCACCAGGGGAAATGGAGAACTCTTGACTAGCTGAATATTCACCATCTCTAACAACAGATTTTTAAGGAAAATATGTCAAATTCTATTCAGCATTAACTTAGTGCTAGCTCTTTGGAACTTGTGACACCATTTGTTTGATCCAAGTTAGTTTCTTAGCTTCTGGTCATCTATAACTATCTAAGTCCATCCTTGACAATTAATTTTTAAAAAGTACTTATGAGATGGACGGGATGCGGTTGCCTGGCTGGCTCAGTAGGTAGAGATGCAACTCTTGATTTCAGGGTCATGAGTTTGAACTCCAAGTGTGGCAAAGTTCACTAAAAAAAAAAAAAAAAAAAAAAAAAAGATTGGGTGGGAGGAGAAATCTTAATTATGCTGCTGATCTTTTCCCTAAAGTGCTCTATATAGATAGGTCAAGAAGCTATTCACATATTCACACAAGTGGAGACTTACTAATGATACCCTTACAATTCTTTCATTAAAACTAGAGAATAGTTCAAACCCCCACCCCCTGCTGCCCCTTGGTTCCTGTGAACTTTCCGATCCCAATCAATGGGAAGAGGTCTTGGCTTATTGACTAATTGCCCTTTATCTGTTATGACAGGAAAGGAAATTATGCACATTGTGTAATTTGGTGTATTTGACAGATAATTTTATCTCAATTTAGAACATCTAGCCAATGACAAGAGCTGAAATAAAGGTGAAGTGGTTATGAAATTGATGAATATCTAATATATATATATATATATATACACACACACACACACACACACACACATACTCAAAGTATAATCTCCTTAAACAACTTTAAATCTTCTCAGAAATAGGGTAATAGTGAAGTTGCAAGAAAAATTTCTACAGAAAATCACACCTACAAACACAAGCACACACACATGCTTGGTGAAGGGCCTAAACTGGCTATGAGAAAAGTAGGAAAAATTAAAGAAGCAGTTACTATTTGTTAAAGCCTCAAGTAAGAAGCCCTCGTAAAGTCTATTACATGAGGGACAAAATATGCAGTACAATGACTAAAATTAACAAGAGTAAGTCTTTAAAATATTTATTAGTAGAAGAGGGCAGTGAAATATGTGGAAGCCCAAAGAACTTAATTTTATTTTCACAAAGGTCCATTTAAAATGAAAGCTTGAAAAACTCTATCTACAGCCATACCATTCTGAACATGCCTGGTCTCTAAAACTGAAAGCTTACTTTGACCTCAACATATTTTTCCACTTTTGTGCAATATTTAGAAAAGGAAAATAAACAATTTTATTTAATAGAGTTACAAAGTACCCTTAAAATACCTTCATAGTTTAAAGGCAGTGTTTGTTTAGATCAAATCAGAGAGTGTAAGTGGGACACATTTTGGGACACATATGAGTCCAAATGATTTGAAAGCTGCAACATTAGAACTGTACCAAAGAGGAAACTAATGCCAGAGGTGCCAGATGCTTATGTATTGGTTCAGCATCAAGGCACCCGTGCGTTACAAGATTATACACAAATGAGATTAATCCAATGTGCCATTTAAATTTCAACCATATTCTAAAAAGCACAAGCACTCAAGAATTTACCTAGTTGTTACCAGAAGGAATATCAATTAAGGACTTAAGATATTTGTTGCTCCTGAGCTAGTTTGAAAAAGAGAGAATTGAGAGTACTCAGGATGAGATTTATTTTTTCATCAACAAATATTCATTTCCTATTAATTTCCAACAGTTTACTTGATGGTAGGGCCTACAGCTGTGATGCTGTGATGCCCAAACATGTTTCTGCCTTCATGGAACCAAAAGTCTCATTTAAGTCTTTAGTAGCACTATGTATATATATACACACACATATACACATACACACATTAGATGTGTAAGTGTTTGTGTGCGTAAACCTTAATGCTTTGACTATGAAACTATATCTTTTTGGGTGAGTTGGAATTAGAGAATGGCAGTTACTCGAGTTTTGTTTTGTTTGTTTTGTTTTAATTAGAAAGTTCGACTTTTTGAAGCCAAATACCATGTGCATGACACTGTGCTAAACTGTAAAGGAACGTTCACCCAAATCAATAAACAAAAAAAAATATATTGTTTGATTGGTTACTCATTAATATAAATGGGAACCTCATTTGCTTGCACAATAAGTAGCTTTTAAAATATTGAACATTAAAATATATCATGAAGATGTGGCTCCTGGGATAGAGAGGGTCAGAATCCGATGAGAAGGACTAACAACAGAATATGGAAGGAAGGATAAATTTTCCCTAAATGTTCAGGGAAGTTCTTCCAAAGATGCATAGTTTTGGCTGAGATTTAAAAGATGAATTCAGAACCCCATGTGTAAAAAATGAAATAGAATTCTAAGCAGAGCATGGAGGACATCCATAACATAGAGATCCGAAAACTGTGTGTGGCATGACTGAGAAAAGACTAATTGAAGAGAAGAATACAGGGAGAGAGAAAAGAAATGTTTTAGAAATAGTTTCAAGGATAGATTTAAAATAGAATGACAAGCTGAGGAATATGAAAAACTTCCCGGGTTAGGGACAATGAATGCCTCACCCTGGGTCTGAGACTAGTAAACCCCCAACAAAATATTTGTGAATGAATGAAAAAAGTTGATGTGATTCAGTGACAGTGGAGATAGATTTAAGAGTCATTACTTAAAATAAAACTTACATGATTTGAGAAGAATATGATGCAGGAGGTAAATGAGCAATAGGAAAAAGCAATGACTTGAGGGTTTCAAGATGAGCTAAGAGGGTAGGTTGTGTTGCCATTAACTGAGATGTGGAACTAGGGTGAGAAGGTGGTTATAGTGGATGGTAAGAGGGTAAGATGTTGACATCTGACAGCATATTGAGCTTAGGCTGATACATTTATAAAGATGTACTACACTAGGTACGACGTCAGTATCTGAAGGTTAGAAAAGAACTTATAGCAGGAGAAAGAGTTGGATAACATCTGAGTTTAGTTGAGGTACAGAGTGTTTGAGATTATATCAGAAAGCAGGGCAGCTTGGGTGGCTCAGTGGTTTAGTGCTGCCTTAGGCCCAGGGCGTGATCCTGGAGATCAGAGATCCAGTCCCATGTTGGGCTCCCTGCATGGAGCCTGCTTCTCCCTCTGTCTGTGTCTCTGCCTCTCTCTCTCTCTCTCTCTCTCTCATAAATAAAATATTAAAAAAAAAAAGAAAGCAGTATAGCATAAAAAAAAAAAAAAAAAGATGACTGTCACAAGATGGGTGCCCAAGGAAGCAGGCTCTAAGATGGAGATTGGCAAGAATGATGTTTATTAGGGAATATGGTTGGGATCAACACTTTGGGAAAAAGGAAAAGCCAAGGTGGAATACAGTTACAACACAAACTTCAGCTAATCCTCCAGGGTTTTCTGAAGGTGATATGACCCTTTACAGTTGCCCCAAGATGGAGCAGAGACTGGGCCTCCCACCTCTGTACCAATCAGCCTTTGGAAATGGCTGCCCATGGAACTAGGCATGATCTTTGACTAGGTCACCCTCTTCAACTGAGGTAACTGCTAAGAGTGCTAATAGTGGAGGTCTGTGTTCTGGCAGTGCACCTAGCAGCAGGAGTTACAGTTATTTCTTACCCAAAAGGTGTTCTTGGTGGTATATCACATATCTGCCAGGATGGGCAAGCACAAAATATTGTAGGAAAGCCTATATTGAAAGAAGTAGATGGTGAAGGGTAAAATAGAGCAAGGGTTTCTGGAGGTGTAAGAACAGTGGGATACAGATGGACTTTGGAAGCCAAGACTCAAGAAGGAAAGGAAACACAACAGATACAATATCTGCAGAAAGTTTAACTTTATTTTTTTTTCTTTATTTATGATAGTCACACAGAAAGAGAGAGAGAGAGAGGCAGAGACAAGGCAGAGGGAGAAGCAGGCTCCATGCACCGGGAGCCGGACGTGGGATTCGATCCCGGGTCTCCAGGATCGCGCCCTGGGCCAAAGGCAGGCGCCAAACCCCTGCACCACCCAGGGATCCCAGAAAGTTTAACTTTAAAGGACATTAGATTTGGCACAAAAATGATTATTTTTTTAATGTTACTAAGTATTAGGGGAGAAAATAGAAGAAAATTGAGAACTGTGTTTGGCCAAAAGTGATCATTGTTGAAATCAGAGAAACAAAGAGGGGAAGTCAATATGCTAAAGAAGAAAATAACAGGCAGCAAAAGAACGTGCTGTCTTTCTATTCGGAAATTCACCTGCCATTACTAATCTCCTATTCTGATCTGATTTCATCCAACACAAGAAATAAAAATGCTAAAACCTAGAGAAGCAGATTAATTAAATTGGCTCAGCAATATGTTCATTTCATATGAGAAAGCTATCTAATGAAAAGAGTTTTCTTTACTCCTGTGAATTTGCTGGTAATACTCTCCCTTGAAAGGTTCCAAGTTACGTTTCACTAAAGATGTTCAAGAAATGCTTTCCTAGATATCCACTTAGAGTCCTAAAATTCTCCAAGCAACTTTATGGTCTGATAAACTTCAAGCTATTTTCCAGATTAAGCCTTGGATAGAGTGAATGCCTTTGTCTGGTTGGAAGCCCAGTTCTATGGAAAGTATAAATAAATACTCTTATTTAAAGTCACATAGAGCTTTTCAGCATTCTTGACAACATAGTCCTAAAAAAAAAAAAAAAAAAAAAAAAAAAAAAAAAAAGCCCAAATGCCTTCAAGAAAGATAAAAGACAAAGAAACATCTATTGACCAATGATTATGCTCAAGGCACTTTTTCAGGTGTTTGTATACAATATGCCATTTGTCATCACTCCAATTCCGTGAGCTATTCCCTGTCTTATAAATAACCTTCTTGTGTTTCAGTTTTCTAAATAACATGCTCAATGTTACATAATCTATAAGGAATAGAACTAGGATTTATTAAATGTCTGAATGATTGATTATTTCATTCATTCAACAAGTATTATTAAACATCTGTTTTTTGTATTATCGGAACTCAAATCTGATAGCAAAGCTCATCTCCTAAATTTTTATCTTCATGATTATTTTCATTATTTTATGTACTTATTTTTATACATCATAACGTTTTAGAAACACATTCTAAAAAATCCAGCGCAGCTATCTGCAGTGGTAATTCCGGTTACATAAATAAAAATGACTTCGGTGGCCACCATCGCTCCACAAGATGCAGTTGTTCCGTAATACACGTTGGGAGACACCAAGAACAGTACCTGGAAGTGGTGAAGACTAAGCCATATTGTTTTTAAAGTGACTTCTGCAGCATAAAATAGTCACTCTTTATTTAGCAAAATTGGTAAGGTTTTTTTCCTCCTTTTTAAAACTTTTTTTTTTCAATTAAAAAAAATTAGAGTAAATCATGGTATATTAGAAAAAGATAAACCATCCAAGAGAAAACAGAACTATCTCTCTCATTTTCCTACCTGTTGGCTATAGAACTTCTGTGACAAAGTAAAAAGTGTTTTAGCACTGAGTATTTATATTCTACTCATTTAAATTATTGGAGCATTCACGTAGGGCCTGTTAAATTAATTAAACAAAGTGGCCAGTAGACTAAGATGGTTTTAATGTTAGTAGCCTACATAAGCAAACAAAAACCTAAGTCTATAAATGCCTCAAGTTTAAAAAAATCAGAACCTAAGGACAACCAGTCACAAATAGCCAAATAAGCTTTTCCAAATAATGTTACCTCTTAAGCTGTGACAAAGGCAATCAAATAATGCCATTACTTTGCTTACACATCTTCTATAGACAAGTCTTATGCCTAGCTCCTGAAGATGGAGGGCTCCTGACCACTTCCACTTGAGTGATGTCCCATTCCAGTCAATTTTTGCTCAAATACACTAAAAAAGTTTATATGCCTCAATTTATCTTTTATCAGCTGAATGGTCTCTAATTCAATTCTCTTTTATACTTACATGTTGAGTAACAAAAGCCTATTCCTATTTTAATGTCTATGTAGTAAAACTATATATCTGTCTAGACAATGACACTTTTTAAAACATATTATTTAGAACTAAATCTGAAGAATGAATTGCTAAAGGAAAATATGTTGTATTTCCAAAGTAGGATTTTGGTATCACTTATTGCAGGTGGAAATTAGTTAGCAAAGTCTATTCCTTTTATTTTATTATTTTATTTTATTTTATTTTATTTATTTTATTTATTTGAGAGAGAGAAAGAACATGCACACAGGCATGAGCAAAGGGAGGGGCATAGGGAAAGGGAGAAGCAGACTCATGTGGGGCTTAATCCCAGGATCCAGATATCACAACCAGAGCTGACGGCAGACATTTAAACGACTAAGCTACCCAGGCAGAGTTAGCAAAGTCTATTCTTTCTTTTTTATTTTTTTAAAGATTTATTTATTTATTCTTGAGAGACACAGAGAGAGAGAGAGAGAGAGAGAGAGAGAGAGGTAGAGACACAGGCAGAGGGAGAAGCAGGCTCCATGCAGGGAGCCCGATGTGGAACTTGTTCCAGGTCTCCAGGGTCCCCCTCCTGGGCTGAAGGCAGGCACTAAACCGCTGAGCCACCCAGGGATCCCCGCAAAGTCTATTCTTAATAATCTTTATGTAGAAATGTTTGACCTCTGGGTATTTCTATAGTACAAATAAATTGATGAGTTAATACAATATCTATTTTTGGACAATATGTGGTACATTGAACTCTATTGTTCACCAATGATCTTTTCAGTAACTCCTGAATACATGAAGGTTAATTCCAATAATTGATAATATGAAAGAAAGAAAGAAAGAAAGAAAGAAGAAGAAGAAGAAGAAGAAGAAGAAGAAGAAGAAGAAGGAAGGAAGGAAGGAAGGAAGGAAGGAAGGAAGGAAGGAAGGAAGGAAGGAAGGAAGAAAGAAAGAAAGAAAGAAAGAAAGAAAGAAAGAAAGAAAGAAAGAAAGAAAGAAAGAAAGAAAGAAAGAAAGAAAGAAAGAAAGAAAGAAAGAAAGAAAGAAAGAAAGAAAGAAAGAAAGAAAGAAAGAAAGAAAGAAAGAAAGAAAGAAAAATCTTCTGGAAAGAAAGATGAATGTATAATTCTGCATAAACCTGAATTCTCACAAACATTTATGTGTTTGTCTACTTTGGATAATATATGAGAATTGACTAGTGTTGATGACTGATTTAGCAAATTAATAGGTTGTACTTATGTTTACACTTTAATCTCCTGATTATCTGTTTTTTTCATAAAAGCTTAAAGTTTTGGTGCTTTGTAAAGGTAAACCAGGAGCACTTGAGTAGGAAATAGATTAAGGATTCATCCTATAAATGAAGAACTATACTTATGCTCAATATTTTTCCCCAGGGAATGAGAAATATTTGTAGAAATTGGGAATAAAGTTCTTGAATCTGTCCAATTTGACATAGACAATCTGTCACCAGTACTTACTCTAGGAAGGTAAGCATATCTGATCAGTGCAGCTCTTTCACTATTTTATGTATAGGCTGACAAGTAGAGGAGGTGACCTCATACAGCTAAAAATTAAAATATATGTATTTTTCTGCAAGGACTGGTGGTTAACATTCAATGCATGATTTTTTGTAGAGCTAGTAAGTACTAAATGAAGGTTCAAAAGGAGACATTCTAGTAAATAATACTATATGTTTGACAATGTAGACCTAGGACAATCAAATATATATTTATATATTTTATATCTTTGTGTGTATATGTGTATATATATATTTGTTTTATATATAGATATATAGATAGATAGATAGATATAGATTTTATATATAGAGAGAAAGGACATGACCAGTGGTAAGGAAAGGGGAGGAGGGAGAGAGAGAATCTTAAGCAGCTTCCAAGCTCAGCACAGAGCCCAATGCAGGGCTTGATCTCAGAATACATGACCTGAGCCCATATCAAGAGTCGGATGCTTAACTGACTCAGCTACCTAGGCGCCCCATAGGACAATTATATTTTAAAGGGATAAAGAGGATGGGGAGAACAAATGAAAAAAACAATAATTGCTTTTATAAATAATGTTATTGGTAACAGTATCAGAATTATCACCTTGAGACAATAATGTATATGATATAGAATAAAATAAATGAGAAATTGTGGGATACTCTAATTCTAAGATCCCTTCAGAATTAGTGTTTCCAAGGAGAATATGAAAAGCTAACAGACGAAAAACAGATTAAGTTTTCTTAACTGTAAATAGTTAAACAGATTAAGTAAAACAGATTAAGTAAAAGCTGTATTCTAAAATTTGTATAGCAGATATTGGTATGAGTTCATGAGATATTTTATCTTTAATATGCACTTACATAATATAATAATTATATACATATATGTACCTGTATGTAATATATACAGAATGTATTGGGCAGCCCACGTGGCTCAGCAGTTTAGCATAGCCTTTGACCCAGGGCGTGATCCTGGAGACCCTGGATCAAGTCCCGCATCGGGCTCCCTGCATGGAGCCTGCTTCTCCCTCTGCCTATGTCTCTGCCTCTCTCTCTCTCTCTCTCTCTGTCTCTCATGAATATATAAAATCTTTAAAAAAAAATGTATTAACTGTCCACTAAAAACCTCTAGAAACACTGATCTATCCAATTACAATGAACAAACCAAAAATTGTATGCCTCCCAATAAAAAAAGAGAATACTCATCTGTCATCTTGCCAAAGGATCAAATTTGGGGTAGATTTGAGATATATGTTATGAGTTATGCAAGCTTTTACATGCAATGTGCTACTTAAGTGGAAGAACATAGTAACCATCTGAAAATATACTGAAGGCTTTATCAAACTAGAATAAATATTTGAGGGTCATTTTTATGGTGTGGTAGTTGAAACAATAAGAATTAATGAGTTGTATATTAAGAGAAATAGCAGAGGTCTAAGGTATGAACCATTAGAAATGATCAAGAATCAAAACATGGAGGTGGTTGGGGGGATATCTGAAATAAATAAAGGGGATTAAGAATACAGTTTTTGTAATGAGCACTGAGTAATATATAGAAATATGGAATCATTATATTGTACACCTGAAACTAATAAAACACTATGTTAATTATTCTTCAAGAAAAATAAATAAGCAAAACAGAATGTTAAAAAGAAGAATAAAAATACAAATTTAAAAAAAGAAGAATCAAAACACAGATAAACAATAATAAAGAAAACACATTGCACATCTCAGAGAAGAAGTAAGAGAAGTAAAAAGACATAGGGGTCACATAAGGACAAAGTTTAAAGAAGCAAACTTCAAGAGGTATCAGTTTTCAGCCAAAGACCTAAACATTCAAGATGTAGTCATCACTTCCATAGCCTTATTGTAGTGAAATGTTCATAATAAGTGCACCTTAAAATTGCTAAAACCAAATAAAAAATATCAGAAACTTCACCTGCGCTTTAAATATAAATGACCACAAAAATAAAACCTTTGCAAATGTACATTGTGCAATTATTAACGTTCTCACTTTTCAAAGGAGAAAGCTGACACACACAGCTATCAAGCGACTTTGCAAATCCAAGTTGAGAGTGAACCCAGTTTTTAAAAAATTATTAGCATCAGAGCCTTTTCAGACCATCCGATCTCTATGATTTCACATTTGGACTAAAATGTTAAGGAATCCTCGCATGTGTATTTATCAGTTATCACTGTCCACTTAAGAAGAGATTGCAAATTCACAGCCTGGTTCTATGCTTGGAGGAAACGTAGAATAAGCATCATAGCAAGATGGACAACAGAGGGTGCCCTCCACTTTGTGCATAGGATGCATTGACTAATCATTTCCTGAATCATTACTAAGTGATGCTTCATAAAATTCTTGGCAACTGAGTGTTTTAAACTGCAACAGATGTGAAATGGTGAGTAATATACTTCCGTATTTTTCTCCCTAAAGGCAGTTGAAATTCAAATCATCAAAGTCAAAGCAAAGGCAAACTGACTATATTTAATTAAATGTTGATGCCAATGGAAAGCCTTATACAATATCTGGAGATGTTAACAAAGAAAACCTTGCAAAATGAAGTCAGGAGCTACTTGGTGTTAACTGATTTCCAAGTCAAGAGAGAGGGGCACGAGTAGTAGGCAAACTTCCACGCTGATAGTTAACAACTGACTTCCAGGGAAATGTCATTCTTAAACAGTGCCTTTGCTAATTGCTTATTTTAGATTTTTCCGCTAAGCAGAATTACAGATTCCTCCTACAATTTCCTAGGAAAACATTTACTTAAACCCTCCTTGACTTTTCTGTGCAATAACAATAAAAGGCATCACCTTCTGGTACTTAAGTTGAACAAAATGCTTTCAGCAAAGTCATTCTATATTTGCAATAAACTAATTTCACACAAAGGTTCAAAGTCCTCACGTATGGAAAAAGTAACCGACCATTTTCAATATGCTTTGGCAACAGATGCTTTTACAAGCAAAATGAAGCATAGAATCCACAGGTTTCAAATGAAGAACTTAACTGAAAATAATGTGAACAGCTGGCAAACTTTCTGATTTCCCCCAAGAGGCGCATGCTGAGAAGGCCATTGCAGTGTTTCTGCCAACCCTTCTAACCTTCCTACCACGACCACCAGGCTTCTAACACACATGCTAACCAAGAACTGGAATCTAAAACTTACTAGAATCTCTGACCAAGACCTGATATTTTGGGAGCTCCCTCAGGACTCTTGTTAACAGTTTTCCTGTCCAACCATGTAAATTTAATATTATCGATTATTTCAGACCAAGACCATTTATACCTCCAGTCCTTTTCCTTTATATTCAAAATCAAACAATGAATTTCTATTTTGTTATTTTTCAGATCCTCCCAGACATATAGCTCTATACACCAGTGATATAAGGAACTCTCCAGGAAATAGAGCAGAGGTTCTCAACCTTTCCATGGATAGGATTTTCTTTTCAATATCAAAAACTGCAGACTCTGCTTAGGATAATAGTTATATTTTTATTATCAGGTGTTAAGGACTTATAATGATGACAAAACATTATAAGGATCCAGTATCATGTTTAATGATTTATATTTCATCTAAAATATCAACATCTGCATGTATTTGAAAAGATATTTATTTCATAATAATGAGATTTATTTTTTTAAAGATTTTTATTTATTCATGAGAGACACAGAGAGAGAGAGGCAGAGACACAGGCAAAGCAAGAAGCAGGCTTGCCACAAAGAGCCCAATGTGGGATTCGATCCCAGACCCTGGGATCACGCCCTGAGCCAAAGGCAGGCGCTCAACCACTGAGCCACCCAGGCATCCCAATAATGAGATTTATATCCAAATGTTCAGAAATATAAAATATAAAATATAGAAAAGACTTTGCAAATATTATAAAATATAACTCTACCCTCTAATTTTACTTTTCCCATTCTTTTCTCGAGAACACCAGTACTATTTTCCAGAGGATTCATTTTTTTCTTAAAGGTCTTTCTTGTATCAGTAGAAGATTCAAGAGTGTTACAGTCAGAAGTAAGGCTGTTTCCTCACTCAAGTTCAGTGGCTTCATCACACATATTACGGACCTAGGCGGAAAAGGCCAGATGATCCTTTAAGCTCCTCCAAACATGCTACTTCTCCCATCATCTCACTAATTGCAAGTAATAATATGCATCATTCACATCCTAGATGCAACCAAGTTCTCTTGATCCACTCAATCCATCCCCAAGTTATGCCTATGACTACTTTCCAGTCAAGCCCCTGGCTTCTCTCCTGAATAATTACTGAGTTGTCTTCCTATTCCTCAGCGTAGGCTAAATTCAGTTGCAGATCCCAATGCACATGAGTCCTGCGCCTCTACCCTTCTTACCTCCTGCAGCTAGTCTTAACTACCTTGTTGATCATTGAAGACTCAGCAAATGTAACTTCCACTGTGAAGTTGCCTTAGTATCTCTAAAAGTATTTGCACTCATGGAATCTCTTGGATTGTAGTTTGCACGTAACACAGGGCAGGAACTGTATAATAATTAGTATAATCTATTCAATACACGTCCTTCAATGTTTGCCAGCAAATGTCTCCTAGCTTTTAATAGCTCTCTCAGATTGTACAAAATCAAGTTCAAGGAACTTAGGTCAAAACCTTTAATAAATGGCTCCAATCTATTTTTTCCATTCACATCACTCTACCATTGGCCAATAGCTGCCGACACTTTGCCAGTAGTTACCAGACATTTTAGTCACATGACTTTATTTTCTGTCTTTCAGATGTTTCTTTTTTTTTATTTTCACAGAACGCTATCATAATTTGGTTTATATATTTCCTATGATATATTTACTGATCCTTATACAACTTAGTCCTCTGAGCTTTCTCTTGAGATATTCCTCATATTTTTAACACAATTAAAATATTACTTCTTTCGTAGAAACATCTTTAATTTACCAGTCAGAATTTATTGTTTTTTTTTCTTCTGTGTCTTAGAATACTTCACGTATACTTCATTCAAAGAAGAAAATACAGAGTAGTCTGCGCCTTGCTGTGGTAACAAATAGAGGCTGAAATCTCAGCAGTTAGCCCAGTAAAGTTGATTTCTTGCTTTATAAAACCTAATGTAAGTCTGGTAACTTCCCAGGGTAGCTGTTCTCCATCAAATGACTTCATTAGTCACTGGGCTGTTTCCAGATTGTGTGTCTGCTAAGGCAACATGAGGCTTCCTCAATCATTTCAAGAGGGGAGAAGAAACTGGAAGGCCATGGAGGAACTTTTGCTGCCCCAACCCAAGGTGACATGTTCAGAATCCAGGGGCAAAATTAGGCACGGGATTCAACGTAATGCAAATAGGCCTACAAGAGAGAATAATGGGATATTATTGAGCACTCATATTAAGTACCAGAGACACTTACTTGCTTTACAGGTACTGATGGATTCACTTGTCTTCCTTTGCTAGACTGTGAGTTCCTTGAGGGAAAAGGAATTATCTTTTCATTTCAATACCCCAGAACTTCAACCAGTACCATGCTTTGAGAATGACATCAGAATTATTGTTAGAGCTGAATTAAATCACAAGGGAAAGAAGGCTGTGTTTAATCTCTGAGGAGAAGAAACAAAATCTGTTTTTGAGATGCCTGGGTGGCTCAGTGGTTGGTCATCTCTACCTTTGGCTCCGGGCATGATCCTGGAGTTCTAGGACTAAGTCCCACACTGAGTTCCTCCCTCTGCCTGTGTCTCTGCCTCTCTCTGTGTGTCTCTCATGAATAAAAAAATAAAATCTTAAAAAAAATTGCTCACATGATAGATTCTCCCTCTCATATGCAGAGTGGGGTTAACAAATAACATCTCCTTCAATTCCATTTTGAGCATCAAACATTCTGTTTTAAAGAATAGCAGAAGTTACTACGTGAATTATAATGGTTTTGATACTTTCTGAATATTTAGATTCCACAAATATTTATACTGCCTGAGAGGTTCATGCTACTGTATAGCTCCTATAGAAAGAAGGCTTCAGAGAAGTCACCTACAAGCTACTACATGGCCAGCTTGATTGAGAAGTTTACCCTTATTTTAAAAAATAGCAGTTATGGGATCCCTGGGTGGCGCAGTGGTTTGGCGCCTGCCTTTGGCCCAGGGCGCGATCCTGGAGACCCAGGATCGAATCCCACGTCGGGCTCCCGGTGCATGGAGCCTGCTTCTCCCTCTGCCTATGTCTCTGCCTCTCTCTCTCTCTCTGTGACTATCATGAATAGATAAATTTTTAAAAAAATTTTTTTAAAAATAGCAGTTATATAAACTCATAGATAAACTCATATGAACTACATAAAAAGTCCAACTTATCCAAATTAAATGCAGAGGTGTTTTAATGTCTATCCACTGAATCTACCTCTGTATCACATATTAAAATATAAAAATTATGATGATTAAGAAGTGATAAAATAGTGTTTCAAGTTTGCTAAAAAGATAATAACAATATAGTATAGGAGAAAGTGCCCCGAATTAAAAATTGGATGACTTGATTGTTTAATCTAAAACCCGTCACAGTAGCTTGTTTATAAAATAAGTATGTGGTGTTTAAGGTCACTTCTTAACCACCAATCTGTAACAATAGGAACTATCACTTATTGAACATCTATTATACTATTACTAACGTTTAATTTTTAATATAGAAATTTGTAGAGCAGCCTGGGTGGCTCAGCGGTTTAGCCGGCCTTCAGCCCAGGGCGTGATCCTGGAGACCCTGGATCGAGTCCCATGTCGGTCTCCCTGCAAGGAGCCTGCTTCTCCCTCTGCCTGTGTCTCTGCACCCACCCCCACTTCTGTAAGTCTCTCACCCCCACTTCTGTGTGTCTTTAAAATCTTAAAAAAAAAAAAATTTGTATAGGTGCCAGGCATTTTTATAGGTGCTATACATATTTCATTTATTCCTTTCACAAACCCTTAAGGTAGATACTACTATTATCTCCATTTTACAAATGAGGAAATTGAGGCACACAGACTTCAAGCAATTTGTTGTTCAAGGTTACATGGCTACTGTTAGATTAAAACTCCATCTGAACAATGTCTATACTCCTGACCACTATGCTTCACTTTCTTGCTAAGTGCCTCACCATATTATTTCATTTAATATTAAATGTTGTGGTGGTTTCAACTGCAAGTACTAGAGCGCCAACTAAAACTGACTTAAACAATATGCATATGTATTATCTCATATAAAATAACTTTTCCAGGGTAGTAATGTTATCAAAGTTTCAGCCTGTCCATCACTCTGCCCTGCTATACTCTGTGGGTCATCACAGTTGGAGATGACCATACCAAGCAAAGAAGACCAGCATGTTTGTCCATTAATATATTTTGGAGGAGAGATGACTCTTCCCAGAAGAAACTCTGATAATTCCCTTAAGTCGCCAGGGCTGTTTTGACCAAAGGAGGGCAGAGAATATGAGAATTTGGTATTTGGAAACTGGAGGAGAGACAGACTATGATAGAAAATGTGTTGTGAAAGAAAAAGAGAGCATGTGCACTGTGGAAAGAGGTAAGCTGGAGAGGGTGATAGGATAGCTATGGGTAAGTAAATATTACTACCTTATTTTATAATTGAGAAAGCAGACTTCAAGAAGTAAAAAACATGCACCAAGTTAGTGAATTGTTAAGAGACAGAGTTAGATTTAAATCCAGAGGGTAGTTGACAATGTGAACTCCAACCATTATCCTACACTGATGCCTTATTAACCTGTAGCCTTTGCCATGATGTTTGCATTTATCTAATTTACTGGTGATTGCTACTTTGGTTTGTAATTTGGCATCTTCATAATATATTCCACTTCCTCTTCTCACAGAAGGCATCTTAGCTTTGATTATTACAGGAAACTTAGGCTACATTTTGTCAATATGCCATTCTATGTTATGGCTCTTGGTGTTTTTTAGTCCTGAAATCATATCTTGTGGTAATTCAGAGAAGATCAGATACAAGATCAAGTTACTTTTTGCCTGTGTAACCAGGACTGATACATCCTTTTAATTTTAAAAGAACACTGTATGAACATGAAACAGCATAGATGGTTAAAACGAGCTTTTTTATTTGTTTTTTTAAATCACATTAAAAAGTTATGTCATAAGCTTGTCATCTTACCTTAGAATTTAAGTGCTTTTTTCAAACATATTGTTACATAATTAGAATCATAGTTTATATTAACACTTGGTATCCCTATTTTTGCTTAATGTCACAATAAAAATAATATTATGCTTGCCATATGCACTTCAAAATAATCATTTAAATACACAATACTTCATCAATTAGATGCATTTACTTAATTATTCCCTAGTGTTGGACACTCTGTGTTTTCCATCATTTTGCTATTACAAGTGATGTGTGACACACGTCTCTGGGCATATTTTTGTATTATTTCCTTAGACCAGATTCCCAAAAGTAGAATGACTAAAAACAAGAACATCAAGGTTGTTTTGTTGTTTTTCTGGGGAGGTCTTCATGGATTCTATCAAGTTACTTTCAGAAAAGATGGGTCAGTATACAGTGTGATTAGTAATGTATGGGAGCACTAATTTTCCTGTGCTCTCACCCTCAGTGTGATATGTATTTCTAGGTTGACACATTAAAATAAGCTTTCATTTGGTGATGCCAGAAAGAACTATAGCATTCTGCTTGTGGCTTATAGTTTAGGGGAGACAAAATAAACACAAATATCAATAAAACACTTGTGGATAGAGGTCTTATGTAATGAGAGAAACATGTTCTGATTATTGTGGAAGCTCATAAAGGGAAATAGTACTTGAAATACCTCTTTAAAGAGGGAAGAGAAGAAAGGTGGGTGAAGAAGGTATGGAAATTCTTGGTGTGATCAAGAGCACAGAGGGTTGAAATGCCGGGGCATATGGTAAGATATGCAGCTTGAAGTTACAGGAGAATGAGGTGGAAGTCAGAGAATGGGAGAAAGAATCCTAGTAAAGTAGAAAGCATAAGATTTTGGACAACATTATGTGACATAATAGGAAGCTGAGGTCTAATCCCGCAGATTATGGGAAACCACTGTGTGGTTTTAACAAAGGGGTGGATGCAATACAAACTTAAAAACAAAACAAAACAAAAAAAAACTGTGTTTCAATGAGGAGCCTAGAACAGTAGTGTCAGCATTACCTGGGAACATAGAAATGCAAATTTGTGGGTCCCACAGGACTTACTCAGTAAAAACTCCAAGAGAGGGACCTAACATTCTATATTTTAATAAGCACACCAAGTGAGTCTGATGTCCAATAAATAATAAAGTTTGGGAACTAGTGCCTTAAACTGACATTCTGACAGCTAGGTAGGAGGTGGCTTTAAGGGGGTGATGTTGAATGCAGGAAGGCCAATTAGGAGGCTGCCATAAAAGTTGAGTGGAAAAATAATGTGTCCTGATCTTGATCAGTGAGATTGAAACTAATCAGATTTAAATGAGTTTATGTTGGAAAAAGTAGACAGATTGAGAAATTTCGGCTATGGATCAGATATATGAATCATAAAGGGACAGGCTGAAGAAGAAACGTTCTTTAAGAAAAAGAAAAGATACAGTCAGGGAGGTAGGAAAAGGAAAGAGGAGGTTAAGAGCTACGGAAGCCAAAGCAGTAGAGAGCTTTGAGAGAGTCAGATGGAGAATAGTAATCCAAAAATACAAAGACTCAAAAGCATATATTAGGTTTTTCAATCAGGGCACTATTTTTAACCTTAGAGCAAGCAACACAGTATAGTCATAAAGATAGAATTAGACTGAAGGAAGCTGAAGAGGAAATGAGATTTGAAAGAATGCAAGAAATTTTGGTATCGTATTATGTTGGAGAATGCTGAATGTAAAAAAAAATAAATAAAAGTTAGCTCCTGAGGTTGGTAAATATTTTCTGCAAAGACCAGATAGTAATATTTTTGGCTTGTGGGCACATGATCTCTATGGCAAAGATGCAACAGTACTATTGTAGGGCAAAGAGCATCCACAGGCAATATATATCTATGAATGTGCATGGCTCTTCCCAACGAAACTTTATAAAACAGGCAGTCTGCTGGTGATGCATAATTTGCCAGTCCCTGCTGGGGTTCACTGCAGCATGTGCCACTAGGGCAGAGAGTGATAACACCTGTCATAAAAAGGCAAAGTTTAGATGCTTGCTGTCAGAATGAAGGAAAGTTTTATTTTTCTTCTTTTTTTGGTTTGCTTTTGTTGGTTTTAAGATGGAAACATAATGCACATATTTATAGGCTGGAAGGAAAGAGTATGTAGAAATGAAGATATTGGAGGATACACTAACTCTTTTATTTAACTAGATTAACTGAAGTGCTACTAGGTTCCAAGCATTATTCTAGGTACTGAGAATAAATAAGAGACAAGGTCATTGCTCTCAAGGAAGTAAAAAAAAAAAAAAAAAAAAAGT
Source organism: Canis lupus baileyi (assembly GCF_048164855.1). Taxonomy (NCBI): domain Eukaryota; kingdom Metazoa; phylum Chordata; class Mammalia; order Carnivora; family Canidae; genus Canis; species Canis lupus. Next base: position 12,750,811 of record NC_132839.1, on the reverse strand, counting down.
CAACAAATAACACATAAATAAGGCATGCCAGATGATAATAATTACCATGAAAAACAATAAAACAGGTGATGTGATGGAGAAAGTCAGCTGGATTATTTTAGGTTTACAATAGGAAAGTCTTCTCTCAGGCAAATGTAGTTAAGCCTTGACATGAATGATTAGAAAATGGAGTAGGGAGAGGTGGTAACTAGTAAGAAAATACCTAACAAGGCAGAAGAAGAGGGGCCAAAATGACAAACTGAATTTTAATGGAGAAGACTACTCATCCTATTAGACAAAGAATAATGGAAAGGCTGAGAGCATTTAAGAGCAGAGATGGAGACAGTGAGAGGTTGAAGATTCATCATGAGATTTCCTGATGAACCAAAAGACAAAGTTATCCAACTAGAGTGGTTAGGGCAGAGTCAAATAAAAGGTTTGAGTCGATTAGTGAATAATTAGGTGGTGAAGAAAAGGAAATTCACTAGACTCAAATAAAGAATGGGTTGTGGCAGTAAAGGTCCACCCTTATTGGATACATCTATGCAAAACACTGCCTGTAGGAGTGCTGCCAACACTTTCAGGAAGAGAGATGTGTGGCATGTTCTGCAGAGCATGTGGTGTACTTCAGACACACTTAGCCCTGCCCAGAGAACTGCATCCACGTCACATTCAAAGATTCAGTTGTACAAGGTACAAATTTCCCAGGGTGATAAGCTCACTCAAGAGACTATATTTCAAGAAATGCATTCAAATACTACAAATTATGGAGGCAATTTACATCACCTAGCTTGGCCATTCATAGTTATTAAAAGACAATGCAATTGAGGCCCTATTTAATATTTTTTAAAAAAATACTGGAAGCTGTTGTGGTTCACTGCAGCATTGTCATGGAATGGAGAGAATAATAACATCTGATATAAAAAGGACATACTAGAAAGCTCACAAAATCTAAGAAAGGGGGAAATCAGAATAGGTTCAAAGTCTGGCAAATAGGATAAAGTGGGAGATCAGGCCTTGCCAATGGCAGTGAATATAGAGTTTCATACTCTAAACTTTAGGGTGTCTTTGGGTAGAAAGAAGACACAAACCCTGACAAATGGAACTGAATTTTTTAGCTAAGTGAACCTTGAGAGTTGACCCTAGATTGTAGCATCCTAAAAATTTTAATTCCAAGAAAATCAAGGTTGAGATTTTATTTTTCCAACTGTTAGCTTGGAAGGAGTTGAAAAGAAAATCCTAGAGATGAATTCTGAAGAAATAAAACTTTGGGCATAGCATCAGAATAAGCCAACAGTCTCATCAATTGAAGGAGAGAAGGGGAATTCAGAAACTGAGCTAAAAAGAAGACACAAAGAAAAAAATTTTGAGAGGAGGGAGGTAAAATATAAAAGTCACTTTCTGTTCCGGTGAGAGTAGAGCCATTATGGATTTTTCTGGAATGTTTGAAGTTTTGATGTTACTAGGAAGACAGTCCTGTGCATGAGTGGATCCAGGATGCATCCCAACCTCTCAAACATGCTGGGGTCACCGCCCAAGGAATATTTTTACTCCTGGTCATAGAGAAGCCAGAATTTATTTTTAAACTTGACTAGCACATTGAACAAGAGCTACCCCTATACTGTTTTCGTGGTTCCTCCAGTGTCTAGGATTAAAGCCAATGGTTCTGCTACAAAAAATGGATATGAGACCAGGACAAGGTAGTGAATGACAATCAATCACAATGATCACATATTAAGACAGAATTAATTAGGTAAGAATTTCTATTACATCTAGGATTTTCTCTTACTCTATTGAGATTTCCTGCCTATTCTGGACCATTGATGATATATCAAATGGATTTATGTATCAAAAGGACACATTAGGGAAGCCTGGGTGGCTCAGTGGTTGAGTGTCTGCCTTTGGCTCAGGTCGTGATCCTGGGGTCCTGGGATCGAGTCCCTCATCGGGCTCCTGGCAGGGAGCCTACTTCTCCCTCTGCCTGTGTCTCTGCCTTTCTCTCCATATCTCTCATGAATAAATAAATAAAATCTTTTTTAAAAAGGACACAATTAAAAATCCTATATAGTCATATAGCGTTGATGCAATAGGTCAGTGTATCTAAAATGTGTTCAATGGAGTATTGGTACCATGAGATATTAGTGGATATAATGAACAAAAGGATTCTGTGATCAAAATCCATGGGAACCACTAGGTTTAATAAAATCAAACACTTCCTTTATTGTAGGACTTTTCAGAGCCGTTGATATGCCAATTTTATCCTGGCTTTCCAAAGGAGGTACATAGAATAGAGTACTTATTGCTATCATTTGACCATGGGACACATTTTGTAAGTGTGGTTAATGGAATTAGTTTTTCATAAAACATATTTTATTAAAATTTTTTACATTGAAGGGAAAAAAAGATATTTAAAATGTATTCCAGTATCACCTTATTTTCTATAGTGTCAGTGTATTGCTCATTCAAGACAAAAAATCCTAGAGAAAACTTTGCACCTCAACAGAGATATATACAAGGTGTCTGTAAAAGCCTCATTAATAACAATCTTAAAGTCCATCAACAGGAGAATGGACAAATATATTTTGATATATTCACACAAAGAAAAACTATACAACCAGGAATATCACCTCACACAGCAACAAGGTGAATCTTAAAAACACAACATTTAGTCAAAAAAGTCATGTTTCAGAAAACCATCTTTGTAAAACCATCTTTATAAGATCTGAATATTAATAAAATTAAATACTCTAGGTTAGGATACCTAATTAAATGATAAAACTATTTTTTAAGAAACAAGGGGATTGTTGGGCAGCCCCTGTGGCGCAGAGGTTTAGCGCCGCCTGCAGCCCAGGGCGTGATCCTGGAGACCCTGGATCGAGTCCCATGTCAGGCTCCCTGCATGGGGCCTGCTTCTCCCTCTGCCTGTGTCTCTGCCTCTGCCTCTCTCTCTCTGTGTCTCTATGAATAAAAAAAAAAAAAAAAAAAAAGAAACAAGGGGATTGTAAACACAAATTTAGGGTGGCTAGGGGAGGCAAAGGCATTGAATAAAAAAGGAACACACAGATAGATACAACAATAATGATAAGCCCTAGTTATTATTGGGGAATTATTCATGGGTATTCATTTTATTTTTATATTTCATAATACACATATGTGTTGCTGTTGCATGTATCAAATATATAATACAATTGCAATTTTAAAAAGCATATATTAAGCACTCAGTAAATATTTGTCTAATGATCAAAGTTATTAAGCCAATAGGGGTAACAAAGCAATAGAGCAGCCAACTAGACCGTTAAGGTGATTACTGATGACCAATGTCCAGAAAGATGTTAAGATCACAGAAGTCTTTGGTTGGGCTATAGGGTGGTAGGACTTAAAAACACCCAGTAAATTTGGGCAGCCCAGGTGGCTCAGTGGTTTAGTGCCACCTTCAGCCCAGGGCCTGATCCTGGAGACCTGGGATTGAGTCCCATGTCGGGCTCCCTGCATGGAGCCTGCTTCTCTCTCTGCCTGTGTCTCTGCCTCTCTCTCTCTCTCTCTGTGTCTCTCATGAATAAATAAATAAAATCTTTAGAAAAAAAACAGTAAATTTTCTGGGATCCCCCAAAATGGAGGACTCAGATACAGACCTAGAATATTTAAATAAAATTAAGAAAAGTGATATTTCATACAAACCAAGATTCATTGGCCAATATTCTTATTTGACACATGTTTTACTTTTTAAAATAGTCAACTACCATAGAGCAAATCATATACCCAGTGATATAATTTATGATATAAATTTATATATATAAATTTGACAATAGAATCCCAATATTGGAGTGCTTTCTGAATGTCAACTTTTGCATCATTGTGGTCCATTATGATAAGATAAATTACTGTTTGGGTCATTGAATCTCTTCTCCTTTTTGTAAGATGGAGATATGTTCAGCCACAAAAAGCTTGTGATGCTGAGACTCCAGCTGTTTACTCAAAGAACCAGAAACCACAGCAGAACTAAATCATAACCAAAGTAAGGACAACGCTTTTGCTATTGCAAGCATCAAGACTTCCAAAAATGTGTTTTTTAAAATTAAGATATAATTGACATATAACATTATATTAGCTTCAGGTATTGGACATATTTCAATATACATATATATAGTGAAATAATCACCACATTAAGTCTAGTTAACATCCCTCACCAAACATATTTACAAGAAACTTTTTTGTTGTGGGAAGAACTTTTAAGATCGACTCTCTTAGCAGCTTTCAACATGAATAGATCTTGAAGGTATTATGCTAAGTGAAATAAGTCAGTCAGAGAAGATAAATATCATGCTCTTACTTACTGTGGAATCTTAAAAAAAAAGTGTTTGTTATTCAGTAAGTTGGAACCCTCAGTATTCAGGCTTCCTACCATAGTGGTTCTTTTTTTTTTTTTTTTTAAGATTTTATTTATTTATTTGAGAGAGAGAGCAGGAGTAGTGGGGAGGGGCAGAGGGAAAGAAAGAAGCAGACTCCCCACTGAGCACAAAGGCTGGCACTGGGCTCAATCCCAGGATCCTGGGATCATGATCTGAACAGAAGGGAGATGCTTAACTGAGTCACCCAGGTGCCCTCTATAATGGTTCTTAAAATGTGCTCTCCTAGACCAGTAACATCAGCGTCACCTGGGAAATTGTTAGAAATGTAAATTCTTAGGCTTCACTCCAGACCTACTGAATCAGAAAATATGAAGACAGAGCCCACCAATCTCTGTTTTATCAAGCCCTTCAGTTATTTCTGACACTCATAAGGTTTCAGTTCTACTGCCCTAAAATAAATGAGAAATCCTCACATAAAAAATAACACTTCATTGGTTAGATTATTATTTTAGGTAGGGTACCTCAGTGGTTCGTTTATCTATATATATATATTTTTTTTTAATTTCTTAATTAAGAGTTTGTACAGAATGGCTTCCATCCCAGCAATGACTCAAAGTTTTATCTGTCCTTACATATTTTGCCAACCAAACACGAGGGTATGATGTGAGCTTCCCAGGAACCCCTGGGGAGTATCCTACAGAGAAGGGTAAAGTAGAATTTTAAAACAAATTTAACAATAAATTCAAATGCTTGCATGAGTTTTTCCAAAATTTCAGATCTTCTGGGTGGAGGGGAAAATATCTCATTGTTGTGCTTCCCCAAGAGGCTAATGTGAGTGTGGAATTTTCTTTTAATTGTTAATGTTCAGGGTGGGCTATCTACGAGACAACTGGGTTAGTCTGGGGATGAAGATGAGACTAGCTCAATGTGGTTCATTCTCCTCTCAAAAACATGGAATATTATCCAAAGCAAATACAGACATTTAGGTTTCTTCCATGTGTAAAAGAGATCTCCTTTTTCCTCAAGGAGACTTGGGTTTGCAGAATAATTTATATAGAAAATTAGGAATTCCATGGGGAAAGGATACACATAATTTACAATAAAGGAAGAATATGGAAAAAAATTCTTGCCCAGGAAAGTTGACTTCAAGGGATCTATAAACAAGGGCTCCTAGCACACTTGAGAAACTATTTTAAGTTTTAAGAAGTTCTCAAAAGTTCCAAAGAACTCAGAAGTTCTAAAGCAAGGACATGAGAAAGAAGCATAGTGTTTGGAAGTATCCGAGAGGTAGCAAGAAGGAAGTACAGAATAGCGAGCAGAAAAAAAACAAGCAATTTGACAATTAATTATGTATTACTTTAAGACATCTTCCTACTTTTAAATCTGTTGTTCTTGACTATGTTATTGTTTAGTGTCAGTGGGTGCTTGTGCTTTGTTTTCCCACTAAGCTAATAGGCAAAGACAACACTGCCATAGAAATGATCTTTACTTTCCATCACAAGACACTCAGAAAAAGTTGTAGTCAAGTGAATCTTTGCAAATCAAATTATAGTGTTCCATAGCTAAAATGCTATAACTGAGCAATAAATTCCTGTACAGTCTCAACATCAGATACATCATAGGCCTTAAGTTCAGAGATATGATTATCAGCCTCACTGATTCTTATTAGAACTGCCATTTTCTGCAACTTGAAAACATCATTCTTATTGCAGTCTATTTGAATAAACCCTCTGGAGTTAAATAGCATGCTGGTTCCAGATGATTTAGAAGGCCATAAAACTGTAGGACATTAGAACTAGAAGCTTAAAACTGTAAGACATTAGAACTAGAATCCATCTTATGTAATGCATCCATTGTGCTGATGAAGAAACTGAGACTGCCAAAGTCATACAGTTACCTGAAAAAGCTGGAATTTAAGAACAGATTTTGTGACTCATATCCAGTAAAAACAAAGCCTCTCCCCTCTCTTCTCCGTCATGGCTTTTACTACTCTCCACCTTTCTCACTATGTTCTGGCCACAGTATAATGGCTAGATTGCAAGGGCAGGTGTCCCTAGAGAACCATCAGAAGCCCAATAGACCTTTATGACCTAGCTTCAGAACTCATAAAGCACCACTTCCACCATAATCATCAAAATTCAAGAAAACAGGACCAACTCATGAAAGAAATGTCATAGTCACATTAAAAGAAGAGCATAAGGGATAGGAGATGCTGTTGTGATCATCTTTAGAAAACACAATCTGCTGCAGATTGAACACATATGTCTAATTTTGTTCCCTCTCAAAATTTCACTTGAACGATAATAAATTGATTCCCCACCCAAGGCATAAACCTACCGGCACAGGGAAAATGAAAAAAAGAAGCAAAAGCAACAAAATTTTAGAAGCTGGAAAGCAGATGTTCAACTGGCAAAAGACTTAAGAGAACCCAGAAAACTGAGTCTTAAACTAGCAATGGAGAAAGCTTCAAACTCATCAGATTTCTAACAGAATTTCCCAAGGGCTAAATATATAGTAGCATCAGATACCATTATAAGTGAGTAGAAAGAAAGAGCTAGAATAAGGGGGATTTTAAGTGCAGTCACATTTCTAGATTCCCCTTCCCGGATCTGGGCAGCCAAATGCCTGCACCTCATAAATCTTGCCCAACATTGGAGGCATGTTCTCTTAAAGGAATGAAACAGGGAGGGTTTAAGACACCTTTCAGGGTTGAAGACAAAGATAATATGATAAAAGAAAAAGAGGAGTCAAGTATGAACACTGATGACTGCGACCTCCAGCTCTCCTTTCCTAGTTGGTTTCCTGATAATGAGTAGCTAAGCCCCCATCCTCTAGATAAAGAACTAGAAACACTTTCTCTGGGTATCTGATCCTTTCAGGATATTATATCTAGAGATCATAAAACTAAAAGCTCAGCTACATCGTCCTACTGTGATGTTCACAGATGACATAATCCACTCATGTCTCAGAACTTCCAATTAATTTTTTTGGTACTTTAGAATGACCAGATATCTGAAGGAAGCCTGCCACAGGAAAAGTAGGAAAAAATAGAAAAAGCAGTTTGGAAGAAACAGACAGCGTAAAGAGGAGAGAATTTTAAAGATAAATGTTTTATTAATATCCAGTGAGATGTAAGAGGAGATATTTCAACTGTGGGAGAAAACAAACAGAATGTTATAATAAAAGAAACATCGTGAAAGCCAGAAAAGCTATAGCATATTAAAAATATGATAGAAAATAGGTTTACACAATCTCTAAGACAAAAAAAAAAAAAAAAATAGAGCAAAGTGTAAGTAGATGGTAATAACTTCCAGGTCATTTGACTTGGAGGGAGCTAATGCATTTGAGCTGGTAAACTGAAAAGCATAGATCTAACAAAATTGAATCAAATTAAAACCTAACAACTAATAGAAATAAAAATGTCTCTAAACACCAATTATAAAAAGCAAGAATATAAAGAAAACATTGACTTTATTGACTTTATATGGCATAACAAAAATGAGAGTAGCAAGAAATAATTTTAAATAAAGAAAACAAAAATAACAAGAAAATAAGACAATCCAGAAGGATAATACAAAGAAAATGGAAAAAAAAAAAAAAAAAGCGTTCCAGAAATGGAAAACTGGGGGAAAAAAGAAGAAAAATAAAGTAACTAAAAAAAAAAAAAAAAATTGAAAACTTCAGGTTGAAAGACTCATTACATGCCTAACGTAGTGGATGCAAACATAGTGGATGCAAACATAACCTGTATCATAGTGTGCCATTGCCATACTTCAGAATACTGAGGACAAAAAGAAAATGCAACAAGTTTCTAGAGAGGTGGGTGGGAGGAAGGGAGGATAGAGAGAGACTGGAGTTCACCCAAAGAGGATTAGGAATTAAAATGGCTTCAGATTTTGTGGGGACACTTGGGGGACTTAGTCGGTTGAGCTCTGAATCTTGATTTCAGCTTAGGTCATGATCTCAAGATTGTGAGATCCAGCCCCCCATGGGGCTCCGCGCTGGGCTTGGAGCCTGCTTAAGATTCTCTCTCTCCCTCTGCCCCTCCCCTCATCCCACCCCATACATATGCACTCTCTCTAAAAATAATTAATAATAATAATAATGATAATGATAATAAAATGGCTTCAGATTTTTGTTGGCAGCAACTTTGAAAACTGGGAGCAACGAAAGCCAAAAGAGAAGTACCTTCAGATTTCTGATGGAAATTGATAGAGAATTCTGTAACAAGATGAACTATCAACAAGATAGAAGTAATGGCACTTTCACACAATATAAAGCCTCAGAAGTCCCCCCACCCCCATATATCCTTGTTGGAACTCCTGGATGGCCATGCTCTACAAGGAAGGAAGAAGGAAAGAAAGGAGGAAGGGAGGGAGGGAGGGAAGAAAGCGAAGGAGAGAGGGAAGAAAGGGAGGGAGGGAGGGAGGGAGGGAGGGAGGGAGCAAGGAAAAGACAGGCATAGCAACAGGACAGAGCACAGAGAAGAAAATGTGAGTCCCTAGGATGATGGGGACGGAAGGTCCCATAACAGCTGGGTAACCAGGCATGGCAGGGCAAGCAGCCCAGATTGCAGCAGGTCAGAGGGCACAAGGAAATACTTCTTCTGGAATACTAAATTAATAGAATACTTGATACACAAGAGTTTGTGCTTGAAGAGACGATCAAGAAAACCAAGCCAAACTAGACAATTTTTCATTTCATAGAAAAATTTTAACTTGCATCAAAAAAGGAAAAGTAATACAGTTTACTAAATGGAGCAGCTGTGGTAAGTATTTACATGGTTATAATAATTTAAGCAATGAATAATGATCTATTCGAAATTACCATATAACTTTAACAGGCTGATGGAGACATGGTAAGGGTAACCCTATTTTCTAGAGCTGTCGGGAGCCATGAAGTGAACATTTTAGCAGTGGGAAGTCGATAGATTATAACCTGACACTGAAAAATCAAGACATAGCATTGCAAGTATATTACTAGCAGCAGGGAGAGAAGTGCCAAAAAAATACGCCAAAAGTGGTTTTTGTCTGTGGAGGATGGTGAGGAGTTGCTGTTTTTCTAAATAACCCTTATAAAAATTTTTGACTCTTTAGTCTAAGTACATGTATAACTTTGATAAAAATCAAGAGGATTATGGGCCTAAAATGAGAGGAGTGATCACACTAGCTGATTCAGAAATCTAAGCATTAAAACTTATTTCCAAAGTGGTTTAACCATGCAGGCAAGGGACTACAAACTATCAGAATTTAGCTTCCTGAGTGCTCTATTATCTGGATCTGTGTTATTCTGGCAGGAATCTTCTTTTTAAAAATCAAAGGCACTATTTATATTTTCAACTGTTTTCCAGTCCGTTTCATCATTGTATCTTATTAATTCTTTCTCACGTTATATCACATAAGCATTCATTGGCAAGCTGCGCCCAAGGCAACCATGAACTTAAAAGCAGCCATGTACAATTGATTATGCAAGTTATAGGTCTTACAACAAGGATGGATTTCCATAACTAATCATGTAGTTACTCATAAAGTTTCTAAATCATCCTCTAAGGATAAGAATAATGCACTTGAAAAAAACACTTCTTGACCATTTCTTTAAGAAATTACATTTCCTTAAGTCTCTCCATCACTTAAAGACTATGGCAAATGCCCTTTTCTTTCAGGCCACAAAATATTTCTGCTTCAGCATACTTGGAATAATCTAGTTTTTGAACATGTTAAGGCAAGCTAGCAGGATATTCAATGTCCACCACATTATAGAAACACCTATTTTCCCAAATAACAATAAGCTAAATGTTAAATTGTGGAGTTAAGTATTTTGCATTTATGTTTCACCCAGAATAAAATTCCTCTTATGAAACTATCTCTTTGCCATTTCCATTTTAGCATTCTGGATAGGTCCAGTTCAGTATATTCCATTTCTCTTGAAAACCCCGTCAGTAACTGTTCATTTCATGCCTATGAGCATAGGCTTCTGACTGCCTATAGCCCAGTCGATCCATTCATTTTGACCATCTTATCAAAGGTGCAGATATGATAATAAATGCAGCCCTAATGGAAAAGCTGTTTTTCCACCATCTGATTTACCTACAGAGATTAAGCACCCTCTGTGTCAAATAAATGTCATCCTCATTTTCCAAAAGCAGTTTTATTATGTTTACCATCGTGGATATTATGCATTTCTGAGCAACAGAGAATCTGGAAACCTGCTTTAGGTTGATATATCGTAAAAATGGGCATCAATTCATTCCCTCCTAAATCTAATCCACTATTGTTGCTGAGACTTTCAACTTTCTTTGCTTTTCACATGACAGATTTAAGTGAAAGATAAGGCAAAGCCACATAAAATATTTCACCACATTAAACTTAACTCCCTTAGCATACCAGGAACTCTTGCATTTCCTAGAACTAAAAACCATTACCTTACACTTTTTGTGATTTATTTTGAGATTATATTTTGTGCACTCCTCAAAGAAAGCATTCAGCTGCTTCTGAAGGCCAATTGGGGTTTGAGAGATTAATGAGTACTGAATCCTCAGTCTTAAAAAAAGAACAGTCACACAGATGTTAAAAACATTTTGGGCATGAAAACTATGCCAAAAGTCTCAGTGATATCATATAAATGGATGCTAAATAGTGAAAGGCTATCGTCCCAGCAACCTCTCCTCTGAAGGATTTGATTATAATCCAGCATGTATCCTTCAACCTGTAAATTATTAACTATAGCTAAAAGGAGATTTAGGAAATTTCATAGTGACTCATAGTCACTCCTGATATTTGATATTTGCATAAATAAACCCTTGGAGATTTAAATGTCATCTTGTCCATGTGAAACAGGAGGTTGAATTTTGATCTAAATCACTCTATTCCAAGATGTCAAGCAAAGTCTGTACTGGGCCAAAATCTGGTTAATGTGAGGGAAGTGAGAGAAAACAGTAACTGCATGAGTAAACATGCTTACAAGGAGACTTTGGCAAGTTAGATCTAAAAATGGATGAGAAAAAAATAGGAGCAGGAAATGAGAGCAAAATAGAAAGAACATTGCAAGTTATGGTATAACTCACAAGGTCTAGAAATACTCATTGCCTATCTCTGTCCACTTCTTTCTCAGTGACGTGTCTGTGTTTCTAGACAGCTGATGTTGTGTTGGTGGTAGTATATAGATTACACACTAAAGTAAAAAAAAAAATGTGTTTGAAAAACATTCCAAATCATTGTTAATTGATATGTAAATCAATAGTGTGTGTGTGTGTGTGTGTGTGTATAAGTGTGAGAGCGCTTGCGTAGGTGTACACATGTACATATGCATGTACACGTGTATACAGATCCACTGTCCAGAACAAAGTGAGAAATGGCTCCTGTAGACACCTGCCATCCCTAAATACAAATAACTAGCCCCACAGTGAGATTCTTAGCCATGAACAGATGCCAGGGAGACGTTACCATGCTCAGAAAATTCAAGTATCTATACTTACAAGTTGTCTATCATAAATCCATAAACCAAAAGAAAAGAAAATCTTCAGAAATAATCTACCCATGTGAATGTCAGTTTCCAGCTTTATACAGCAGGCATGCAAAAGAAGTAAAACATGTATTTTATTTTATTTTTTATTTTCTTTTCCATAATCTTTTGAAGCTTTCTGTTCTAAATTTCCAGCAAGATCTAGTTTAGGTTTATCCTGACAGTGAAATATTTAGAAATAATTGTCACTTAAATGTTTTCATTTTATATTGAAGCCTAATTATTTAATACGTATACTTCATTTTTATTATATTATCAGGAATTAATCCTAATCATATTTCAGAACAAAACATATATGAGAAAGGTCTATGATTTTTCAGATTTCTGCAATTGCCTTCAAGTTAAATTTTGTAAAAATGATTTCTTCTCGCTAATTTTATTCAGTTTTTTAAATCAGAAGTGGCCTTAACATCACAATTTCATAAGTACTTTTGAAAGTGTGTGACAGATTTGTGTTAAAGTTTAGCAATAACAGTGTTATATTTAAAAAATATAAAGATTGGTATTATAAATGTGCACACAGATAATAATTCAAGATTTCTGTTTGTTCATCAGTGCATTCATTCCGTATGCCCCAAAGTTTAATTCTTTAAATGAAGTAACTTCCAAGTCACTAGAAAACATTATCATCCAGAACATTCTATTTCCCTACTGATGCTAGTCCTCTACTCATTTGAATAATAACAAAAAGAATACCTAATAACCTGTGGTAGACAGAATTTTGGTTCTATAACCTTCACCACCTCATGTTGTGCCTGTAGACATGTGTTTCATGGCAAAGGAGGCTTTACAGATATAATTGAAGTTACTAATCATCTGACCTTGAGATAGATTATCCAGAAGCATCTAGGTATGTGCGATGTAGTCACATGAGCCCGTAAAGGCAGAAGAGGAAAGCAAAACAGAGAGATGTGATAGAAGATTCAAAGGCAAGAGATTCAGAGCATAAGACAGAGTCAATATGTCACTGCAGGCTTAGAGTGGAGGGACCCAAATGTCAAAGAAAGGGACCACAGTCCTACAATAATAAAGAACTGATTTTGTTGCTCACTTGTATAAACCAGGAAGCAGATTCTCTTGCAGAGCCTCAGATAAGAGCCTAGGCCAGCCAACACCTTTATTTCAGCCTTGTAAGTCCCCCAGCAGAGAACCCTGTAGAATTTTTCCAGACTGATCTACAGAACTAAGATAATGAGTGGCTATTGGTTGAGATCACGAAGTATGTGGTGATTTGTTAACAGTCACAACAGGAAACCAATTCCCAACCACAGAGCACTTACCATGTGCCAGACTCTAAGCACTTTATGTATATAAACTTATTAAGTCTTCATGAAAAAGCCTTATAAAATGAACACAATTTTTTAAGCAAAGACAGAGTGAGACACAGAAATCGTAAGTAAATAGGAACACAAGTAGTAAGTGGCAAGGTCAGGTTTGAACCCCACCAGTATGACTCCAAAGACTGTGATATTAAAACTACCATTGTGCTGTGTAGAAGTGAAGTTGGGTTCAAGAAGATGTGTGAGATTACCTTAAAAATAGAGAGAGAGAGAGGGAATGAAAAGGATTACATGGGGAGAAGAGAGGAAAGAGAATATGAAAGGCAAAACAGGTGGCTGTCAGAAAACTAAAGGGAAAAAAATCAGAATTCCAACTGCTTTTGTCTAGCTTCCTGCCACTAGAACTGAATGATTCAGTCATGACTTACTTGTGAAATTTTGGTTGACTCTCCATGAGTTTGACTATTTTTATTATGGTTTTTGAGTCAACGCATATATTTCCCTGAAATAAATGTATCACAGCACTTGATTCCATAGTAATGTCATATCCGTTCACTTTTCTGGATCCCTCGGTGGACTCACAGCTCCTTGAGGAAAGTGACTGACTTCCATATTCATATCCTTAAAATGCCCCATACTTTGGGATCCCTGGGTGGCGCAGCGGTTTGGCACCTGCCTTTGGCCCAGGGCGCGATCCTGGAGACCCGGGATCGAATCCCACGTCGGGCTCCCGGTGCATGGAGCCTTCTTCTCCCTCTGTCTATGTCTCTGCCTCTCTCTCTCTCTCTCTCTGTGTGTGACTATCATAAATAAATTAAAAATTAAAAAAATAAAATAAAAATAAAATGCCCCATACCTCAATAATGAGTTTGTAGGATAAATATGGAAAAAAAAAAAAAAACGGAACATATGTTTGAACTGTGAAGCCTTAATCTTTTTTTATTTTTATTTATTTTTTAAAGATTTTATTCTTTTTTTTCTCAATATTTATTTTTGATGCCTGTATAGAACTTCCTTCATAGCTCCTGTTAATTTAGCCCTGAGCTCTATAAATAACAGATTTAGTCCCCTAATAAAGTTGACATCATCAAGGCAAAGGGTAGGACAGTCCCGAATCATTCCATGAGTTTTGCATGTGGCTCTTGACAGTCATATGAAACCTACATGTCCAGCATACCTTTCCCTACAACCAGCAGCTACAGAAAAGAACAACAACAAAAAAGTTTTATTTTAGTTATGAGTTCTAGCTAGATGTCACTGACATGTAGGAGATAAAAATGGAAATATCTGTGGTGCTTACTTTCTATATTTAAGATGTTAATATATTGGTTTGTGATTTCCTTTTCTTACTGGCTTACATACTGCCCCCTTCTGGGTGTATTCCTCCTTAGACTGACTTTCTGTTTTTCAAGTTCTCAAATATATATATATATATATATATATATATATATTCTCAAAAAAACTTTCTTTTCCATAGAGGAAGGGAGAGAAAAATAAAATAAGACAAAATAAGAGAGGGAGACAAATCATAAGGGACTCTTAACCTCAGGAAACTGATGGTTGCTGGATGGGGTGGTAGTGTCGGATGGGGTCCCTGGGCAATGGACATTAAGGAGGGCACGTGATGTAATGAGCACTGGGTGTTACATGCAACTGATGAATCACTAAATTCTATGAAACTAGACATCCTTTCTTGACACAGTTCCTCCATCTTCTCCAAAATTCTTCCCTCATCCTCAGGCTGCTATAATACTCCACCAGTCGACATCTCCTGTTAAATGAATCTATGGATTTATAACTTGACCTAGTTTTTCAGCTTAACTGAATCCTTTTTTTTTTTTTTTTTTTATTGTTGTTTTTAGAATCTCAGTCATGCTATTTTGGTTTGTGGGTCTGTAATACATTCTTATCCATTTTTATTATAAAAAGTGATTCTATACAGAGACTCCAATCCAGTTTCATTATTTTTATATAAAAGTTTCATTCTTTTTTTACCTCTCCCGTAGAACATTACAAATTCTGTGTACATATACTCAGAGATGTTCCTAAGCTCAAGGTAAATGTGGTGATATTTCCTACAACCATACTTAGGATCTTTCCTTGCCTAAAAAGCCTTGCATTCATTATGGTACTGCCAGTAACTACAACAGATACACCCTGGAATTTCAGTTGTCTGATACAATAGAACTTAATTTCTCCCTAGGTCTAGCCGTGGTACTCTTGATGAGCAAACAGCTTCTCTTTACGTGGAAGTCATAGACCTGCGTTCCATTTATGTTGGGAACTTGCCAACTCTGGAGGCTTTATCATGATTTATATCCAGCCAGCAGAAAGGAGGGTGGAGGGTGGCACATATCATTTCTTCTTCATTCCATTATCGAGAATCAAGCACAAAGCCTCATCTAGATGCTGGGGTAGCTAGGAAATACAGTCTCTGACTAAGCAGCTGCTTTCAGTGATAATTTTGTCCTGGAGGAAATACAGAGATTGGTGGGCATCTGAGTGATTGAATGAATTAGAAAAACAGAAACTAATGTGGCCTAAGGATCAAAAGGCAGGCACCCTAAGAACATGTTTCCCCCCTAAGTAGAAAAGAAGGGTTAGAGAAGAGGACTTTTCAAAAATACATAAAAACAGTCCAGAGAGAGAATGGTACAGGCATAATTTGTGGCTTAGATACAAATAAAAAAATATATATAACAGCCAAGTGAAAGTTATCAAGCTGGTCAGATCTCTTAGCATTAAAGAGAGACTTACACAAGTTACCTATCGATACAAATTGTATTGCTAGCACCCATACAATCTGGAATAAGTTGAGAAACTGCCTCACGAGGCAGGCAGTAGTGCTACACATGACAGATTACATAGAAAGAGTGCAGTTGTGGGGTGCCTGGGTGGCACAGCCGGTTAAGTATCTGGTTCTTGTTTTCAACTCCGATTGCGATCTCAGGGTCATGAGATTGAACCCAGCATCGGCTCCACACTCAGCATGGAGTCTACTTAAGATTCTCTCTCCCTCTGCCACTCTCCCACTTGCACTCTCTCTCTCTCTCTCTCAAATAAAAAATATATATTAAAAAAAAAAAAAAAAAGAAAGACTGCAGATGTTTAACCTTGTAAAATAGCCTGGACGTAAGTGATCAACTTTCTCTATGTTCATCAATAATGTCAGCAGAGTTACCAACGGCAGTTGCTCTTCCCCATGGAAAGCGTGGCATGGTTTTCTTTTTTTAAATGTGTTATATTTAGGTGAGTCTGAGGTAGCAAGACAGTGTTCACCTGCTAAATTTGCCTCTTAAGCTATGACCCTGTATACAGGAAATTTCACCCTTTAAGATATGGTGTGTACTTCTTAGGCTCTTCAGACTTTGGGTCCTCATTTAGTTTCTTTAGTATCGGGATGCAAGGCTGACACAGAGAATGAGTCCCCTGTTGCTGTGAAAAGAGAGCTTCCTCAGAAGATTCTGCTCAGAGATTCCAAAAGCATCTAAAGTGAATCAATAGATAAATCCCCAGAGATACTTAGGCATGAAATTGAAGAAATGTTTGTCAAAACTTGCAAATATGCATTATAAATGGGAAGTCCCCATTACAGAAACCCTATTGGTAGGGGCCCTATGAAAAGATGATTTAAGTCAGAACAGTAGGTAGAAAAGTGGTTAGATAAATTTTAATATGAGAGAAAGCAAGGTAATGCATTTAGCCATAAATAATGCAAACTCTCAGTACAAAACAAAGAGTTCTGAGCTAATAGTTATGATCAAGCAAAAGGACTTGGGACGTGTGGGAAATTGTCTGCATTAGGTTGCCATGGTTTTGAAAGTAAACCAAACATTAGGTGTAATTGGGCAATTTTAGTTGATAAGGGAGGAGAAATCAAGTAATTATTATTTTTCTCATATAAAATTACGGTGTGTCCACACCTGAAATTCACCTGTGGCAGCCTTTGGAATGTGCTGCAAGATCTCCTTTCGAAAGAGAATCTGCTATTGAGGGGGCTATTCTCTGGCCAGGCTGTGATGTACCATATAATCCATCGCGGCATTCTTGCTGAGGCCATGCTATTCCTAGACTGCTATGGCCAGTGACAAATCACAGAGGTGGTCATAGAGCTGTGCAATTCTTGCCCCAAGTAGAACCCTTCTAACATGCCATCCTTCCTCTGGGGCTACCTTTCAGCCAGCGCAATGCTTTCTTAGAGCTGCGTCACATTGTGAGGCTCTTTGAATCCCATCCTGCTGTTTCCTTATATCCATTTACAGGTATCACACATGCATCACACTCCTGTAGAATCCTGGTCATGGTTTTCTAGCCTGTTTGGTCCCTCTCCCTTTTATCTTCTGTGGACCATTCTCAAAATAACTCTTGCACATCTAATTCCATATGGGGCATCTTCTTCCCAAGAGGACCCAGTTGGTACTAGAAATGATCCAATACAACATGATAAGATAAGGTCTGTGGATTAGATCCCTAAATGCCCAGCTAGAAGAGGGCACACATAGTCTCTGGTACAAAGGGAGAACTCAACTGCTGAAAACTTCACCAGTGGTCACCTGGGAAAACAGCCTAGTAGAAAGGAACACTTTTCTGCTGGTTCAGTGATTCAGGCAGTTGAAATGTATGAGGGAAAAAAAAAAAATCCAAGTAAAGACTGAAATTGGCTGGTTACACTAAGTTGTACTGATACCCTGCAGAAGGACAATGAGAAACTTAAGTCAGTTAACGAATAATTAAATGCTAATTATGAGAGCCAGGGGGCATTTTTGGTAACTTTTGAAGATTCCTTCATCCTGTGTGTTGTGTGTGGGTGGTGAAGGCAGACTGCGCTGCCAAGCAGGTAGTCCTAAGAGTTAGGGTTGTGGAGACCCAGAATCATTTCAAAGACAAGCCCTGGCAAGTCTGTCACACTAAGGTCAGGGCCAGGTTGAGAGGATTTAGGGCACTGAGATGAAGGATGGGAGGAGTGCGGTAGATGCCCCTACCGATGAGGGCTCAGCAGACTTCCCTGAAACTATGGAATTGCAGAGGTGACACCCCTCCCAATAAGAAATGGCCCTCTTCCCATGCAGGAGGTGCTGCAGAGGCCTCTCCCTTGCATGGCAATGAGGGCCCCTCAGAAGCTGCTCTCACTGCCTCTCCTAGCAGAGATGTCAGGCCTAAGTGGGGTCTAAGTCTCTCTAACTACCTCTGTTCCTTCTCTCCTTTTATCTTTCACAGCATTCCCCTTATCAGTCTCTTGCAAGGCTACCCTTTTATTTTTTTTTTTTACTTTTGATATTGGAAGGCTTTAATCTTTTTTAAAAAATTTTTATTTTATTTTATTTCCATTCAATTAATTAACATATAGTGTATTATCAGTTTCAGAGGTAGAGGTAAGTGATTCATCAGTCTTATATAATATAATACCCTGTGCTCACTACATCACATGCCCATCACTCAGTTACCCCATCCCCCCACCCTCCTCCCTTCCAGCAACCTTCAATTTGTTTCTTAGAGTTAAGAGTCTATTTTGGTTTGTCTCCCTTTCTGATTTCACCTTGTTTTATTTTTCCCTCCCTTCCTCTATGCTCCTCTGGTTTGTTTCTTAAAGTCCACATATGAGTGACATCATATGATAATTGTCTTTCTCTGATAGACTTATTTTGCTTAGCATAATACCCTCTAGTTCCATCCACATCACTGCAAATGGCAAGATTTCATTTTTTTGATGACTAAGTAACATTCCATTGTCTATATATACCACATCTTCTTTATCCATTCATCTGTCAATGGACATTTGGATTCTTTCCATAGTTTGGCTATTTTGGACATTCCTGCTATAAACATTGAGCTGCAGGTGCCCCTTCAGATCACTACATTTGTATCCTTGGGGTAAATACCTAGTAGTGCAATTGCTGAGTCATAGGGCAAATCTACTTTTATCTGAGCTTCTGCTTGCTATCCAGGGGACCTTAACTACACTCTAGCTTTCCATTTCAGTAATTGTACAGAGGGATAATTTGAGAAGATCTGCATTTGAGAAGGACAACTAGAAGGAGCAAGAGTCAGGGAGACTACAGAATTAGTAAAATGTGGAGATATTAAGACCATGTAGCCTGAGAGTTGATGTGATGAATTCTGTAATACAAGCTGCCTTGACTATAAGCTTATCTGAATCTCAGCAGTGGGTCAAAAAGACAGAATGAAAAGAAGAAGGGTGGAGGTAGGAGTAAGACTAGGACAGATCTCATAGGGAAGTCCCTCAAGGCAAGAAATCACCCCCATCATGATATCTTGTAAGTCAAAAAAGATGGTACGAATGGCAGGTGTTTCCCTTTCATAAATTAAACAATTGCAGGTAATAATGACAAAAGTATAATAATCTTAAAATGTTTTGGCGAGGTAACGAACGGCAATAAGTTGTTAGTAGTAAAACCTTACTAATTCTCCCATTATACGATATTTGAAGTGTTGTTAGAGAGCACTGTCCAAAGTAGACTATGCATCTGGCTCAGTTTAGCAATTTTCACTTGCCGTAAGCTCAACACAAACTGTGTGACCCTTTGTCAGTCTTTCTTTTGAAGTCAGTTCATAATGAGAACTTATTTTTTGTTGCACATATATAAGCCTATCATACTCTCACTCAATTAGTAAATTATTTGAGGCCTCAGCTTAAACCATCAGCAACTGTATAGGACATTTCTTGCACTGGGAATGAACTTAAAGCATGAGTTGCTTTTGCATAGGCCACAGAAGAGTCTTCAGGTAATAACTGTTGTTTGCTCCTGAAATTCGAATCTATGACTTAAGGTGACATTGTGAAATGTTTGGAAATAGATTTAAAGAATATCAATCCTAACCAAGGGCTCCGTGAATTTTGTTTTTCCTTTTCCATAAGCTAAACTTAATTTTGTAGTAGTCATAGGTTTTAGGGAAACATGAATTATTTACCTAAATCAGCTTCAATTTCATCACCTTTCCATAATCTGACTACATAATTGTTTCAGTTTATTTTTAACTTGTAAGGAAACTCACAAGGACACTTCTTTACTTGTTTGGAGTTGTTTATACGGTCAGATTCAGTTATGAAGGCTTAGACCCAGTTTATGTTCATAGCTCTGGCCTGGGGCTTGCTTGTGAGCCCGTGCCTAATTCTATCCAGGTATAAAGAGAGGCATTATGTTCATGTGATATGATGCAAAACCCCTGAGCTCATCGAAGGTGTCAAACATGGAGGCTGATCCTTGCTTCTTCCTTCCCGAAGTGTAAAAATAAACATCCCAATCTCTGGCTTCTCTGATTGCACCAGTCACAAGTTGTCATATGATTCCTTTGTTCCTAAATATTTTTAATGACTGGAGATGGCAATTTTAGCCTCATCTTTAAAAAGCAACCTACTTCATCCGAACTGTCTTACAATTCCAAATCTGAACATATAATTTCAGGTTTGAGTGACAAGAAGTTAACTGAACTTTTTTTCTTTTTTTTTTTAATTAAAGTTGTTAAAAGCAAAAGCCAGATCTTTCTTTGTCAGACTTCAGCCTTGAGGAGAATTTCTTCCTGTGAATCCCAGGGTAAATATTGCAAATGTAACTCTATGTTATTCTTTATCAATCGTCTGCTCACGAGGGAGTTTTTCCTGGTCATTTCTAATATGCTAGATCCTGGAATTTACAAAACAAGTTCTGCTCAATTCCTATTCA